>NC_052632.1:16569375-16895000 GCF_016161935.1 Mauremys reevesii
AACTATACAAAATGTACTTTTGAGACACTCTCTTTTTGTTGCTGTTTTGCTCGGGAGAGGAGAGAAGGGTTCTTTATACTATACTCCTTTGCACAACATAGACCAAATTACATATTTATGCTGTGCTAACTACACCATTTTGCTAATCCACTGAGTTTAATTATGTTAAGTGTTGTGGTTTAGTATGGTGCCAAGATTTATCTTAGTTTGTTAAGAAAAACAATTTAATTCATAGCAGTGAGGACAATTTTAAAATTAGAGATATCATCTAAACAAACATTTAAGATTTTTTGCTTTCTGTACCACCTAAAAAAATTGTGCTACACTACTTTTGCTGCACCTGTGAGAAACACATAATATAGACAACTGAGACAGTATGGCCAAAGTCTTTGAAAACATCATCATGGGTATGACTGCTGCAAGCTACAGCAATATCTAATCTCAATAACTATCTACAGTCAAGACTGCTGGGAGAGATTTTATTTTACTTGCTTTGAACTGACTCGGTACACTTGTTTGAATTTCTTGTTAATCTTTCTTCTAGATATGTACCCAATCCAGAACCTTCTATCTAACAACTCCCAGCTTGAACTTTGTGATTGGAATACAATACAATTTACATCTAGGCCATCTCTAGATTTTATTTTCCACATAAACGAAGCCTTGTCTCCTCTGTGCTAAACAACATTTTCCTTGTAATTTAGAAACAGATTACAGCACATGTAACCAGCACAGTTTCATCTGAGCTAGCCCCAATCCAAGCGTTTTGGGAAGATAACCTCCATCCATTCACCTATGTTTATTTTCGTTAGTTGGATTTCATAAAATGACATCTCTTAGCCAGAAAATGAACTGAAATTTCCTTATGCTTGTCTTAAAGGGACACCAAGAAAGTAGTTTTTGCCAGTTGTATCCTTGGAGGCCGCAGTTTTAGGAAGAAATCACTTGAGACACAGAACTGTAAACGTTAAAAGCAGCCATTTATTGCCGCACAATGAACTAACCAAACCAGCCAAAACTGGCTGGGCTATCCCCTAATAATCTAATTTAGTTGCCATAGCAACAACAAGGTTCTATTACCATGACAACCAAATACACAACATATTCCTCCTCCCTTAATAAGAACATCCCCTAAATAAAACAAACACTAAACTAGAGAAGGAGGGTAGACTGCCTCCGTTCCCAGCTAAACCCTGGGGATTATTTTGCCTCATAACCGTTGGTTTGCTCTAGCTAAAGTTCCAGCCAGAGGCCCTCTGCCTCTAGGTGGATTACGGTGGACGTCTGGTGGTGTTGCACCTGAAACTGTCTTTTGCACAGGCCTGATAATGGGCTCAGGGTTTGTAGTGCAAATGGGGGAGGATGTGGTATCAGCTCTTTCTGGGCAGAGGGGTATCTCAGCCGCTGGCAGTAATGGAGGGGGACAGTCTGGAACAGGTGACTCTTGATTCGGTGTCTCGACAGAAGCGAAGTCAGGCAACTCAACTGAAGATGTGTCCTGAGGATGAGGATGTGTCCTGGTATGACCTGGCAACAGCTGATCTACATGTCGCCGCCAGGTGAGATTCTCTGCAGTCTGGCCTGTGTAGGAAACATGTCCTGTTTGAGCGATGACGGTGGCAGGACCCATTTAGCTCCAGAAGTATAACTCCGAGCCAAAACTGGCTGTCCCGGGCTAAAGGTTCGGTCTTTTGCTCTGGGTGCACACCTGATGACTTGATCTTGCTGCTGATGTTGCACAATTTGTTGGGGTTCAGAAGGTTTCAGCAGATCAAAGCAAGTGTGCGGCTGTTGTCCCATCATTAGAAAGGCCGGGGACGCCCTGGTCATAGCATAAGGTGTGTTTCTGTAGGATAGAAAGAAGGTGTCCAGATGCTTTTGAATGGATAATTGTCCCCTTGCCAATTTCAAAGCTTGTTTCGTTGTCTGCACAAGTCTTTCAACTAATCCATTGGTGGATGGATGATATGGTGCTCAAGTGATGTGGTGTACCCCATTCGCCTTCATAAAATTTGAAACTCCTGAGAAATGAACTGCGGTCCGTTGTCACTCACAAGTTGCTCTGGAAGACCAAAATGACTAAAGAGTCCCCGTAGTTTTTGGATAGTACTCTCTGCAGTAGTGGACTGCATTAGAGAGACTTCTGGCCATTTAGAATGGGCATCTACCACCACCAAGAACATGTTTCCTTCAAGGGGGCCAGTGAAGTCAACGTGAATATGTTGCCATGGGTTTTCGGGCCAGTCCCATGGGTGTAGGGGTGCCCACTGGGATGCATTCCTCACACCCTGACATGACATACAAGCTCTTGCCTTCTCTTCAATAGCACTGTCCAATCCAGGCCATCAAAAATTGCTTCGCGCAATTTCCTTCATGTGCCCAATTCCACAGTGACCGGAATGTAGCTGTTCTAACATCTGTGATCTCAGTGGTGGCAGGATAATGACACATCTCCCCCACAACAACCAACCAGATTGGATCAATAACTCTGTCCTCCTGGACATGTAGGTAACAAGGTCGGGTGACACCAGAGAGGTTCATCAAGATGTCCTATGCATCACCAGGTCCATAACTTGGGACAATACTGGGTCAATGCAAGTTGCCTTCTTTACCTGAATAGCGGTGATGGGTGTATTCTCTACCTGTTCAAAGTAAAAGATTTCCTTCTGGGCAACATCTTGATGTTTGACTGGCAAAGGCAACCTTGAGATACCATCCGCATTGCCATGCAGAGTGGATTTCCAATATTTGATTTCATATGTGTGTGCTGAAAGCAACAATGCCCAACGTTGCATATGACTAGCCGCTAACAGGGGAATGCCTGTGTGGGGTCCAAAAATTAAAGTCAGAGGTTGATGGTCTGTGAGAAGAGTAAACTTCCACCAGAACAGGTACTGATGAAACTTCCAAATTCCGAAAACAATTCCCAATGCCTCACGTTCGATTTGGGCATAGTTAGTTTCTGCATTGCTTAGAGTGAATGAAGCAAAAGCAATAGGTCTCTCTTCTCCCGAAGGCATAATGTGTGACATGACCGCTCCCACTCCATAAGGGGAGGCATCGCAGGCCAACTGTAGGGAATCAAAGTGTGTCAGAACTTCAGAATTTAGCAATGCACCCTTAGCTTTGTTAAATGCAACATCAAAGGCTTTGGACTACTTCCAGGCCTTGTTATGCCCAAGGAGTTTGTGAAGTGGTTTTAGCAGTGTGACTGTGAGATCAACTTTCCATAATAGTTCAATAGTCCTAGAAATGAGTGAAGCTGGAGGAGGGGGTGACTCCACAATAGCCTTAACTTTTGCATGGGCCTTACGAATACCCGTAGTATCAATGATGTGTTCCAAATATTCAATAGAGGGCTGGAAGAATTCACACTTGTCTTTGCGGACTCGTAGGCCATACTTTTCCAGTCTTTGTAGGGTAGCCTCTAAATTCTTTAGGTGATCCTCCTCATTCCTTCCAGTGACCAGGATATTGTCCAGATAGCACTGGACTCCTGGCAAGCCACCCAAGATCGGGTCCATAGCCCTCTGGAACAGGGCGGGAGCAGACGTTATTCCAAAGGGTAGGCAACAGTATCAATAAAGCCCTTTATGCATAACAATAGTCAACAGCTCTTGGGACTTTTAATCGACATGCATCTGTAAATATGCTTGACTCAGATTGATCTTACTGAACTTTTGCCCCCCCAGCCAGGTCCATGAAGAGGTCATCTATGTGGGGAAGCGAGTATTGCTCTGCACACAACACCAGGTTGACAGTGACTTTAAAAATCACTGCAAATCCAGAGGGAGCCATCTTTCTTCACTATTGGAATGATAGGAACAACCCATGGGCTATGGGTAACTGTTATTAGGACTCCGTTTGTGACCAGGGGTTCCAGGTCCACTTCTACTTTCAGCCTGATGACATATGGCACAGTTCTGGCTTTCAGATATTTTGGTTGACTGTCAGGTTTAATGTTCAATGTCACAGTGATTCCCTTCATACTTCCCAGATCCTCTCCAAAAACAGCAGCATGTTTCCTTAGTATAGCGGTCAGACTGGTTTCTTCTTTAGTCATTCAGTGCACTTCTGCCCAGTTCAGCTGAATCTTCCTAAACCAAGACCTACCCACTAAGACTGGGTAATTACCTCTCACCACAAACAGTGGCAATTTAGCAGCCTGTTCACTGAGCTGCACCTTAACATCAATAGTGCCCAACATTGGCACGGCTTCTCTCGTATACCTCTTCAGAACAGTTTTTGTTGCCTTAAGCGGAAGATGCTGTAGCTTTTCTTTATACACAGTCTTGGAGACCAGCGAGACGGCTGCACCAGTGTCCAGATCCATGCGTATAGGTTTGCCATCCAACAACGGGGTTACCCAGTATTCATGTGAGCCCACTGCCAAAGACAAAATGTACAGTGGCACTTCTTGCGATGAGGTGTCTCCTTGGTCATCCTGGGTCTGCTCTAGGGTATGCAAGGTTCCTTTTTCTGTCGGCCAGACCACAGGCCTCTTTTCTTTTTATTACAGACACACTCAATGTGTCCCTTTTTGCCACAGTGTCGATACACCAGGTCCTTACACCAGCATTCTGATGCATGGTGACCCAGCTTACCACAGCGATAACATTCCTGATTCCGCACAGTTTTGTGGGTAGGTTCTTGTGACACCTTATGCACCCTACGGGATGCACTGATGTATTGCGCCTCCTTTGTAGCCGGTTCCATGGAGACTGCAATATCAAAAGCCTTCTGTAAGGTAAGCTGAGCCTCTGTCAGTAGGCGCTTCCATATAGCTTCACTGTGCAGGTCACACACTAAACTGTCACCTAGGGCACCATTTAATATCTCCTTAAATTCACAGTGTGCCGCAAGACTTTTTAAAGTTACTACAAATTGTACAACTGTTTCATCTTCTCTTTGGTCTCTTTTGTGGAACCTATATCTTTCAGCAATTACCAGTGGTTTTGGAGAAAAATGGGACCCCAGGATTTCCACAATGTCACTGTAAGATTTGGTCTCACGGTTAACAGGGTGTAGTAAGCTGCGTAGCAGGGAGTAGATCTTAGCCCCAACAACACCTAAGAATATTGGCACCTTCTTCTCTTCTGTAATGTCATTTGCAATAACAAAAAGCTCAAAATGCTCAGTATATATGTGCCATTGCACTGTAGTCTCCTCAAAAGGTTCCAGGGGCCTTGTAAGTGTAGCCATGGTTTTGGTTTCAGGTTGCACAGTCAGTGCAAACAAGCCAGTCCTTACCCCCTTCCAACAGCAAAAAGGTTTTGTTTTTGTTTTGTTTTTTGTACCTTGACTTCTACTTCCTTCTGTTGCTGGGGCAGCACAGGAATCCCACCCTCGTTGCCACTTTGTTGTATCTTTCAGGGCAGCAGTTTTAGGAAGAAATCACTGGAGACACAGAGAGCTGTGAACCTTAAAATCAGCCATTTATTGCCACACACTGAACTAACCAAACCCGCCAAAACTGGCTGGGCTACCCCCTAATAATCTAATTCAGTTGCCATAGCAACAACAAGGTTCTATTACCACAACAACCAAATACACAACATTGCCCAAGATTTGAACCGGTTGTAACCTGGAGGAAAATGTCCTCCAGATTAAAAATCTCTTCAAAATATCTATCACCTCTACACTACTTACATGCCACTTTAAATATGTTGTGCTTTGCTGCTACTGCATCAGTAAAAGGATCCCCCTATCAGTTAATGAACTCTGTTTCCCAGAGGAGAGCTCAGAACAATATCCATGGATCAAAGACATGAGCATAAACAAAAATGAGCCAGGTTTGTTGATACCACAATATATATGAAATGTGTGCTTGGGTAGTGAGTGGAATAAATGTTTACTAAATGGAAGAGGCAAAACTGGTATGGCAAGAGTTGTGTTTTCAGTGTTGAAGTGTGTTTAAAAATACAAACGCTACAAAAAAATCAAAAACACCTACTTTGAAACCCTGCTTTTTTACTGTTATCTGATGTTTAAATTATAGACACCTGAATCATATCACTAATGTCTTCCCTGTATATGTGCTTGTTTTATATTACACAGGAATCTTACTGTTTCTTAAACTCAGACTGAATAAAGAAATATGATGAAGCATAAGAAGTGTTTTTGCAAGGAGAATATTTGCTAAGTCTAACAACTCTAAGATCATATTAGTGAATATCACCCCCCACACACGCACACAGTCACATGGCACATATCCTTCCACAAAGCCATAAGGAATATGTTCTCCAAATTAACACTTTGCTTCACATTGTCTGCAAGTGAAACTTACTGGGGTTATTTTAAACGCACAGAAACCAGTTACATTGCGATGGAGTACGGCAGCTATTACTCTTTTATATCACGTCCGACTAATGCCAGTGTAACAACACAATCTGGAGAGTTTAATAAAATACAATTAAAATGAGATGGAACATCTGGAAGACTGCATGCATGGCAGAGAGTTGACCTACTTTACATTTAAACATTAAGACCTGCAATGTTATGTACTCTCTTGTGAACATTACCTAATTACTAAATACAGAGAGATAACATGCCTTCACCCAGCACATCTCCTCATATGTGATTACAAAGAAAACTTAAGATTTTACAACCAAGATCACGATTTACTTGGCGAATAATTACAAGAAAAAATGCCTCAACATTTTCACATTTTAATTGAATATGTTATATGTAATTGAACATACGTGTTATATGCAAAGGCCAATACCTTCAAACATGACAAGTACTTTTGGGTGCCTTGCCAAACTCAAAGGAGCTTGATTTGCAGATGATGAATGCTCAATATTTTCTGAAATCAGGCTCCTTTAAGGCATCTCAATCTGTGCACCCACAGCCACCAGTTGCTTTTGAAAAATCTTGCTCCAATATTACAATCTCATTGCTGTTCTGTACAGTAAATCATGTCCAACAATTTGTAAACAAAATATGTGCACTATTAAGTGCCTAAAAATCCCTCCTGCTTAGGCCAAAATAAGCCAAATTCATCTCTGGTGATGAATTTGTGGCTGATTCACACACAATTGTGGCATTGCAATTGGTGGCCCACCTGAACAAGCCTGGGCCAGTTTATAATTTTGCATCAATCATGTAAAATGTCATGACTTTGAACAAAACCAGGGGAAATTTGGCAGCTCTGACCAACTTTCAATTGTGGATGTTGGAATTTGTTTGAATCTGATGCTCAAAAGTAAAACTTGAAAGAGTGAGAGTCCACAAAGATCACAACCACAAGAAAAAATCCACCCAAGCCTTTGAAAAGCAAAATGGCTATGTTTAACATAGGGTAATGTGGTTTAGATCCAGGCATTTTTCAGTTTAGTATAATGAATCACTTCCCCATTGAAGGCAGGGCAAGAGGTATTGGATGAATCATTCAATTTAACTTCAACATAAATTCAATAAACATTGTCTACTTCTGACAGTGTTGTTGAAAAGGAAGGCAGGCAGTCTGATGATGATATTCATCATCATACAATAACTCATAGTTTTACTCTGGGATACAGGCTGAGTGGATCATGCTTGCCACAGAATGAACGGTATCTAAGGGCACCCAGCACACATCTGGCAGGTTTCCAACCTGTGTGTACATGCCATGAAAACAGATGAGCTCAAACCAAACTCTGATCTGAACACCATCAAATCTTGGGGGATACAGACAATTCAAACCAAGCGGTGCATTTGATTTTCACAATGGCTTCTCTCTTTCTAGTGAGCTGAATCAAAACCCATATTTGAACATTCCTTAATCCAGGTCCAAATTTTGCACCTTCAGTCTCTTTCTAGCCTCAAGCCTGGTCTACACTACGCGTTTAAACCGGTTTTAGGAGCGTAAAACCGATTTAACGCCACACCCGTCCACACTAAGAGGCCCTTTATATCGGTATAAAGGGCTCTTTAAACCGGTTTCTGTACTCCTCCCTAACGAGAGGAGTAGCGCTAATATCGGTATTAACATATCGGATTGGGGTTAGTGTGGCCGCAGATCGACGGTATTGGCCTCCGGGCGGTATCCCACAGTGCACCACTGACCGCTCTGGACAGCAATCTGAACTCGGATGCAGTGGCCAGGTAGACAGGAAAAGCCCCGCGAACTTTTGAATATTTCCTGTTTGCCCAGCGTGGAGCTCCGATCAGCACGGGTGGTGATGCAGTTAAAAATGAAAATAAAGAAAGAGCTCCCGCATGGACCATGCGGACGTGATCGCTGTAAGGGCAGGCAAATCTGTTCTATCAGCGCTCCGTTACAGAAGACGAAATTCAAAATCATTTTTTAAATATCTCCAGACAGACGCCATAGCAGGGACTCAGCGCACTGCTGCGTGACAAGCGTAACGGAAAGCCAAAGAATCAAATGGACGCTCATGGACTGGAGGACTCAAGCTATCCCACAGTTCCTGCAGTCTCTGAAAAGCATTTGCATTCTTGGCTGAGCTCCAAATGCTTCTAGGGTCAAAAACAGTGTCCGTGGTGGGTCAGGGCATAGCTCGGCAATTTACGCACCCCCCCACCCACCCCCAGAAGTGAAAGGGAAAACAATCCTCTCTTGACTCTTTTACATGTCACCCTATCTTTACTGAATGCTGCAGATAGACGCGATGGTGCAGCACTCAACACCAACATCCTTGCTCCCCCCACGCTATGGCTGGCTGATGGTACAATACGACTGGTACCCGTCCTCGTCATCAGCCTATTGGCACATGGGGCAGTGCAAAAGGACTGGTAACCATGCTGACTAGCATCTGTCAGGTCGATCAAGGGTGCCTGGTCCTAATTTTTCCTGGTAGATGGTACAGTATGGCTGATATCCATCGTTGTCATAGCAACAGGGGGCTGAGCTCCATCAGCCCCCACCCTTCATGTGTAAAGAAAAGATTCAAGTGCCCCTGAACTAGCAGAGGGATGCTGGGCTCCTCTGCTCCACATTCCTTACTGTCCTGTCTGGACTATCATAGCAGCTGGAGGCTGCCTTCCACTCATATCTCACTAACAAGTCACTGTGTCTTATTCCTGCATTCTTTATTACTTCATCACACAAGTGGGGGGACAATGCTACGGTAGCCCAGGAAGGCTGGGGGAAGAATGGAATGAACAGGTGGGGTTGTTGCAGGAGCACCCCCTGTGAATAGCATACAGCTCATAATTTCTGCAGGATCTGACACAGAGCAGCTGTGCTCTCTGGTTCTCTGATACAGTGGTTCTCCAGTACACTTGCCCATATTCTAGGCAGGACTGATTCTATTTTTAGATACCAAAAGGAGGGATTGACTCAGGAGTCATTCCCAATTTTAACTTTGCGCCCCTGGCTAAGAGCAGCCAGGGGCACTTATGACAGCAGCAAATGGAACAGTGCAAAGGACTGGTAGCCACGATCATCTTATTACCAATTTATGGATTGGTAGATGGTACAGTATGGCTGATAACCATCTCTGCTGTCATGCAAAAGCAAAAGCATGCTGCTGTGTAGCGCTGCTGAATCGCCTCTGTCAGCGGCATCTAGTACACATACGGTGACAGTCACAAAAGGCAAAACAGGCTCCATGATTGCCATGCTATGGCATCTGCCAGGGCAATCCAGGGAAAAAAGCCGCGAAATGCTTGTCTGCCGTTGCTTTCCCAGAGGAAGGAGTGACTGACGACATTTACCCAGAACCACCCGCGACAATGATTATTGCCCCATCAGGCACTGGGATCTCAACCCGGAAATTCCAAGGGGCGGGGGAGGCTGCGGGAACTATGGGATAGCTACGGAATAGCTACCCACAGTGCAACGCTCCAGAAGTCGATGCTAGCCTCGGACCGTGGACGCACACCACCGATTTAATGTGTTTAGTGTGGCCGCGCGCACTCGATTTTATACAATCTGTTTTACAAAACCGGTTTATGCAAATTCGGATTAGTCCCGTAGTGTAGACGTACCCTCAATTATATTTGCCTATGAACTGAACTATACATAGATTTCTCCCAGGTTCTTATACCAGTGAACAGCTTTAACTTCTTAAATGCCATGGGACAACATACTAAATTCAGTAATGGTTAACCAGATGCAACTCATTTAATTGAATGGGAGTTTCATCTGCTTATACTAGGGCTGGATTTGGTCATTTAAGTGAGTTAAGGTGCTACCTTCACTCAAAGGTATTGTTCTTGTAGATCTGTTAGGCAGATCCTACATGTCACTATTTAAATAACAGGCCTGCATTATTTCTACCTTATCTAGATTGAAAGTAAAAGCAACAAAAAAGTTAACGAGTATCACCTTCTGTAACACTCATCTGTTGATTTTAGCAGATGCCATGATTTTCTATTATCTACATAATGCTAACTTGCAGCAAATATTGTACATACAGGTAACATGCATCAGACACTATCCAAGCATCACTGCTGGACAGAAAATTGATATTCATGTGTTCCTTGAAGGCAGAATAACGGTTTTTCAGCTGTATGCTGTTTAATTAGAAGTGGCTCTCCCAAGAAAAAGCACAATCACTGGCATTTCACCTGAAGGCAAATTCCAGGATTCTGTACAGCAAAGCTCATCAAGGGGAAATGAGGCACATCCTGTTTACCTTTGTGCTCACTTAGATCATTAACAGCCACACAGTCACCTCAGTAGTTTTGTGTGTGTGTGTGTGTGTGTGCGCGCGCACACACGCGTCTTTACAAAAGATTTTTGTGGTCATATTAATTAAAATTTAAAATTTGCAATTTGACTGCCTGTCTCTTTCAAATAAGCCACCTTGTGAGTTTCCTGTTAAGTGGATTTGTTGTTGTTGTTCAAAAGAAGTTTAAAGACAAAACATTAATCAAAAGCATAAAGGAATATGTTTGATGTGGTTATGATAGTCCTCCTTCTACTACCCTTCCTAGATATTTAAGGACAATGAATACCTTTTTTGTAGCAATGATTCAAGCTTTGTTTTTTAAAAGGACCATTCACATCTTTGACAACATTTTTGTAAATGAAGCTAGAAGAGCTCAAAATAGATTGCAACATCCAGGGGCGGCTCCAGGCACCAGCACGCCAAGCGCGTGCTTGGGGCGGCAAGCCACTAGGGGCACTCTGCCGGTCACCGCAAGGGTGGCAGGCAGGCTGCCTTCGGCGGCTTGCCTGCAGAGGGTCCGCTGGTCCCGCGGCTTCGGCGGACCTCCCGCAGGCAGCCGTGGGACCAGCGGACCCTCTGCAGGCATGCCGCCGAAGGCAGCCTGCCTGCCGTGCTTGGGGCAGCAAAATGCCTAGAGCCGCCCCTGGCAACATCCAGTCCTCCTTTCCCTAATTTTGCAGCTATGTTGATTCAGATACAAGGTCGCATGACTTAGGCCTGGTCCACACTGAGGGGGCAGTGTCAAGGTAAGATCCCGTAGCTGAAGTCGAAGTATCTTATCTTGACTTACATCCCATCCTCACCGCTCAGGATCGACGTCCGCAGCTCCCCCGTCGACTCCGCTACCGCCACTCGCTCCAGTGGAGTTCCAGAGTCGACGGGAGCGCATTCAGGGATTGATATATCGCGTCTAGATGAGATGTGATATATCGATCCCCACAAAAATCGATCGCTACCCGCCGATTCGGCGGGTAGTCTGGATGTACCCTTAGCTAAGGTTTTACACAGAACCAGCCAGGATAGTTGCTTCTTATCCCTTTGTTCCAATCAACAGAGAATGCAGTCTTATTTTTCAGGGCATGACCTTCCCAGTCCACACACACAATCTTTCTGAGCCTAATGTTGGATTATTTAACCCAGGCTGGTTGCCCCATTAAAGGGAAATCAGAACATCTTTAACAAGATGAAACCTATCTAGAGATGCCAAATTCAGATCCAGATTATAGCACCCCAAATTCTGAGGGTGCTCATTCCTAGACTTTGATTCAGGCCCATCTCTATTTCAAACTAACTTCACAGAGTCCTTCCTATCATCTTCTTGGAGCCCTAAAGCTCTGGTGAAACGTACAATTACAGCAACAAGTGTGTTCATTAGTTTTGCTTTTGTCTGACAAATATGATACCGGAATCAGTGCCCCTACTTCATCAGTACACATGATATATGCCATTGCATTAAAACCAGATAAGGTACTAGGGCACTGGGGTATGTGTTGTCTGCACACAGGTCAAAGGAGACCACAGACAATGATGTGCAATGCAGTGTTATTCCTGGGGGAATTCTGTGCCACTACGTGCATGCAGAATCCATGGCCCCCGTAGATTTCTTTGCTGCTCTACAGAAAAATGACTTCTGACAGGGAAGCCGCAAAAGCGGTCACGGGCCCCTCCCCAGCAGCGTCAGTGTGTTATTTCGAGCGCCCAGAGCAGCCGGCAGAGAGATAAATCACCCCAGGGCTGAGACCCCACACTGAGCCAGGGTGGACAGTGGCTCCTACCCTGCTCCAGGCTCAGCTGCTATTTCTCTGAAACAAGCTACTACAGTAGTAAGTCCCAAGTAAGATAAAGACCAATTCCTCTGACATGGAAATCCTAGTCAAATTAGCGCAGAAAGACTAGGAACTTTTCTTCCTCGATTAACACATTTGGATCAAGCTAGCTTTGTCAAGAGTAGACTCTTTGAAAGTGGATCACGCGTTATCTGTCTCTAGAGTATGATGGGGATCCCTCATTATTGAGAGATGTGCCATGATAGGTCTCTTTTCATGCCAAGAAAGCATTGGAATGGAGTTTTTACATACACAGTATTGGGGCAGGGAGAAGGAGGTTTTTGGAGACATTCCTTATCTTGCTCATGATTCATATTCCCACCCTGGTTCTCTAGTCACTTTAATTGGATACTGAATACTGTTCTGTTATGAAGAATGTTATGGGATGCGTTACTAATATTTATCCTGAAAGAATTAAACATACAAAGCAATTTTTAAAATACTGCCATGAATATTAAAGAAAATAAAGCATATAAAGCAAAAGTTATTATAAGCACATTCATACATTCCAAAACAATTACCATAATAAATGTTTCAGAAGAAACATTGAGAATATCCAGCAATCTATTTTGGACATTGCAAGGCTGCATTTGCCTCTCAAATAACTTACAACATGCCAGAGGTTCTCAAACTGTGGCCCGTGGACCACTGCTCCATTCAGGTGGTCTGCAGATAGTTCCCTCTGAGGTACATGCCTAGGCAGCCGCACACAAAAGAATGAAGGGCCACCCACCTAATTAGTGGAGCTATGCAAGGGGTAGGTGGGAGGGGGCAGTGGGGTGAGAAGAGAGGGTAGGGGGAATTTGGGACGTGCAGGGCTGCGATGGCCAGAGAAAGAAGTGACTTCCCCAGCTACGGGGCTTCAGCTGCCGGGGAGAGATGGTCCTCCTTCCCAGCCCCAGCTCAGGGGTTGCCACGGTGCGGGAGAGAGGGCACATCCATCACATTAGGAAGGTAAGACTACTGATATTAAAATAGGAGTTGTGTGCTTTTATTTGTAGAACAAAATAACCATTAATTATTATTTTTTTATATATAGTGCTTTTATCCAAAGTGCTTTACAATAGTTAGCTAATGGTACAAGCAACATTTGGAAAGATGATTAAGTGGTCCACCGAGACCCTCAGGAATTTTCAAGTGGTCTGCAAAAAAAAAAGTTTGAGAACCACTGCAATACACTAAAGGTACAAAGTCTTGGGAATTAATTTTCCACCTTAGGTGTGGCAGATATCTCAACACCCAGTATAAAAGGTGAATCTAGCTCTTATAGTAATCAATGCAGTCATCCTTAATAGCTGTAGGTTTTGCCATTTCTAACATATTTTATATACCACTTCTATAGAGATCAAGCACAATATTTTCTCCATTAAACAGTTAAATTGATTCTAAATGCCAGAAAAGAAATATCCTGCCAGTTTCTCTCCCCCTCTCCCTCCCAGAAAGCAAGCTACAACAGTCCAAGTAACAGACATATCCACAGGGACAACTTCCTTAGACATTTTATAAATTATTTCCCTAACACAGTTTAATGTTTGGCTAGTTCCACTAGCTGAGAGTCAAATCTGTTACTCCTCTACAGGTTTAAGATCGACAACTATTACATGTGCAACTTGTTTCAAACAGTATAGAAAAATAAGTACGCTGAATTTTTATACAGCATCTCCATATGTTAGGTTGTGGATTCAATTCTCAGGAGCCTCCCAATTAGAAGTTGATATCAAAACAAGTTTGGAGTTCATATTCAGGGAGGCTACAGAAATCCTTATGCCAGCATTTGTAGGGAGCCCGATACAGACTTTCAGATGGTCCTGCCCAACCTTCCCTTTTCTATTGATGATGCTAATTCATTCCTGGACATCACGCCACTGACTTGAGTGTCAACGGTGTTATATTGGGCTAAATGAATCCCTAGTGTAACTAAACTGGAAGATTCACAATTATATCAGTTTAGTTTTTTAAATAAGAAGTGAAAGTTAAAATCAAAGACCCCAGATTCTCCAGTGAGCTCTATGCACTCAAACCTCCATGCCTGCATTGTCGGGTTACCAGATAGCAACTGTGAAAAAACGGGACAGAAGGTGGGGGGTAATAGGTGCCTATATAAGAAAAAGTTCCAAAAAACAGGACTGCCCCTTTAAAAAGGGGACATCTGGTCCCCCTACTGCATTGAGACCCTTTCATTTTAATGAGGCTCTGCATCGCTCCTGGAGTGAGCCTGTACAGAGCTTACTGTAGGATTGGAGGCCTAAGACAAGCTGCTGGAAGCAGCAATTTGCTCAGGCTTGCAGTGCTTTCCGCTTTCACTTTTTTTAAATTGTGAAATATCAAAAGCAACTGTTAAAATTCTTTTTTGCTTTTAAATTTTGTGGAAGAATTTAATCATCACGAATATGAGAGTCTAAGAGCAGTGACGGGAGCCAGGCGTAGCACGGGAAGATGCTGAGCAAAACTTCCACTACATACAGCTCTGCCAATGTATCTGGCCTGAGATACCCTTGCTATTACAGTCCTGGCTATCTCTTGAGCAGAGACTGCCAAATGCACTATACTATGCCAATTTTTGGTGGTGTGAACAAAGGAGTTCTTGGATGGGTCCAAACTCATTGTCACTTGTGACTTTAGCCTGGCTTTAAATGCTGGTGTCTGAAGGTGAAAGGTTTGAGCACATGTAACTCTGCCAGCTGGCCCCCAGCATAGGTTCATTCTCTGGTTTTTAAAATAAAAAGGTAAAAATTAAAGTGATAGAGAAGTGGCTGATATTAATTGCTGTTGAAGGTCATACCCGTGCTTTGGAGAGGGGTTCGTGAGCAGGCAGAGAGTTCGTTAACAGTCATCTAGACACATAGGACACATTGAAAAGTACACTGAATTGCATTATCATCATTTTCGTAACATCTTTAATGTTAACATTCTAGTAGCTGTGGGGTCTTACCAACGACTGATAAAAACAGAGCTGGAACAAAGCTGAAAAATTCAGATCCAGGTTCCAAACACCTTACGTTTATAACTGCACACAGGGCCGGCCGGCTCCAGATTTTTTGCCACCCCAAGCAGCGAAGGAAAAAAAAGAAAAAGAAAAACCCAATCGAGTTTCCGCCGAATTGCTGGCAAAGACAGAAGTGGGGCAGGAGGGGGAAATTGAGCTGCTGCTGAAGTTCCGCCGCCGACTGAAGCGGAGCGATAGAAGGACCCACCACCGAATTAGCGCCGGAGACCCAAACGTGCTGCCCCAATGACGGACGGATTGCCGCCCATTTCTATTGGCCACCACAGCACCTGCTTCCTTCGCTGGCGCCTGGAGCCAGCCCTGATTGCACAGCCCCAGGGTCTTGGTTCAGTAAAATGGTCCTATCTCTAGATAATAATCAATACCTTACACTTATGTGTTGGACTCTTACCTCCTAAATCATCTCTTAAAACCTTTTTCTTCTGCTTGTCCATTAATGACTGGTTACAAATCTGCCTATTTTCACTCTTTGGCTGCAGCTAGCTTTCACTTTCCTGTATTTCCTTTAATTCAATTTTTTATTCATCTAAATTAGATGATAAAACTCCTCAGTACAGGGATTATGTCGGAGTATGTATTTGCAAAGATCCATGCACAACTATGGCTTTTCCTATGAAATCAATACACCACCATTCATCTCAGGACCTCACAGCCATCCTTAAACATTAACTAACTCCCAACTTCTCTATCAGGTGGATGATATAACAATTTGAGAGACTGGTAACAGAGGGAGAAAAATGCCAGCCAGATTGTCACCTTACACTCCCAGGAGCCTTGACATGTACAATGCATGTAAGAATGAGTATCATCTGTCTGAATGTCATTTTGCAAGTGTAATTGGTTTAAAATTGGAAGTGCTGACTTTCAAATGTATCTGAATATTTGTAAAGAATTTGTTCCTCCAGAACTTGCTGCATGATATAAAAAGATTGTACCATACGTACATGCATCCTTTTGTGCTTATTTAAACAAAGACTCAAAACTCAGTTGAAAGGGAAACAATCTGATCATAGGACTTGGAGCCAGAAATTCCAGATTTCTAATCCTGCCTCTGATATCAAAACACCCTGTAAACTGGAGCTGATCAGAACCATAGCCTGCACTTCAAGCTGGGGGTGTAACATCCCCACACTACAGCCTCAGATGGATTGCACTCGGGGCAGCTAGCCCCTCCCATCACTCATGCCGCCACAGATCAAGCTAGTGTGGGTATGTCTCTGTGTGCTGGAAATTACACCCCCAGCTGGAAGAAAGAACATAAGAGCAGCCATATTGGGTTAGACCAATGGTCCATGTAGTCCAGTATCCTGTCTTCCAATAGTGCCCAGTGCCAAATGTTTCAGAGGGAATCAACAGAACAGGGCAATTATCGAGTGATCCATCCCTTCCCCCAATCCAAGCTTCTGGCAGTCAGAGGGTTAGAGACACCCAGAGCAAGTGCAGACATACTTTTAGTTTCTGCATCTGTAACTAGATGATTATACATTTTTATCTACCTTGCGGTCCTACAGTAAGGATTACTTAATTATCTCTGTAAAGTGATTTGAGTTTAAGAGCTAAGGATTAATAGTAAAAAAATCTTTAAAATCAAAGAAAAAATAAACAGCATTACTCAGCAGATCTCTCTCTATGACTAAGGAGATTGGCATCCAGCTGAATTAGGCTCTGTCTACACTAGAGAATTTACAGCGGCACAACTGTACCAATGCATCTGCACCACTGTAAGGTCTCTCGTTTAGCCACTCTGTGCCAGCGGGAGAGAGCTCTCCCGTCGACATAATTAAACCACCCCCAAAGAGTGGCGGTAGTGAGAGAAGCTCTCCTGCCAACATAGAGCTGTGCACACTACCACTTATGCCAGTGTAACTTATGTCACTTATGTTTTTTCACACTCCTGAGCGACATAAGTGTTGCAGACATAAGTGGTAGTGTAGAAATGGCCTTACTTCTCCTGAACCTTAACTATCTGAGTATTATGCACTGTCCTAGTGCCACCTAAGAATGCAGGCTGATTTAAAGTATAACAACAAAAGTCAGCAGAAGTAGAAATATCATTATCAAAGTGCAACTGCATCAAAGCAGTTATAGAGAAATCCTATCAGTTTCCACAGAACCTCACAGAATCTCTGTAGTCCAGATGGCAATCTCATATGGTTTAAACTGATAGTACTTTAATGGATTAGGGATAAAATTTTCAAAACCTAAGTGACAAGAGCCCCCAGTTCAAAAATGACATAGGCACTTAGGAGCCATGGAACTTAGGCAATTGTAAATCTCTTAATTTCAATCGTATCATTAACTGTTTTGTTAAGCGTTTTAGCAGAAACATCCAGCTAATATGCCCCAAACATTTCCTAACCAAATTCTGCCAAAATGTTCTGCTTACTCTCTAACAACTTGTACAATACAGTTGTATGCTGAATTTCTATACACATTGCAAAACATCAGAGTCCACATCACAATGATCTCACAGCCTAAATACACTATAACAG
Organism: Mauremys reevesii; assembly: GCF_016161935.1. NCBI lineage: Eukaryota > Metazoa > Chordata > Testudines > Geoemydidae > Mauremys > Mauremys reevesii. The sequence goes on from NC_052632.1 coordinate 16,587,320, forward strand.
ATACAGTATAGTATTAGAGCACAATAGAAGTAGAGGAAAGTAGAGTTGCATGTGGTTTTAGTACATATAGGCCTTAAGGAACAAGCAGGCTTTAGGAGTGGTTTGGAGGAAGAACGGGAAAGATTTACTATTTCTATAGTTAGATTGTCATCCTTTGTCTTAAGTGTCAATGCTAGCTTGCCTGTGTTTTTAGAGAAGAGGTCTTGATTACTGCATGTGTGAGCAGTTTAGTATTAATGAATACAGCCATAGATTTGTTTTGTTGTGGGGGAAAAAGCTATGCTATTAAATATAGAATGGGAGGGAATGCTTAATTCATGCAAGGTGTTGGAAAGCTGCTGTCATATATATATATATATATATATCACTCACACACACACACACACACACACACCATACCTATTAAAATTTCACTGAACAACAAACCTGATAAATCTAACTGGTCATTTAAATATGAGTATAGAAAATTAGCAAAGATTTTCCTTCATTACACACATCTACTGGTAAAGTTCTCCTGGACCTAGCAGAAATGTGTAGCAAACAGATTTTTAAGAGGGCTTTGCAGCCAGAGAACTCTCACCTGCTCACTGTGTCAGAGTGCAGTTACAGACCATTCAAATGTTAACATGTTGGAGGACTGACACTTCTGTATTTATACTGACTACAAAGAACCACATTATTTTGTCAGCATTAGAACTCTGTGTCACAAAGGTAGCAACGTAAGAAAAGGCCATGAATTTTTCAGCAATGCCCAAGTAACAAATCAGGCTAGCTCTGCAATGAAGACCCAGTCAGTGCAGACTAGCTTGTCTGGTGCTCATGCACAGAAATTCTAGCCAGAAGTTGGCTGTATATTTTAATGATTTACAGTTATATATATAATATTTGACTAAGGCCTGTATTTTCTCAGCATGGCAGCACAAAAACTCTGACTTAGCTTAGTACCTTTCACTCCATAAATACAAGCCTGGACTTGTTGAATTAGAGGTGTACCTTCACTAGTTCAACCAAGAAAAGGAACAGACACTATCCAGAGTTGGCTAGAGCTATTAGCAAATTAGTGCTGTTCAGAATATATCCCAAGAGAAAGTGGTACTTCTCAACCGCTTTGCTGAAATATACTCCCACCTCCATTGCTCATGTGTCAGCAAACACCATTCTCCCCAATTTCCTTTTTGTGAAACACTACCCTTCATTCTTTGCTACTATAAATGATCATAACGACAAAAATAATTCAGTCTGATGTGGTCCAATCTCAGCTAAGCACAGTGCCCCCACTTTAAAAGAACACACAATAAAATTCTGATGTAATGAATAGGAGAATTGCAGCACAGGTGTCAAATATCCTATGACTAAAATATGTATATCCTTGAAAAACTAATTGCTTTTCTTGTGGTTCTGTGACCTAGACAAGTCAGGACCTGCTCTGTAGCCCTGATCACTGTGTTGACAGCAGGAAGAGTGATGAATCAGAAAGTCTCCCACTTGCTCTGGCTGAGCAGGTTCTACTGTCCCACCCATCCATCAATGTGACAGCTAAAGAAATTCTGTACACATTTATCTACAGGGCACTAAGCAGGCAGAAGGCAAAGCATATATCCCACAAGCTGAAAGGGAAGATAACCATAGAAGAACATTAGGCCATTTACTTTTCCAGAGGTAAATCGGTAAATCCTATTTGGCTCAACTGGCTATGCAAGTGAGAAAATATATTCAGAATAAAAAGCAATGGAATTACAACTGTGAAAATGACAGTAATTTAATAATGTTCCCAGAACAAGTCTCTCTTTATTTTATTTTGGGGGAGGAAACATAAGGCAAGGAATAAGGAAAGTATTTTTTGTTTATTTAAAAAGTGTCTAGGCATTGTGTGTATATAAAAGAGGAAAAGGATAAAAAGTCTTAATATAAGTTGGTTCCAGAATACTGATGGCTCAAGCTTTTAAATGAGCTTGATTGACAATAAGATTTAACTGTCTCCTCCAATTTTTCAACCCCATAAATAAAAAGATATGCCTCATTTATTTTACTGAGAGGTATGACATGTGCCTCTCTATATATACTCTTTCCTAAATGGACATAGACAGCATGTGTGTATCTTACTGGTCAGATTACACTCTAGTTAATGTAACTGAATGTAATAATAAACTTCTCCCAGTTTAATAATAAAGCATCTTTATATTCAACATTTGAAGATCAAATAAAGCTGACACTTTTTTTATATAGGGGGAAATGCCTTGGTTATAAGCAGGAATGATATATTTTAAAGGTCAGCTGTAGTCAAGATTGTGAGTTGGGGAGAAAGAGTTTAAGACCACGACAATAACATTTCTGCTACTTCCTTCTTTTACTTTTCCTGTTGAGAATGTATAGGATTAACACTTCCAGTGGTTTACAACAGTCAATGTAGTAATAACATTTTTTTAAAAATACACCACTGAGTATTTAACTTGCAAATTTCCTACATCATACATAGAATCATAGAAGTGTAGGACTGGAAGGGACCTCAATAGATCATCTAGTCCAGTCTCCTGCACTCAAGGAGGACTACGTAATAACTAGTCCATCCCTGATAGGTGTTTGTCTAACCTGTTCTTAAAACCCTCCAATGACGGAGATTCCACAACCTCCCCTGGCAATTTGTTCCAGTGCTAAATACCCTATAGTTACGAACTTTTTCCTAATGTCCAACCTAAACCTCCCTTGCCACAATTTAACCCCATTGCTTCTTGTCCTATCATAGGTCATGTCTTCTAGACCTTAAATACACTAAGTGTACATCTACACAGCCAGGCAGCTGTGAGTCTGAGAGCCCAGTCAACAGACTTGGGCTGGTGGAGCTTGGGCTACCGTGCTGATAACAGCAATGTAGATGTTGCAGCTCGGGCTGGAGCTCAGGTCTGAAACCCACCCACTCCCTAGTCTTCAGAGCATGTATTCCTATTCTAAATGAAACCCTCTACATGTCATACATTTTAAGCAGAGATGGGATAATTTCAACTGAACAACTTAGGTTGAACAAACAAGAGTCAACTTTATTTTTTTTCTTCCATACTTTCAAGAGTTTTCTTACTCTAAAGAGATCAAGACTGCAACTGCCAGAATTGCTTTATTAACTTTACTTTGTAACTGAACATCTTGCTTTCCTTAATTATTTAATTAACAGCATTCTAATCCTAACAAAATCTCTCATATCATTTTAATAACTCACCTGTAGGGTTTGGTAGCATGTTCACATGCTTTGATATGGAAACACCATAAGAATATCACCAGAAATGTCAGATCAACATTGACTTTCTGAATTAGCCTCTCTGGAAATAAATATTACAATTCATTTTTAAAGTACCTTGCTTCCAAATTAACTCTTCACAAAAAAACCTTCTGTTGCTCAATTTTCTTGTTTCCTCTCTAGTTTTGCATCACAGACCAGGCATCTGAACACAGATTTTCCTTCATCCTTTTGTCCAAGCAGGGATACAGATCAAGATATCCTTCATCTCCCATAGACAATGAATCATGCCTATAGCTGCAAAACTCCCATTGACTTCAATGGTAGCAGTACCAGGCCCTGAAACATTGGACATTCCATCATTTTCCGTCAGTACAATAACTGCAATAACTTTATGAACATCTAAAAATCAAGGGACCAGTGTCACATGATTGGCCAGGATAGGGAGGAGAACCATGAATAACTCAGGAACTTTAGGGGGGGAAAAATCAGTGACAAATTTGAATCCTAGTGGTTGGTTTACATTTCCCTGGATATCTCTGTAAAGAAAATTATTTTTAAAAATAAGTGAGAGCATAGTAACACCTACACAGACGAGGAAGTAAAGCTGTAGAGAATATAAGCGCTTCTTCAGAAAGGCAATTATTGCCCCCTCTGACTGAATCCCTCTAAAAAACCCAAATGTTGCTGACCTCATTTACCTTCGTAATTCGCTCTGAACAAAGGAAGTAGTAAATCAGAATGTTGTGAAGGTAACCCATTAAAATGTCCTAAGCTTTTATGGGTCAAACTTTGGTGAATTAAACTGACTGATTTCCATCCTTAAACTCAGTGTTACTATTGAAAATAAGGGTTATGTATTAGGAACTGATAATAAAATATTTATTAAGGCTAAGAACTACTGCCATGTAAAAACATTCGGGTTAAGGAGAGGGTCTGACCGGGAAGAAGGGCAATCAAAAAGTGCAGTGGCATTTGATAGACAATGTAAACAATAGACATCTCTTTAATAGTGCTTAAACTGTCTACTCCAAGGCACAATGCTGGCGTTGTTCTTGCTTGGCTGACCATATGGAAATTAAGCTTTCCCCTGCTCTTCGCTGCTGTTTTCCTAATGTTGCCTTCTGAGCCATTTAATTACATTCTGTCATAAAACTTGGGGCTCAGCCTGACAGGGACAATGATCACCTAACTGCTATTGTGATCCCCACTGCACTTGTATAGGCAATGGAGGTGAAAACTTTTAGACTTCAGAAAGAGAAGAAGAAATGCATTTCATCTGTCACATTACAGTGCCTCTTCTAAGCCCAGACAATTACAAATGTACAGGCCCTCTGATGCTGCCATATTCACAATAAGGCCCATTCATGCAAACTTTGCTGAGGCAAGTTAGGGCAAAAGGGTCAGAGGGCTATGAACTTTGATCTATGGTTTCAAATTTGGCAGGCCTTAAAAAACCTCCTGCTTCAGTAAGTTTCTTGATTAACCTAATAAGAATTACACAAGAAGTGCTGTGATCTTAGCACTGCATCGGATTAGCTGCCTAGACGGTGTTCTGTGAAGCCTAAAAATCTCATCAAGAAGTATAATGAGAAATAGACAATGGAAGTGTTGAAGAAAAAGGTCTCAAGTTTGTGTTTTAATTATGCAGGCAAGGATTTGAAATTAAAGTTACCTGGGAAGCTGCCTCTTTTGAACAATCAGACCATTGTCTGTGGAAACATTTATAACTTTGAGGAAAGTAAAGTAAAAACTCAAAAGTGTCTTTATTATTATTCCGCAGTAATCCAGAAAGAATTCCCCCTTCTGCCATCTCCCAGCCAAAGCAGATACTAATACTGTGATGCTGTACTCCATATTCTTCATGGAAATATGGTTATGTTATGGATATGTCATAACTGAAATATACTTTATGCAAGATGGCTCATGAAAGATATCCTTGGAAAGGTTATAATTTACTGAATGTGTTTATCCAATATCTATGCATGTATCATTTTTGTATCTGAAGCTGGGAATATTGACCATGCCTCTGTATTTCAAATGCGCTACGCTGAATGAGGCCAAACAGTGTTAGTGGCTCGTTGAAGAAATGCACACAACCATAAGGATTACCCCTGGAACTGTGTGCAATAGAAACCTCTCAGAGATAGCTCTACACAATGGGAACTGTTTGACACAGATCACAGCAAACAAACAAACAAACAAAAAAACACTTTCCAGTAAGTGGGGGGAAGATATAAAAGAGGGACAATGACAACATGAGGGGTTCTCACTCTCCCTACAACAACACACCAGAAAACACCAGAGGAACGAAGACTGAGCTGTGAGTAGTGATGGTCCCAGGCTAAGATCTTTAGCCTGCATAAGAAAACCTGGGAAAGGCAAGGCAAATTGTTCAGTAAGAATCTGCCAGCCCCTTTATCACTCAGGATGAGAATTTGTTAATTTGTATCCTACCCATCTAGTGTGTTAAGATCAGTCTATGGCTTTTGTTTATTTACTAAGGTAATCTGCTTTGTTCTGTTTCCAACCCTTTTACCAGTTAAAATCTGCCTTTTATAGTTAATAAAATTTGTTTTGTTTATTATTAAACCAGTTTCTGTAATTTCTAACTGAGGGCCGGAGGGAATGGGGGTGGGGTGTGTGTGGAGAAGTTGTGCATACCTTCCTCCACATTGAGGGAGGAGGAGAATTTCATAATATATCTTTGGGTCTACACTCCAAGGGAAGTGGACACCTGTGTGCTGGGGCAAGTCCCTTAAGCTGAGTCTTCCCAGAGCTGAACTGCAGCTGGGTGTGTGCTAGAGGAGGCTTTAATGGCCTGGCTCAGCAAGACAGGTTAAAGGGGGCCCATGCTGGCACTACAGGTAGACTCAGTGGTATTTCAGCACGTCAGGTGTCATCCCAAGGGGTCCAACCCATCACAAATACTGATATTCATATTCATCACAAACATGAAGTTTTTGCTCAACATGAAATGCGATCATAGAATTGACTAGGCACGAAAAAAATCTGAAACTATGTTGTTAAAAATGGGTAACGGGGGGTGGGGTGGGAATTATCTGAAATGTATTAAATGCAAAGACTTAGTGTATTAATTACCATTTGGGGCCATTCGCTTATCAAGAACACTGTCCGTTTTATTAAAAGGTTAGTATGTTACAGCATTAGTGTATCACATCACATGATAGGGTTCATTTACAAGACTAATCAAAGATAGTTCTTCAGAGTATAAGGATTATTCTTTTAACAGGGATGTGTTTTTAAGGTCTTCACTATTTATATAACCAGAGAACTGAGGAGCCATAGCAAATCCATTCTTTGAAATGGTTTATTACAGCAGGTCTTCATTTCAATAAACTAGACTTTACTATAATGAAATGATTAACACAAAACAGCAAGTGTGTGTTTTTTCCTCTTCTGTAGGAGATTTTCAGACTAAATGAAACAAGTGATCACTTTGGGCCCCTTGCATAGCAATCTACACTATTCACCCAACAAGCCATGCTGATGAAAGACAAAAGAGTCTCATACAACTCATCACCTGCGATGTGGAGCTTAAAATGAGGGAAGGAGGTGGCTCTAAAGGGAAGCACACTGAAAACAGTGTGAATCCTCCTGCCCACTTAAAGACCAATAAAGCACTCATGAAGCTGAAAGGTACAATGCCAAAAAAGGCAATGGAAACAGAAGAAGGCCTCACTACATGCTTAGGGTATGTCTACACTTGAAACACTAAAGCTGAGCAGATGTACTGCTGAAACACTTCAGTGTAGACACCACCTATTCCAATGGAAGGGGTTCTCCTGTTGGCGTAAGTTATCCACCTCCTCGAGGGGTGGTAGCTAAGTAAACAGGAGAATTCCTCTGCTGACCTACTACTGTCTACACTGGGGGGTTAGGTCATTGTAGCTATGTCCCTGAGGGGTGTGGACTTTTCACACCCCTGAGAGACTTAGCAATTCCAATGTAAGTTCCTAGCGTAGACCAGGCCTTAGTGTGGGAAAAAAACCACATCTGAATGTGAACATTTACAATAATAAAGTCTGTTGCCCCATATCTGCTAGGTGCTGTGCTCCTTCAATGGGAGACAAGGATACACAGCACCTTCCAGGAGGCACTCCATAGCTTACAGGATCAGACCCAATGATTGCATACATGCTAGTGCTAGTAAAATTTCTGAGCACTGCACAGGCACAGTCATAGACTGAATTTTTTTTTAAAAGGGACAGAGGGTGTATGTGTAAAGTCTGCACAATACACCCATTGCAAAAATCCCTATACAGCCAGGACTATGGCAGTCATGTTTGTCATCATACTAATCCCTAGCTACAAGTGACGATAGACCTTTAATATATTGCATTCAATTTTATAGCATCAATGGCAAAATACTTCCCAGGATATAGTCCAAAATTTTTTGTTTGAAAAGCAAAGGTCATTCGTGGGTGAACGGCATAGCTATGGCTAGTGCTACTCCCACCGGACAGAGAGCTTAGTTCCAGCAACACTGAGAATTACACATTTTAACTCCACTCCTTCCTATGAACCTGTAGCTATCAAATCTTCCTATGCTACATGAAAGAAGGGCCTGACCTTTCTTATATTAACAGAAATTCGGTATTATTTATTAGGATCCATGCTGTATAAATATCCCCCATAAGAAAAGTGGAATTTTAAGGCTCCAGCACTGTAGCTCTCACTATCTTTATTATTTGTATTGCCATAGTGCATAGGAGCCCTAGTCATAGACCAAAACCCCATTGTGGTAGGTGTGGTACAAACAGAACAAAAAGACAGTCCCTGACTGAAAGAGTTTACAATCTAGATATAAGACAACAAATGGATATAGACTGACAGGATTATGATGTTTTCGGGTATCCGATGAATTCTGGTTGATACTATAAAGATGCGATATTGTGTACATGGATTTCACTTTTGCAGGCAAGGCTGTGTCACATCTTCCTCAGACAGAGGATAATGGGGAGTACTTAATGACGGCGTCTTGACCGTACTATAGTTATACTAAGGGGGGTTGGGAAACTATTTTGACCAAGCTATTTTGAACAGATATGAAAAGTGGGGAAATCTGCAGAACAAAGACACCAAGGTGTCATTGCTAATCTTTCGAAAACACAAAGGCTGGATGGGTCAGGGAATAGTTCCAGAGAAACATACAGGAAGTTCTGGGCAGGAGAGAGGAAGGAGATGGACCGGCCAGGATCAGAAGAAGCAACGTGACCTAGGGAGGCTCCATAATTTGGAAGAGGAGTCATGCAGCAGTAGGGGCAGGATCCTGGATTCTGACCCCCAATCCCCCAGCCCAAAGAACATTCTGAGTGGTGAGGAAACAGGGAGGGAAATGTGTGTAGTGGTTTGTTAGTTTTGAACGACTCTGGGTATTCATGATGAATGATGAAGTAAAGAGGAATGATGTGTTAGAATTCTGTGTGAAGTGTCTGTGTGTTATATGCTACCCCTACCACATGTCTCCTTAAAGAGGTAATCCAGAAGGCTAACACCTTTGGGTGCACAAGGGTATCTTGGGGGTCAGCGCTGGTTCCAGGAACCCAAGACAATTGGGCTGCAGGGCTCCATTTCCATGAAGAGGCAACAGACTGAGGGTCAGTACCCAGGAACTGTGCCAGGGAAGCCAAGGGAGGAAACAGTGTTGCAGCCTGTTGAGACCCAACAGAAGCTTAAAATACACAAGGGATTCAGTGTCTAGATCCCGCCTGTGGCAACCTGGTGATCTGCCAGTAGGGGGAGCCCTAACAGATCAGTGACAGAGGAGTCCAACGAGTCAATATTTAGCAGCATGGTGGGTAGTGGTCCTAACATAGCAGCAGCCTAGCAATTGCTAAGTTTTTTGTAGGCATCATGGAAAAGGAGTGTTTTGAAGGAGGATGACGAGATCACGTTGCAGATGTTTACAGGGAGCTCCTCCGAAGCACGAGGTGCAGCATGGGAGAAACCACAAACGTGCCTGTCTGAAAATTTAACAAGTGAGTGATGGAGGCTGGCAGCACTGGCCAATCAGAGGTTGGAAATGACCTCTCAGTAATGAATGAGAGATGATAGATAGGGGGGGATAGGCTGTGAAGGTGAAGACAAGTAGGTTATGTTTAATGTGTCCCCTTTGCCCTCAATTAATCCTCAGGTTAGGAGGATCCAACAGGCAACATTTTACTGCTGGTGTCTGCCCTGTATCAGGGAGGGAGCAGCATTTTTGTTGATCTTCTCTCAGCTCAGTTGGTTGGGGGAGAGGGGGGCCTTGCCCTGCCCTCTCTGAAATGCTCCCAGCCCTGGGCTCTTTGTCATTATCAGGATTTCCCCCCAAGCACCACTCAGTCCAAGGACACATCGTCCCTATCAATAACCCCTAGTACACACACACACACACACACACACACACACACACACCATCTTTCAAACCTTAAACGGCCAAGCCCCATGATGGGGTGGGCTGACCACAAGGCACCACTACCCTTCAGAGGGCAGACTACCCTGTCACATCACTAACCCTCACAGAAAGTTGGAAGAAGGATGGAGAGGAATACTAAGGAGTGATTAGAGGAGTAAGAGGAAACACAGGAGATGGGAGTCATGGGAGCCACGGGAGGAAAAGTTTTCAAAAACAGGAGAAAGATCAATGGTGTCCAAGGTGACCAACAGGTCAAGAAGGATGAGGATGGAGTACAGGTTCTGAGCTTTGGCTAAGATGAGATCATTAGAGATTCTGACAAGCGTGGTTTCATGGAGGCCAAGGAGTGGAAGCTGGATTGGAAAGTGTCTCGGATGGAACTGGAGGAGAGCAACTTCAGAAAAGTATTTTAACTGGGTTGAATGAGTTAAGCCATGAAAGGAAGAAGAGATATGGTAGTTGGATAGGCAAGTGGAGCAAGGGTGGGTTTTTTTCAGATGGGAGAGACTGAAATATGCTTGTAGTGTGAGGGGAAGAGCCAGAGGAGATTGAAAGTTTGGGAAAAGTAATGGAGGTGGAGAGAGTTGGCTCAAAGGAAATCTGGAGGTAGGATGGGATGGGGTCACTGGGGCAAGTGGAAGGATGAGAGGAGGAGAGCAGATGACGTACTTTTGCAACAGCAACAGGGAAGAAGGAAGACAGAGGGGAAAGGAAAGGGAAGCCAAGAGAGATGGAGAAGGTCACATCAAATTTTATCAATTTCTCTAGGAAGAAACTGTTGATACGATATATGTAGACCAAGATTTTCCAACTTCACTGCTTGAAATTAGGTTGCTAAGGTAAATAAGTGGCCTAATTTTCAGAGGCGTAGTCAGTTGGAGCTGCAGGTACTCAGCACCTTTCAAAATCAGGTCATATATTAAGGTGCTTAATTAGAGATTTACATACAATTTTAGGTACCAATATCTGAAAAGTTGGCTGTGACCTTTATCTGATTAAAATATGACCATATAGAGCATTGTTGCAAACACTGTTATATATTTGCAGCAAATCTTGTACAAAGGTTGTCAAGTGAGGTATCTATGAAAAGGTTATGATTTGCTGGTTATGATTATGCTATCTGTATGCGTGTATCATTTTTGTATTTGAAGTTATAAGTACTGGCTCTATACTTGGATTTCAAAGGTTGACACCTGGGGTACCACCCGCAAGGTAGCTAGCCTGCACATCTTGGAGGGACTACTCAAATTAAGTGACTCATCAAGAAACACTTGGTTGACAATGGACCATGGGAGATGCCCATCTACACTGAGTGGACTGTCATGTAAACGTGCTGTCTGAAGGGTAGGTAATGGCTTCCTGCAATACTGAGCGAAATTGGACATAAACATGTGACTTGTCCATGTGACTCCAAACACCATGTTGTTGCTGTAATTTTCCACAGTAAGAAGAATGGGATGCCCTCCACATGGCAAAAGCTATAAAAGGCCCTGGAAACACCTCCATTTTGTCTTCAATCCTGCTTCTTACCTCTAGAGGAACTTTGCTACAAACTGAAGCTCTGATCAAAGGACTGAATGACCTATATCCAAGCTGTGGATAAACTCCAGAGACTTTATTTAAGCCAGCAGTTTATTCCATCACTGCTACAAGCCTGAACAAAGAACTTTGCCATTATTGTATGTAATTGAATCCATTAACCAATTTTAACTCTCACCTTTCTTTCTTTTTATGAATAAACCTTTAGATTTAAAATACTAGAGGATTGGCATCAGTGTGATTTTTTTGGTAAGATCTAAATTATATATTGACCTGGGTGTGTGGCTGGTCTTTTGGGATCAGAAGAACCTTTTATTTGATTAGACTGGTTGTAAAGAACCCCTCATCTCTGAATCCAGTGTTTTTGGTGGTAATATAAGAACTGGAATGTCTGAGGAAACTGCCTTTATGTCTTCTTGTTAGCCAGTGTGATGAAACAGGAATTTACTTTTGTTGCTGGTTTGGTATATCCTATGGGGGGTTAGCCACCAGTCTTGGGATGTATCTGCCCTATTACCTAGCAGTTCATCCTGAATTTGGCAACCTCAGTTGTGACTCACTGAGGCACTGTTACATCTGCCCATGTGTTTTTCCTCCATTACTTTGTCATATCCCCTAACGCAGGGGTGGCCAATCTGTGGCTCCGGAGCCACATGTGGCTCTTCAGAAGTTAATATGTGTCTCCTTATATAGGCACCAATTCTGGGGCTGGAGCTACAGGTGCCAACTTTCAGCTCAACCCCTGGCTCTGCCACAGGCCCTGCCCCCACTTTCCACCTCTTCCCCATAGCCTGCCATGCCCTCGCTCCTCCCCCTCCCTTTCAGAGTCCCCTGCATGCCACAAAACAGCTGAATGGGAGGTGCAGGGAGCGAAGGAGAGATGCTGATTGGCGGGGCTGCTGGTGGGTGGGAAAAGCTGCTGACATATTACTGTGGCTCTTTGGCAATGTACACTGGTAAATTCTGGCTCTTTCTCAGGCTCAGGTTGGCCACCCCTGCCCTAATGGTTTAAAGCAGGGAGAGAAAAGCACCTTCAAGAGATATTTAAAGTAGAGTAAATAGAAACATGTCATCAAGGGAAGCAGATTGACTCAACTTGCTGAACTTGCTGGGAATCTATTTAAAAATACAAGCTGCACTAATTATCTTCAGTTAACCAAACATCATGGAATAAGCTTACCCATCATTTGTGCTCTTTATCTTACATGTTTTTATTACCATTACAAGAACATTTTTCCAATCAAACATGTTAACTGCAAAATTAAAATGTAACATGAGCAAACTATACTTTGGATTCACTAGAGGAGAAAGCCCTGGAAGAAAGTGAGTGCTAATGAAACCAAAAAGGCACTTGGAAAGGAAATGAGATATCTGGGTAATGGAATAGATGCAGTTGTGATTCCAGCCCTCCCCTTGCCGTGTATGATAATAGAAAGCAGAGGGCTGAGCTAATATAGTTACAAACAAGATAGTCTGAGTCAGGGCCTGGATGACAGTAATAGAATATATGTCTAGTCATTTGTGACAAGGGACAAGACCTAAGACATTTAAGGAGGAGCGCAGGCAGACTCAGATGTTCAGCTGCCAACACTATGGATCACATAAGCTTTAAAAAATTCTAAAAACATTGCCATTGCCATGAAAGAAATGAAAAGTAGCTCTTTAAAAAGCTTCCCCCTCTCTTTGCTTTGTTGGAACGCTAGTGCTTCTATTCCCCTCAGAGACGTAAACTGTGCTTACCTCTCTTTGGCCACGGAAGGCTGAGACATAGCGAGGGCTATGCAACTCCACCATACGGACTTGAGGAAGTTAAATTCCCACTGATGGCCATGATCCGGCAATGAAAATTGCATGGGTGGGGCCTTTGAGAGCAGGTAGGCATGTTTCATGACAAAATGTCACCTCAGATGGGATTTGAACTTGTGTCGACCTCAGACACCTGGGACAAACTTGTCTAATGGGGTAGTATGTAATAAAACTGACTTACTGTGTTTGATCATGACTCCCCCTAGTGCAGGGGTCGGCAACCTTTCAGAAGTGGTGTGCCGAGTCTTCATTTATTCCCTCTAATTTAAGGTTTCGCGTGCCAGTAATACATTTAAACGTTTTCTAGAAGGTCTCTGTCTATATTATATAACTAAATTATTGTCGTGTGTAAAGTAAACAAGGGTTTTCAAAACGTTTAAGAAGCTTCATTTAAAATTAAATTAAAATGCTGATTTTATGCCACCAGCCCGCTCAGTCCGCTGCCAGCCTGGAGTTCCATTCACCTAAGCCAGCAGCAGGCGGAATGGGACCGGCGGCCGGGACCCTGGCTGGCAAGGGGCCGGCAGCCAGAACCTGGGGCTAGCAGCGGGCTGAGTGAGGTCGGCAGCTGGGACCCCAGAGTCCAGCAGGTGGCGACCCGGGCTCAGGTTTGGGCTGTGGGACACTGCCTGCCCCAGTACAGAGCTGAGCTCATCCCAGCACCAAGGCTCCAACTTCGGGGCAGCCTGCCTGAGTCCAGGGAGTGGGGCTGGCCGTGCTGAGGGTGGGTGGGTGCATGGTGCAGCTGGGACCCAGGACCCTTCCCCACTTACAGGCTTTGCGGGCGCTGCAACTCCTGTGGGGCCGGGTCCCTCTTCCTGCCCCCGCCGGCGAGGCCGCTCAGACTCCGCAGACACCAGGTAGCAGTATGGACACACTAACCCGGAAACACAGCCTCCAGCTGGAAGTGACGGAGGTCAGGAAAGCATGTGCAAATGCCAGCGGGAGGAGCAGAGAAGAGCGGGCCGGGCCAGGCAGGATTTTTAATGGCACGCTGCTGCCTGCCAGGGTCCTGGCCGCCGGCCCGACTCAGCCTGCTGCGGCATGGGTTCGGCAATGGGCTGAGTGCGGCCGGGACCCCGGCAGGCAGCAGCATGCCATTAAAAATTGGCTCACGTGCCGTCTTTGGCACACGTGCCATAGGTTGCTAACCCCTGCTCTAGTGGTTGGTGCTATACAGCCTATTATTTTCTCTGAGCTAAGGGACTAGATAGGGATATATACTTCTGGAGCCAAATGGTCCACACTTTGAGCCTCACTGATTATCATGGTGCCAATATGCTCGGTGGCTAGTGTGTGTTACATTTCTGCAGCCATTTTGAGGAATTAAAGTGATAGCATTTGCTAAGAGTTTGGCAGCCTAATGAGGTTCTACCCACTACATGGGTATTCTCCCTACTCAAGCTGTCCATGCACAGGCTGCTGCTTTCCCTTATAGCAAGGGAAGGTCAGGGGCTCTAGTTCTCAGATTGTTGCTAGGACAATTAACATGAGGGAAATTGTTTCAATATGATATTTACACACCCAGTAGAATCATCTTTCCTCAAACCCCCAGTGTAGACTTAACACTAGAGAGAATGGGGAAAATTATGGAGTGCAATAAAACTGCACTGAGTCAGCTCTTTACTGCAGTTTTGCCAAATCCTACAATAATCTGCAAATTTTATGATCTCAACCTTTAAAAAGAATTAAGTTCTTTTTCCAATGCAAAGATACAGTCACAGTGTAAACTGACTGACAACTATCTCCACCCAAACAGGAACAGGAGAAAATGTGTAAACTTAACCCATAGCCTAACTGGGAACATTTAAATGCTAGCAATTAAGAACAGGATTTTTTTTAAAATCTTTTGTTTTTACATAAACCAGGAGATTAAATATAAAAAACTAAGTCCTCAATTCCCACATGGCTCTTATTGAAGGATTGGGTCCTATGACAACTTGATTTTAAAATAGCATAGAGCTGTGCAAAACTTTTAATGAAACTGGAAAGACAGACAAGAAGGTGAGGGAGCCCTGCCAGAACCAAGAATGGTCTAAAAACTGGCAATAGTTGTGGATGAGAGTGACAGAGAGGCACTGTGACGTCACAAAGCTCCCAGGCTTTGCTAGCTTCTTTTAGATTGACATTTTTGCAATGATTAAATAACCATCTGGTGTGTGATGATTGTTTTGCATGACGACTACATGATACGCTAAATTTTGCATGGGCTCTTAAGAAATGTTTCTATGAAAAGGCTATGCTCAGACACCTTTATCATGCAATATGCAACTTCCAGGAAGGAGCATATACATCTATCAAGCACTTATTTTTTCATGAAGGGGAATATGTTCTAGTGAAACTATTTCTCTGTCATTTGCGCACACAACCTATTTTTGACCACATCAAGGTTTTACTCTGTTCATTATTAATTTATTTGTATTCCGGTAGCATCTAAGAGCCTTAATCATGGATCAGGCCTCCATTGTGCTATGCACTGCGCACAGTACGAAGACATAGTTACTGCCCCCAAAGAGATGACAATCAAAGTATAAGAAAAGAAACAGATGGATGGCAGGACAGATGGGGAAACCGTATTAGTTAGCATGACAGACAGCAGTCTCAGCACACCAGTAGCCTAACCATTGTCAGGTTTTTTTGTAGGCAACATGGGAAAAAAGAGTCTTTCAAGTAGAGCTGGGCAAAAAAAAGTGGACAAATAGTTTATTTGCCAAAAATGCATTTGGGGATAGATTCGCAAGGGGACTTAAGCATCATTCACAAAAATGGAGGTTGTGGTGGTGCCCTTCTGCCTGCTTTACATCCAATAGCCCCGTGGTTGGGGCACTCACCTGGACTGGGGGAGACCCAAGATCACATCCTCACTCTGGAGCAGGGACCTGAACCCAGGACTTCTCCCTCTTATTTGAAGATTTACTAGTGGACTGCTTTGCTTGATTTTGCTAGAAGTTGGGAGCTGGGAGATGTAACTCAAAGATTTTAACAGCTCCACTCTGGAAGGAGATCAACATACAAGGAATCAGTGCACATGTTTTAAAATAAATGTGCCAACAACTTAATTGGATTTATAATTATAAAACAACTATTACTGAGTTCAATAAACTATTAGCTTCCATGGCAACTACTGAAATACAGAGCAAGTTGTTAAAAAAAAAAGAGACAAGACTCTGAAAGAGACAAAGGAAAAAACAATTTATTCACTGGAGAATATGTGCATTCTCTGCCTTGTCATGCTGTGATATACCACTTTGAGAAGACTCTTAGGGAAGAACTGTAATGGGTCTGGACCTGAGCGGATAGCCAATTTTCAGGGTCTAGGGGTTGTTTCCATTAGGAGGAGAAAGTGATGATAGCGCCGAGATATTTATGTGATGCAATTCTGTTTACAATGAATGTACAAAATCCAGTATCCCTGAACACTGGGGGAATCAAAACAACAGGAAGTAGTTTCTTTGCTCACAGTTCCAAGCCTCTTTCAGCCAGCACTTTACCCAAAAACTCTCTCTCTCAGCTTTTTTTAATCAGGGTCACACTACCAGGCCTTCTCTGGATGGGTCTTGTGGTTTCTTTGTTCCTTCTGTGTGTTTCTGTTGCTTCCCTAAAACAAACACCTCCGCCAATCAATGCCCCAAGCCCTGTGTTTGCTATACATGTCTCCAGGGAAACCCCTTTGGGACACATGGTTCAGCTTCTACTCAGGCCTTGCAATGTGCCTGTGTTTTGGATGGCTCTTATTGTTTCAGCTATCTGGTTCCTTACATTTATCCTAAATGAATGGCATTGTTTATGCCCCTCAGCTTCAGTGAGGTTTCTCCCAAACACCCAACATAGTGGGCCACTCCTTTATTACTCCCATGATATTTGCAGACAACCATATGTATATGGAAAATTACACAGACGAAGCTTGTATGAACAGGGTCACACTGGAAGGAAGGCTGAAACAAAGTGGGGGCGAGAGAACAGTGGAATGGGAGGGTATCTAAGGTGCTTACTGGAGGAAAATAGGAACAGCACAGTGAGGCAGGCCTCTTTAACCAAATTCCTTAATAAAAGGTTAGGATTAAGTTCAGTTCAAAGAAAGAGATTGAGGTTCAAGTTAGTTATTTTAAAACAAGTAGTTCAGCCATCTGAAGTAGTAACATTTTGTAATATGAATACAGGATTCTCTCTACCTATCACTCTAAAACACAGAAAGTCTGTTGAATCAATATGAAGTGACAAAAACAGCTATAAACATGGTTGAGAGCTCTTTTTGTTTAGAACAGCAGTCGGCAACCTATGGCATGCACGCCAAAGATCCAGGCTGAGCGGGGCCAGTGACTGGGACCCCGGCAGGCAGCAGCAAGCCATTAAAAATCCTGCCCCGCCAGGCCCGGGCCGCTCTTCTCCGCCCCTCCCGGTGGCATTTGCACATGCGTTCCTGCTAGACCCTGGGAACAACTGGGTCACGCCTCTTTCCCCACCCCAGGTCACTCCGGCATTGAGGGAAGAACCCAGGAGTCCAGAGCCCTAGTCTCTGTCTGCCCCCTACCGCCTCCAACAACTAGAGCCCAGCTGGAACCCTAGGAATCCAGAGTCCTCGCTCCCAGCACTCCTACCCCAAGCATCAGACACCAGCCCCTTCCCGGAGTCCAGGAGTCTCAACTCCCACCCCGCTCCCTGCCCTACCCCTGAACACACCCCCCAAGCCCCTGCCCTGATCCCTGCACCCCCTTCACACACACCCAGCCCTCTGCCCTGACCCCTTCACCCCCTCAGACACTCCATCCACCTGCCCTGACCCCTGCACCCCCCTTGACCCCAGCCCTGACTCCAGCACCCCCGCACATACCCAGCCCCCCCACGCCCAATGCCCTGACTCCTGCACCCCCACACATACGCAGCACCCACACACCCCATGCCTCGACTCTTGCACCCCCCACATCCCCACCCTGAGTACCAAATGGGAGCTCCTGCACTGCCCCCCCACACACATTCCCACCTGCACCCCTCGCACCAAATGGGAGTTGCCAAGGTAAACGCTCCACACCCAAACCTCCTGCCCCAACCTTGAGCCCCCTCCTTCAGTTTAGCTCCTGGGCAGACCCTACACCCCAACCCCCAGCCTGCTCCTTTACCTCCAGCCCTGCGCTCAGTGCACCTCTACCCTCAGCTCAGTGCAGAGAGAGGGGAAGAGAATGGGTTCAAAACCGGGAGAAGGTAGGTACCCAGTCAATGTGGGCAGGGCCGGGACCCCAGACCGGCAGTAGGCTGAGCGGCAGCAGGCTGAGCCGTTCAGCTCACTGCTAGTCTGGAGGTCCTGGCTGCTGAACCCGCTCAGCCCGCTGCCGGCCTAGGTGAACGGAACCCCAGGCCAGCAGTGAACTGAGCGGGCCAGCGGCATAAAATCAGCATTTTAATTTAATTTTAAATGAAGCTTCTTAAACATTTTGAAAACCTTATTTACTTTACGTATGACAATAGTTTAGTTATATAATATAGACAGAGAGAGACCTTCTAAAAAACGTTTACATTTATTACTGCCACGCGAAACCTTAAATTAGAGGGAATAAATGAAGACTTGGCACACCACTTCTGAAAGATTGCCGACCCCTGGTTTAGAATATCAGCAAGTTCAATCATCACTGGTATTTGTAGTCTTTTACCGCCCAGTTTTTTTAGTTCTCAGCCCTTTTTGACTTTACAAATTACACCCATGCAGTGTACAGCTACAATAAGGCAAGTATCTATGCCATGCCAAGAGTCCTAGACCATTGTGATAATCAGAGGTAAGTCAGTCAATCACCTCTCTTACTCTACAGTTAATTTATAAAGCAACAATTTAATTGGCTGTTTGAGGGAGGCTGTACAGATGGTGGATTTCTTGGCCCAACTGCAGCACCTGGGCAACAACATGGATTTTCAGCTACTAGTTATAACATAAAAGGGCTGTTACCAGGGATTCCTGAAAGCAGCTACAGCATAGACTAGCCTCAATCCCAGCTCAGTGACTGGTAGAAAGTTACATGTTGTAATATTTTTAGGCATAAATACCGTACTGAGAAATACACTAGCAGACCCCTACACCCATTCAGTGAGCCTCTGATTTCAGTGCGGTCCCATAGACTCCAAATGCAAGACTGGGACCATAGTTAGCAATAGCTAGTGTTGTGCCTGTACCTGAATGCTCAGGGGTTTCAAAATGTGAGGCCAGTCACAACATGCCTTAACAGCACTGAGAAAAATTCATCTCTGAACACAAAACCGCTCTCCCCTCCCCCAACACTCTCCATTATTCCAGGGTATAAACAAGTCCAAATAATAAGTCCCTCCATATCTGGACGTAGTCTCATTTCAGCTTCAGCCATCACTTTCCTTCACTCTACCTACCCCTTTCCTTTCCTGTGCTGGTCAGTTAGATTTGGTAGATACACCAGCCACAGCTGCATCCGATCCCCCAGCCACTTAACTCCTCTCTGCCTGGTTTCCTACTCCTTACAGGGAAAACAGGGCTTGTGGTCTTGGTTCTATCTCTGCAGCTTCCTGTGTCTGAGACAAGTAATATCCCTCTTCACAGAAATATCCCCCAGAATAGCTGCTGTTTCAAAATAGTGTGGGAATTTTGGAAAAGGGAGCCCCTCTCTAGCACCGCCCCAACCCTAAGTAATTAGCTAGCAAATAACGGAGTTCTACACAGTTAGGGCCAGCAAGGGGACTGCTGGAGTTTTATCCACGGTAACTGAGGGCCCACATCTCACATTGTGGTCACTATGGAGAAACTCTTTTAGGGAATGATTTTACAACCTGTTAACAGGTGACTGGTAATCAGATCATCAACACCACACATTTCACTATATTTCTTAATAGGATTGCTAATCCATTGACATCCATTGACTGGAACGCTATTGGCTGTTACTCATGTTTAAATGCACCTCACAGCCTCCTTTAAACTATTGCCTATTTGTGATGTTACAGTATGGAGCCCCCAAATGTTCAACCTAGGGAGAGGATACCTAAGCCACCACATCACAAACCCACATTTCCCATCACTTCCTGTATGGAAGGAATTGGGGGGATGGAGTGGGGGGAGAGCAGAAAAGAGCGGGTAGTGTTGGCGTTTAGCATTGCTGGACACCTTCTGTCTCAAAAACAGTTCCATTAGTTTGCAGATATGAGGTTTGGGTGCTCAAGATCCAATTAGTTAACTGTTGTCAATACTGACTTCTCTAAAGCTTTATGTACAGCTATTTATTTATTCCCATTTTCTTAAAAAATTAAAAGTTTCCACCCCAAATTCCACCCATATCAAGCTTGAGTTAACCCTGCAGTGCAGAGGATGTACACACTCCTCTGCCCATGGGAGCAGCTGCTCTGAGGACACATTCATTCCCAAGACAAGTATGTATGTAAGGGAGAACCTCTACATTCTAGCTAGGGCATCATATGAGCCTGGCCAGCAGAAGATGCCTTGGGGGTGTGCTGAATCAGTACATATTAGGAGTTCCTTGGCCCAGCTGTATCCCTGGCTGGCTTCCCCACTTCCTGCTATGTCTCATCCACCTTTACGCTTCACCCAGAGAGTGGGGTCTATGGGTGGTTTGCACTACCTAACTTACTAGGGGCCCCACAGTCTGTATTCCCACCAGTGGTGTCAAGTCCATCATATTCAGTGTATATTCATTTTAGGTCATAAGTCATGTATAAATATATTTCAGAATGGAAGAAAAGAAGAAACTAAAGAAGGAAATCCTACTTTGAGGTTTGTCTTTTAAGGAGTTTGTTTTTCCTGATTAAGTAAAATTTAACCACATTTTAAATTATTTTCTATTATCTTTCATGGTCTTTATATATTTTTCCCCATGGCCATATTACATAAAATCACTCACTATTCTTCCCTAATTTTAACCTCAAGATTTCCCAGACTTGGCTAAGAGCTGAAATCCATAAATCATCAGAGGTTCCCTGGCTAATTTTGTAACAGAAATATCATTTATAATACAGTATATAGGAAACAGTAACTTGTCACAAACTCTTCAACACTGAGAGACTCTAATGATTAAGGTCCATGAGGGGGAGTCAGGGATCTGGCTTCTCTGCTACTAATTTGCTGTGTGAATCTGTGCCTCAATTTCCCAAAAGGGAAAAGAGATATTTACCTACCTCAGAGGGGCATCATGAAGCTTAATTAATTAATGTATGTAAACTACTTTGAGATACTCAGATGAAAGCTATTATTGAAGAGTATGGGTGTATATATATCTCCTACTGTATATATATTGATACACTTTGAAGGAAATAAGGTGTAGTTTTAAATGAAAATTCAAATATCTGATGTCAGCAGATCATACAGCTCACACAAGCCTTGGATATAATAATAATAAAAAGACTAAAATGAAAAGGCAGCCCCCAAAAGCTCAGACCCATGGGCTACTTAATTAAGTCTTTATACCAAACTAAAAGTTTTGGATTACTCCAAAGCAACTTCTCACCGAGGGCCTAATCCTGCAAAGGTCTGAGGATCAGATCACCCATTGATAACAGTGATACAGGATCGGGCCTTGTGCGTCTTCTGACTCACAGACAAACTGAACAAAGGAGGTGGAGGTGCGCAGTACCTTGCCAGACTTGGACATTAGAAGCATTTCTGCCTGTAATACAAGCATTCTCAGACAATTGTGTCCATCTTGTTGGAAAGAAAAAAATAAAAAACACACATTTCTTAGCTGTATGTGTTCTAGAAGGAATGGCTTTCCAAATGGTAAATTAAACAATGCTTTGGTTTAGGGATGTGATGACTGGGGCACTTCTGAATACAGACTGTCCAGCAGACAGAGCTGGTAGAGACAAATGAATTGGCTAACTATTTAAATCCTTCCCATTATTACACGGCCTCCAACAAAACATAATCCCTTTTCAGAGGAAGTCAGTATTCTGATTTGAATTATTGCCTGTTTTCTTAGCAGAACAGTTTTTTAAAAATAAAATTTTTACAACGCTATATATTGTCAATTGAGATTAAGGTTTGTAAAGCATTTCTGATATGAAATATGCTAAGTATTATGATGCATACCCCCATCCCACCACTCGGAGTGACATATCATTGAGTTGATGTATCATATCCAGTTACATTTCATTTTCTTACACATTGTAATGTGCCAATATACTTGGTTTTAACAGGCCAAGAAAATTCAGAATGATTCCACTTACAAATATTGTGCTATAAAAACCACTTTAGAAGATCTAAAATGTAATAGGACAATTTCCATTTCAAATTCAGTTCTTGTAAGTGATCATGAATGGGATTTTGAAATTTGCTTTCCATTAACGTTCATGCTAGTCCAACTCAATTGCATAAATGTTCATAGAAAGCAAATTCAAAAGGGGCACGATGCAAGCATATAATAAGCCCATTTTCAAAAGTACTCACCCACCTCTACCTTTCAGTCCACAAAAGTATACAGTTTAAAGCAGTTGTTTTCAGACTGGGGCTGCTGCTTGTGTAGGAAAAGCCCCTGGCAGACCACGCCAGTTTGTTTACCTGCCAGGTCCACAGGTCCGGCTGATTGCGGCTCCTACTGGCCGCGGTTCGCCGCTCCAGGCCAATGGGGGCTGTGGGAAGCGGTAACCAGTAAATCCCTTGTCCCACGCCGCTTCCCACAGCCCCCATTGGCCTGGAGCGGCCAAACCTGCGGACCTGGCAGGTAAACAAACCGGCCCGGCCTGCCAGGATCTTTCCCTACACAAGCGGCGGCCCCAGCTTGAGAACCACTGCTTTAAACTGTATACTTTTGTACTTCAACATTACTATAGGTTTGAAAGTTTGTACTGGCTTTACTGGTATTACCCTTTCTGTTAAGAAATAGAGATTTATGTTGCAATAATGAAATCTTGAATGTATTTAGGTATAGCTGGGAAGCTCCCAGAAGAGTAAGACCAGTACAGTAGATTCTACAGTAGAACCTCCGAGTTAGGAACACCAGGGTTAGGAACTGACTAGTCGACCACACACCTCATTTGGAACCGGAAGTACGCAATCAGGTAGCAGTGGAGACAAAAACCCACAGTACAGTACGGCTTTAAATGTACACTACTAAAAAAAGGGAAAGTTTAAAAAAGATTTGACAAGGTAAGGAAATTGTTTCTGTGCTTGTTTCATTTAAATGAAGATAGTTAAAAGCAGCATTTTTCTTCTTCATAGTAAAATTTCAAAGTTGTATTAAGTCAATGTTCAGCTGGAACCTTTTAAAAGCACAACCATAATTTTTTGTTCAGCGTTACGAACAACCTCAATTTCCGAGGTGTTCGTAACTCGGAGATTCTATTGTATAATCATAGCCAAATAAGCTTTGAACAATTTGAAAAACAGATGCCTTGAGATTCAAAACTAGTTTTAATGGCATTAAGAAATGTGAAGAGAAATTCCCATCTGACTTGACAATATAAAGTTAGACATAGTATAAAGAAACAGGTTACTACTTAGGATTTCAAGAAGCCTCTTATTTTTACAATCTATTTTCACTCTCTCCAAACTCTAGTAGCTCAATACATTTCTGTCACACTATCTCAATGCCTGTCTGCCAAACTGGGACATTAGATGGAGTGGACAAAAGTAAGGAGCACAGATGTGTCTGTTCTAGGCAGTATGAATTGTATTGTAAACTTGGGAATCTATACTCCCAAAGAGTCTTTTGAACTAACCTTTCTAAACGTACTTTTGAGAGAAAAGCTCATCTGGGAATGAGCTTGACATAATAGATTAGTCAGCAATTAATGTAACAAAGAGCCCTTGAAAAACTTTCCTGTAAGAGACATATACACCAAATGTTATTGTCTGTCAGTTGTTTGATTTAAACAAAAGCCTGTTTAACTCAACTATTTCCTTCCCCTTGAAGTAAGGAATATTCACAACTGGCTTAATTTTAAATCATCTTGGAACAGATGATTCACATGTTTAGAATAAAAGTAGCTAATGAAAATGCAACCTCTGGGGCTGTCTCTACACTAGCGCGTAGATCCTGGCTCTCCCATTCTAGAAAGAGCAGTTATAAATCCTGCCCACCATAGGTGCTGAGTTTTCCTTTTCCCCAGGGGTGGTCCATCCTCCACTCTGAGGCCCCATCTCCCCAGGCCCCACTGCCACCCACCCCCTCCCTAAGGCCCTGCCCACTCACTGCTCTCTGCCCTCCCCCAGGCACCAAACAGCGGACTGGGTGTGCTACCACCAAACAGCTGCAGCTGGTGGGTGCTGAGCACACACTAATTTTTCCCGGTGGGTGCTCAAGTCCCAGAGCACCCAGAGTTGGAGTCTATGCTGCCCACTCCCAGATGTCACCTCCTGGTGAGGTCTTTGGTTTGGTTATAACCACCACACCTACTCTGTGACATCATCTGAAGAAGCAGGGGGTGTGACGGAGTCCCTCCAGAGAAGCAACTGGTCCACACTGGGTACAGAAAGGATATCAATACGCCACTCTTCCGGATGTTTGCCTGCTCAGTAGCTATGAGGACCCGTGAAGAGAGGCAGCTGGTCTGGTGTTGCGGAGGGGAAGGCTATAACCACACCCCACTCCCTGACCTCACTTCCTGGGGCTCATGCAGGGGCCCCTACTGGCCCTTGTGTAATGGATGCAAACGTAACAACAGCTATGTCAGGATAAATTGTGTTGGTCTGGTTTTAATTGTTTGGCCTTGAGTGAATTTTAGTGCTTGTGAAAGATGTCGCACTGACAGTCTGGAAACAGAAGTCTTCTATCTTTCCCCACGCAACAAACACAGCAAAGCTAAAAGCAATGCAAACTTCCACACAAGATGGCCCACCTCTAGGGGACAAAGGGGGTATTTTATTCCTCAAGCCTATTTAAGTCCTTGTCCTCCCTGCTTATTAGCAGGCTTGCCAAACAGTTTCAGCCACATTGTTTTTTGTTATGGCAATATCTGTCCACAAGAAGCAAAGTCTTAGGCCATCAGACAGTGATCAAAAGATAACCACCAGGTCCAATCATCACTTTCAAACTAGTGACCTATTACTATAAAGGGTTATGTTTCTACAGGGCATTTAAATTTGGTACTAACAATGACTGAGAAACAATAAAATTTCAGTGGACTTTTTTGCCAAAAAAAATGTGAGGGGGGGATTTCCGTCAAAATTTGAAATTTCAATTTAAAAAGTCATCAACATTTTACATTTTAAAGTTTTTCTACCACCTGTAGTTGCCGCATATTCTGCAGTGCCATGCTTTCTACTGACTCCCAGAGATTCTCTTACACAGAGGTAAAAACGAGCTGCAGAGATTAAGGATAGAGGTAGGCTAAATTATAGCAGCATCAATAGACTTACACCTTATACATTGTTTCGGGTTGTTAGTCAAGTTATTCTAAAATCTGACAGTCATTCTTGAAATACTACTTCCTAGATGTAAAAATCATTGCATCAAAATCATTCCTGGTGTAACTGCACTGAAATACCCAATAGGAATTTGGCCTTTTGTATCAATTACTAATCAAGAGCCATCCAGTCCCCATTCACTATGTTATTTTCTTAAGGCAACCAAGAATCATTTGAAGAACCACATTAATATATTCATACTAATCTGTCATGTAAACTTTCAGATTTTATTTTACAGTGTTTAGAAAGGAATGTGTATCGTAACAGCTTATTTCCTGGTCTCAGATTTTTTACCCCCTTAACTAATGTTTTTCTGGTCATTCAATTTATTGTACAATTTTTTATATATTCTAGGAAGTTTTAAAAAAAGACAAAGACTCTACATTTTGGAGGGATAAAGAGCTGGATGCAAGTAAGAGAGAAAGTGTAGAAAAAGAGGCAGAGAAAGATGAGGTGACTTGTCCAAGGTCACACTACAGGTCAGTGACAGAGATGGGAATAAAGGAGCCCGTAGGTGAAATCTTGGCTCCACTAAAGTCAATGGGAGATTTGACATTTACTTCAATGGAGCGAGCAATTCACTCGTGTCTGTAGCCACTAGATCATGGTGTTTCTCAAGATGTTTTTAGAGGAGGTAGAGGGCCTAGTAGGTCCATAAGATCAAAGCCTTTTTTTTTTTTCCCCCAAATTCCGATTTGCATTCAGATTTCAATTTGTGTCTGGATCCAATGTATGATACAAGCAAGTGGAGAGCTCTCTACAGTCAGGATTTGATAACTAAAAGAATCTCTTCTCTCAAACACTGATAAAACAACAAGAAGTCACAGTAGGCACATTTTTAAAGAGTTGCTTAGAATTTTAGATGATACAAAACATAAACCAGGTTCACTTGGAATATTCAATACAGTTGGTGAACCTTTAGACTAACTTTCTCTGAGTTTTGAAATTCTAATGAAATCCAAACCCAGATGAATTGTGGTTAGAGATTTTCAATTCTTAATACACTACATACAGTTTATTAAAACAAACAATGCTCCATAGATCACCTTCAGTAAGGGAAGTTCCCTTTGCACCCCCTCAGAAAGGCCTGTATTGAATGAGGCTACAGAAATCAGAATATACAGATGAGGGTATAAGGGACAAAACCCGAGATGTACAAAGCTTGTTTGAAAATTTTCACACATTGTAGATGAAAATAGTCTGACTGCACATGAAAATTAGGAGAGAGATTTGTTTACTTGATCTATGTCAGAGACTCTTTTAGCTGATGCATGAAACTTTGATCAAAAGACACCCACCAAGTGTCTGAAAGATCCTTGAAGTCTGATCTTTGCATTTATGAGAAAAGGAATTAGTGGATGACAATATGCCACTACCCTAATAATTGTTTTGTTAGCCTTTATACAGACTGTACTTTCATAGCTTGATGACAAAGATATTAATGTCAACAAGCATCACTTTCTCATAATGGACCCACTGGGTGAATTTTTGTACTGACTTCAGTGGGATCAGCAGCTGGCCAAATAACTGGGAGATAGTCAAACTAGTAAACTAAATTACAAGAAACTGATCGCATAAAAGGTTATTTTAATGTCTTAACCAAAATTACAATGGCTTAACTGTATACCTTGTAAAATAAACCTTCATATACCTGCCTCTCTCTTTTCTAATTTATTATATTCATGATATCTGGCTACTGTTTTCCTATCACAGCTAGTAGTTCTGCAATTTCATATTTGAGTTCCTTCAGAACTCTTGGGTGAATACCATCTGGTATTCCAAAACCACCTCTAGTGACACCTCAGTCTGGGGCAGTTCCTTAGATTTGTCACCTAAAAGAGAATAGCTCAGATGTGGGAATCTCCCTCACATCGTCTGCAATGAACACTGACTCAAAGAATTCATTAGCTTCTCCACAACAGCCTTTACTGCCTTGAGTGCTCCTTTAGCACCTTGATTCTCCAGTGGCCCTACTGATTCCGACTTACTTAGGTTTTTTGCTGTTAGTTTGTGTCTTTTGCTAGTTGCTCGTCAATTTCTTTTTTGGCCTGGCCAGTTCTACTTTTACACTTGACTTGCCAGAGTTCATGCTCCTTTTATTGTCCTCAGTAGGATTTGACTTCCCATTTTTAAAGGATGCCTTTTTGCCTCTAACCACCTCTTTTACTCTGTTTAGTCTTGGTGACTCTATTTTGATCCTCTCTGTTTTTTAATTTGAAGTTATACATTTAATTTGAGCCTCCATTGTGGTGTTTTTAATAACTTTCCATGCAGCCTGTAAGCATTTCACTCTTGTGACTGTACCTTTTCATTTCCATTTAACCAGCTCTCTCATTTTGTATAGTTACCCTTTCTGAAAGTTAAATGTTCTTGTGGTGGGCTTCCTCAGTATTTTCCACACCCACAAAGATGTTGTAATTAATTACATTATAGTCGCTATTACCAAGCCGTTCAGCTATATTCACCTCTTGGACCAGATCCTGTGCTCCATTTAGGCCTAAATCAAGCATTGCTTCTCTTAATGACTTCAAGAAGCAGTCATTAATGCAGTCTTAAAACTTTATCTCAGCATTCCATCCTGAAGTGACATGTACCCAGTTAATATGGGGAAAGTTGAAAACCGCCATTTTTATTGAGTTTTCTATTCTTATAGCCTCTCTCATCTCCTGGAGCATTTCACAATCATGATCACCATCTGGTTCAGGTAGTA
The DNA here is from genome assembly GCF_016161935.1 of Mauremys reevesii. Taxonomy (NCBI): domain Eukaryota; kingdom Metazoa; phylum Chordata; order Testudines; family Geoemydidae; genus Mauremys; species Mauremys reevesii. The sequence continues at coordinate 16,615,389 of NC_052632.1, forward strand.
TATTCCTAGTCTTATACTCATGGGCAGTGGGTATAATAGGCCAAGGGAGGCTCTGCCTCATCTAGCGCAGCTGCTGCTGTGGGACCCCCGTTGTGGGGGGAAATTTTGCTTTTTATTATGCCCCATGCAGGTTCCGGGGCAGCGGAGGAGATGGTATGTGCTATTCAGCTTCCTGGGTTCATCAGTAATCTCCCTGGACTCCAAGGAGATTACTGATGAACCTGGGATGCTGAGTAACACATACTGCCTCCTCAGCCACCCTGGAACCTGCACGGGGCATAGCAAAAGCTCATGTTCTTCTTCTGGAAGAGAGACAAAGAGAAGAGCTTTGGAATTTTTGCAGGGCAGCTTGGTATCTGCGGAGGGGAGGCGTGGCTGCAGGGTCTCTGGCCAGCCCAGGGCCCCTCTGATCACATTGGATCACGTTTGGAAGGTGCTAGGTATCTGGGCTATGGACTGTTAAAGGGGAAACCTAGAGATCCCAACCTCTTAGCTTCTGTCCATGCTACCTCATCTTGCTGCTGTCACCACTTGGTCTTCCTCCCATTTGGATCAAGCAGGAGGCGCAGCAAGACAGGAGGCAGAGGGGCCATCAGCCTTCCATGTTAGCTGACTCCACAGTGGCCCCTGATGGCCAGAAACAGCAACTGCAGGCCATTCCTGCATTCCAGCTGGATCCATGATTTCTCATATGGGATGCTGGAACATGTGTCACATGAGATGTTTGAAACTTGGCAGCCCTGAGCTTGCCTCCTACTCCTGCATATATTTCCTGAGAGAAAGGAGCTTCCTGCTACCTCTGCTTCTTTTAGGGAACCCATACTAACCTGGTATAATTTGACCCAAGGAGTTTACATTGCACTTGGGTCAGACAAAAAGACAGGCAAATTATTATGGGCTTGATATTGGGAGTTCTGCCATTGATTTCAGTGTTATAGGGCCTTACCCTGACCCTCCTATCAGTTATAATTCTGGCAGCCATCAGAAAATCAGAAATAATACATTTCTTCCCATATCTCATGAATTGACCTATAGCACGACTTCCATCCTGTCGTCTATATTGCATTATTCTTTTTATTTTTGTAAAGCAGTTAGAAAACATTAGAAATACATTTCTGAGCCCTCTAGAAAAGGCATGAAGTAGAAAAGTGCATTTAGTTGGAGCACTTTCACAGGCTGTATATGACAAATAAGCCATGTTTCGAGCTCAAGCACAAAGACTGATTTAAAGTCATTTTTCCTTTGATACCAAACATGAATAGGAAAATGGTTATATAGGAAAGAGATTGACTCACTTAAATCTTCTTGTGACAATTCATAAGATTGAAACTTCATGAACTCCTTTTCCACAAAATGACCATGGCATTATTTTTAAAAAGGTTATATGACCGAGATTAGCAAATGGAAAACTTAAATCTGCCACAAATATTCCAAAATTAAATGCTGATGTTAAACCACTATAGTCTGGGTTATGTAGATTAATAGATTCCAAGGCCAGAAGGTTCCATTGTGATCATCTAGTCTGCCCTCCTGTACAACACAGGCCGCAGAACTTCCCCAAAATAATTCCTAGAGCAGATCTTTTAGATAAATATCCCATCTTGATTTAAAAATTGTAAGTGATGGAAAATCCACCATAACCCTTGGCAAATTGTTCTAATGGTTAATTATCCTCACTGTTAAAGAATTTACACTTTATTTCCATTCTGAATTTGTCTAGCTTTAACTTCCAGCCATTGGAGCTCTTCTTATATGGCATGGAGTAAAATTTTAGTGGACTTAATTATAAATTGCTGCCAATTAATATGGACATTAACATAGGTGATTTTTAGTCATTTAAAAATTAATTTCATTATGTCTTTCAAAAAAGCAGGAAGCAGTGTGTTCTCCATAATAGCATGACAGTCAAAAATATTTTTAAATGTTCATTCAGTGCCAAATCTGGGAAAATACATGGACTGACTCCAATAGTGCAGGATTGAGGAATGGAATTCTGAATCCCAACTTGTAATAGCAGCATCCGCCTCAGAGCAACTACTGCTACATCATAGGAGTTCATTCTAGTCAGGTAAAACACTGCAGTACCGTTGTCTGGTTTATCAGTAACCTGCCGAGAGATTTAAGACTGAAAGCAGGTCTCATTTGTTTATGCTTAATGGGGCATTCCACAGGTCTTCATAACCCACTTACTTTGATCACTAAAGTAGGTTTTGACACATTCATCATTGGGATTTCCGGAATAAGCCTACAGAGGAGTGACGTGCAAATAGGCTGAAGTTTCTTCACCATCTGATGAGGTCTAGCAAGCTGGCCTCCCATGCTAGATGCTTGCTTCCCAATTGGTTACAGAATTTCTTTCAGCCAGTAAAGTTTTAGGATCCCCTTGTGACAGAGTACAGCCATTGGAAAAAGAGAGCAGAACCTAGCCAGTAGCCTAGCTAAATTCCTTAGTCATCACCTGGCATTTGTTATGGATTTCCACCTTAGAGTTAATGTATCTACACTGAATTCCAGAAAGTTTAAACTGGAAGAGAAAATTAGAAAGGATTTACCAAAAAAATCCTCAGGCCTTTAACAGATAGATGAACTATGGCAAAGAGATACAGCCTTCAATGCCTTTCTGGCTTTGCTGCAATACGATACCATCTAAGGAAAATATTTCTTACTCCCTTACCTCAGGAACTGAATGGCAGATCCCATGAATGTGGCAAAGGGCCAAAACCTACGATAGGGGGACAGCTTTGCCATGTCCAGCAATACTCAGCCCACCCTGACACCAGTAATCCAGCAACGCATTTGACTGGTCACCAGGGGAGAGATTCTTGCAGCAATATCCTTTGCAATATCCTGCCCCAAATCTGGGCTTCAGTAAGGGTCTCTCTCAGTCATCCATATTCTGGTCAAGCAATAAGCAATTCAGCAAAACCAGAAGGTGCCCTGTGGTGCCAATCACCTTTCACTGGTCTACGAAAAATATCCAGTCCTTGGCAGTCCCAAGTCTCTCATTTCTATCACCTTTCTCATCACTAGATAATACAGGACAAAAGCCTATGTTGAGCTGAGTATATCAATGCTTTACAAATTTGGGGTTGTCATTACACCGACCTCCCACCTCCACCCCTAGTTTCCTGTGATGCCCAAGGAAAAGATTGTTGTCAGAAAACTGAAACCTGGTTTATGGGCTCCCCACCATCATGTGAGAGTGCCACATGTTTAGACAGCAGAGCGGGAGGTCACCCTCAAAAGGGGTAAATGCTAAGAACCAGTTTTTCACCTCCTGTAAAACAGGCTCAAAAATACTGTCATTTGTAACCATATTATAAGGGCAGCTGTGAGGCACCACAACGTCAGAGCCATGATTAGCAGGTAAAATCCAGGGCTTTAAGTCGAGGTGCTTCTCAAATAATGATCGAAAGCATGAGACTCTGGAATCAACACCACCCCTCAATTGTTTTTCCAATATGAGTTTCCAAATCCAGAGTACTGATGCAATTTCCTCCTGCATTCCAGTTAACTCAATAAGGTGCCACAGGATTCTTTGTTGCTTCTACAGAACCAGACTAACACGGCTACCCCTCTGATACTCTTCATCCCTGTTCACCAAGATACTGCCTTTCTCTCTTTAGTCAATACCCACTTTTTCCATAAGGCCCAAGAAGTGAGTTTATAGCTTGTAAAAACTAATACATGTGTGGTCTCCCCACGTCTGGATTTCCCAGCACATCTGGTCTTCAATGTGCTTCTCTTTTGGGCCACAATCCTTCATGCTGCTGTATACAGGCAAAGCCCTGCACCTGTGCAGCACCCAATTAAGAGGTTAAATTGAAATCTCATCAGAGTGGGGACAGCTTTCATTGAGTATTATACAGCATTAACTACATTCCTAGTGATAAACAAAGGAATCAAAATTCATATTCCTAATAATATCCACATAAGATTTCTAAGAGTGGAGTGAGGTATTAGAAGTAAAGGATTAAAAAAAACACTTCAACCTTCTTTTCTTATTCAGTGTCATATTAAAATAATGAACATGTTTCTCTAAACACTGCTGTAAGGTCACATTAATTCATTGTTATATAATGCCCAAGGGAAACACCAGCCAATAGAGCAGTGGTTCCCAAACTGGGGTTCGTGAACCCCTGAGGGTTCACGAAATGTTACAGGGGGTTCTCGGGAAAAAATTCCCTAATGGTGGACAGAGCTGTCTCTAGGGACCCTGGGCAGCACAGGGCCAGCAGCCCCTGGATTTCCAAGAGCTAAGCAGATCAAAGCAGGCATATCTATCACACTGAGGAGATTTAAACTTCAAGACTCCTTATAAGTAATGGAAAGGGAGATGAATATTTTTTGCTATTTTTAAAATTAAATAGGCAGCTAGTATTGTTTTTAAAATTATTATGAAGAACAAGTTTAAGCTTTGTTGTAACGTGCACTGTTTGCCTGGTCTGCTCAAGACCTGAATGCTTGTGTAGGAGGAACTCTTTGAGTTGGCTTCTTAAATACCTTCATGCTGTTTCACATCTGATACCCCTTGATGAAACACAGGAGCCTTGTCTTATAACAGGCTTATTCAAAGTGATACAAGCTAAGAAAGTGAGATCTCGGAAGAGTGTTGCCGTTTTCATAATGTATAAAAATACTGTAATGATAAATAATTAATAATAAATCGTGTGTAATAAGCATCTCATAAAACAAATTTTATATTCCCAAGATCACTGCTTTTATAATTTATACTCAGGTAAAGGAGAAAATCCCTGGAAATATTCATTTTTAAGAGGGGGTTCGCGAGACTTGACGTGAAAGGGGTTCTCAGGCTGTTAAAGTTTGGGAACCACTGCAATAGAGGAACAAGAATGTTCAGAAAGAACTGTAAAAAAAACCCACAATTTGAAAAGTAAACATCTGCAAAGCTATTGAATTATGCACCTCACAAGAACTACTGGTGCTGTGATCCCAACAGAACCCAAGGGCTAAGTTAGAACTTGGCTGGGAAACCCCCATAGGAGTAACTAGGTAATGCAGGTGTTCATAATTTTGGGTCCAATTCTGCAAACCTCAACAGTGTTTGCTACTCACATAACTAGAGTACTACTCAACGTAAGGGATGTAGAATTAGGCCCTCAGCAGTTATGAACTGATACCTAATATCAGCCAAAAGATTATATAGCATCTGGTAACAAAGTCCTTGGCTATTAGTTCATTACTGACTCAGAGGCAAGAGGGTCATTGCCTGATTCCTTAACTTCCCTTTGGAAATGTCATTTAGAGCTCCTGTCAATCTGTTCTGTAGCATTACTGAGTTCTGCATTTCACCGCAGACATTGTACCATTTCAGAAGTGGGTGAAATGATCCTTCTTGTTTGGAGACTTAACATATTGCAAGATCTTAGCTTTATAGCAAAGCACTATTACTACTTTGAATTGTCCCTTTCGGCATAGTACGGTGAGAATCATAAGAACAAAAGTAGCAGTCACCAAAGAGATGACATGGTTTACTCACTGACCCCCAGCAATTTGCAGAACTACTTCTTTATACCATTCTCACTAGTGTCTTATCTAACCTGTTCTTTAACTGAATTGATAATGCCTCAGCCATCTCTCTTGATAAGCTCTTCAACTCCTTGTAAGCCAGAAGGACTTTCTAATGAGGGACACTTAACAGTTTAATTAAAGAAAATTGGAATTTTTCTAAGTTAAGATTTCTTCATTTGCTTAAATTGTTGATTAACACTATGTATATTTAAGCCATCTTGACACTTTTCAAGATAAATTGCAACTAAAGACAAGACTTCGGTTGCATGTCAATTGTCTGAGTTCTGAGGGCAAGGTAACTCAGTTTCACTATATAGTATTATCTCTTTCAACATAATTAAATGTGAACTGCCCATATCTTTATACTATAATGAAGTAGGTCTACCAATCTGACTCTAGGCCAATTGTTGATTGGGAAACTGCAGTGGCATAGATACCACCTTTGAAATGAAAGACAACATGGAGGACTAAAAGCTGCTATAAATAATTAATTTCAGATTACTGAGCAATCCAGGAGCCCTGTTGGTTTTAAAGCCATTAATTGCTCATTAGACGCCATTAAAGTCACTGTGAAAAGCATTTCTAAAGTTAAAAATATGCAGAAAACAAAAAGGTAGCTCTTTGCTTTGACTATGACTGCTACACAGGAAAGAAAAACGTGTCGAGCAAAAGAAAAAGATGGGGCTCAATTCAGTTGATGCATGTGCATAGGAATCCCAAACTAATGCCTAGTACTCCAGTGAACTGAAACCTAAATTATGTGACTGGATTTTGCTATGGCCCCCTGTATTTTGCTAACAATTATTACAGTGTCTATTCATGCCCCTGACTTCAAAGCCATTAATTTTAAGACACAAGAGCAAAGGAAAACATTTTATACCATGTACAAACTACATCAGGAAATACTTACAACAAACCTTAGCTTGATGTTTCAAAATAATAAAGTAGACAGCAGGTTTTTTCTGACAAATTTACTGCACTACAACTCGCAGTGATAGAAACCTAATGCATTTCCTAGAAATGGACTATTAATGTTTTGATAGTAATTAAATATTTATAGATACTGAAAACGTGATCCCTCTAGTTTTTATAGAATCGCGGTAAGATCGCAAAAGGCCTATACATAAAATTGTGTAGGCTCTCAATTTTCATACTCTTGCCTTTTATTTGTCCCCTTGCTCCTCACTGGTAGATATCTGATCTCCATTTTCTACGCTGCTATTTAACAGTACAATACTGATGTCTGATAGCATCGAGTAATAAAAGTAACCTGCACAGGGAGAAAAACTTTTTTTTAAAAAAATACATATTAGACATTCAGGACTTGTCTATTCTGGAACACTCCACGACAACTGGTGAACTACTAAAAAACTCTGACATCACAAGTCAAGATGCTGAACAGCGAACAACTGAGAGGAGAGGAGAGTTGTACTCAGATTGTTTCAAACCCTGATTATTTTTTGTTAATGCCTATGCAACTCCAGTGGATAATCAACATTTCAGAGAATGGATGTCTTTGTTAAAGTTTCACCCCCTGTTTCTTCAGTTAAGATAGGAGAGCTCATCATATTGTGCCAGGCATTGTACAAACACAAAACACAATGACAGAGTCTGTCCCAAAGAGCTTACAATTTAAATATAAGACAAGGCACAACGGGTGGATACAGAATGGGATGGGCACAAAGTAATGAGACAACGTTGGACATGATACAACTGTGGTCTCAGCACACCCATAGCCTAACCATTATCAGTGTTTTTGTAGACATCACTGCCTTCTCTCCCCACAAAGAGTCATCAGCAAGCTCAGGATAGATCAAACTTCATGTTCTTGATTTTTCAAAGGTAAAACAGGCTTTTCTTTTCTTTCAAACCTTCTTTATACATGATAAAGAAACAAAAAAAAAAGGCTTAGATTGCTAAAGTCTCAGCACTATCACCCACAGCAGAACTAACCTACACGTGGATACAAAATATTTATTGTAACAATTTGCACCTGACACTGGCCTATGTAATAAAGCAACATTCTGACATGCAGAGGTGGAGGCAAATCCAAAAAAACTATCTGATGACTAAAATCCTAATCTACATATTATCTTATTATTTATTGAGGGCTATCTGGGATTCATGATTTTTTTTCTTAATATGTCAGTTTTAAACAATGCTACTGAGCTTTGATGCAATAATGTACAGGAATAGAAAAATATCCTCTGTCATTTTATTTATAATACTACCTTTACAAGGCCATGTCTACACTAGCAAGCTTACAGTGATGTAAGATCACTTGCATAGCCACTCTAGGCCAATGGGAGAGAGCTCTCCCATCGACATAATAAAAACACCTCCATGAGTGGCGTTAGCTATGTCGGTGGGAGAAGCTCTCTCACCAACATAGCGTTGTGCACACTATCACTTATGCCAGCCAAACTTATGTCACTCATGGGGTTGTTTTTTTCAAACCCTCAAGCAACATAAATTTTACTGACATAAGTGGTAGTATAGACATGGCCTTAATGGTTTGAATTTCTAACCTGACACCAGTACACTTACTCTACACGGTGTTTTTCTGTAGCATACGTTCAGTGAAGATATTTTAAATATCTGAAGTGCTCTCCACAGCACACGGCATTCCGCTTTCTTTGTCGCTGACAAGAGTAAGAGTACAGTCAAATGGCCCAAATCTATGGAAATTATCACTATCATTCATTGGACAGAAGGCCATGTTGCTACGAATCATGAGGTTAATTTCTCTGCATTTCTTTCGAGTTCATTTTAAATTAAAACAAGAAAAAGATGCAGAAAGCTGCTTTTGAATAAAGATTTACTCAAGTGTAAGGTCATTGCTGTCCTACAGAAACTGAGTCAATGCACACATAGCCTCTTTTAAATATCATTAAAGCTGAACAAAAGAAAAGTCTTTAGTAGATCCTGAACTATTGAATCTGTTATTTAATGTGAAGCAACCATGAATTTGTGTTAATGTTTTTATACCTGAACAACAAAAAATCTCTGGTCAGGTTCAGAATTTCTCTTGCATTAGCAGACAATAGAGGTGCTTTTCTTCTCTTTAAGACATATGCTGCTCCCTTCCCCCACTCCCATGCAGACAGCTGACCTCCCGGGTGTAACTTTTGTAAAATCTCAGACATATAACTGCCAACCAAAACTAATTGGCCCCTGAATGGAAAAAAAAAGCCTTCAAAAATCACTGCCCAGGGTGATTACAGAGACTATGCATGTAAGTGTTTTAGGAGGGAAATAGACAACCGAAGGAATTTAAATGTTCGGTAACCTCTTTATGAGCCTGATCCAAGTCAGTGAGAGCCTAGATCAGGCCCTAATACAGAGCTTCAAGATCTGAATTAAAAGTGTGAAGTCCGCCAGTTTCTTTTGGTCATAGACTGATGTAAAATTAAAGACAATGAGGAAATAGCCATAAATAATTTCTCTGTGGGGCTCAAAAACCTGACCAAGTCTAACAATTATTATTTGTTCCTGTTATCGGATCTGTGATACAAGCCAACTTTTAAACAATTCCGTGGATGAGCCTTTTCTGTGTGGCAGACCCCCATGGGGTCCCACTCTTCCTTCAGGCCATGCAGCCTCACCACTTCCAAGACTGAGCCTCTGAGCTCCAGCTTCAGACCATGAGCTCTGCCCATCAACTGACTGTCTAGCTGAGACAGACTCCGGGTCTGACACTTTCACACTCTTCAGGGATCAATGCACCTCAGCCAGTATTTGCTGTGACACCAGGCAGCCTTTTCAAAACAGAGTAGGGTGTATTAGTCAAGTGGAACACAACATCAGGAAGTCCTTAGGTTAGCATAGAGAAATACAAGGTTAAGACATAGTCTATTCTGGCCAACCCAGAATACCTGCTATGGACTCCTTTTCTGGATCTTGCTCTTTGTAAGTCCAGGGTGAGAGCCTCTCTTCCTCCAAAGGCCAGCACTTAACTCCATCACCTGTCACCTCTCCCCCTGTGTTCTGAGCTAGAGACTTTCCTCTGCTTCCCTGATGAGAGGTGGGGGAAATCTCTAATTTGGATGTTGGTTTCTAGGTGTGAATATCCTGGCCATTGGTGTTCCTATTGCCTTTCTGGGTCTTCTGTTTACATGGGTCAGTTTCAACTAGTTCTTTAGCGAGGCATTCGTTCTACCCTAGACAGCTAGGTGACACACCCCATGTCTCCTGGGCTGCCCCAAGAGCATTTTAGCCCTTATGCTCCTACTACATAGCCAAGTACAGAGGGAAACTGAGGCACATATTGGAATAAAAAATATTACAGAGGATTCCCACTTCGTCGCAGTTCCTGCTTAGTTTCATGAATATATTATTGGTAAAGGAAGTTATCTTATGCATAATGAAGAACTGATGACCTCAAGAGGCCAACTCATAATTTTTTAAGGCAACCACATGCCTGAGGGTTAAAACCGATACAGGCAAAAATCTTTGAATAGTTGTAGTATATTATTTGCTGGTTTTGCTACCCACACACCAATCCCTAAAATTATACTGAACAACAGTTCAGCTACTTTCTGACCCCAGAAATTACACATGGCAAAGATTTGTTAGGACATATCGTTTATCTTCTTAACAATGCTGGATTGTTGCCTCCAATACATTTCTAGTATTTTCTCATGTCTACTTTTAACTGTCTCTCCACTTCCCTTGTCAAGAAGCTCTTCCTGATATTCAATATAAATCTTCCCTTTAAATTTAAATCCTATTGCTCGTAATTATACCCCAATGTACCACTTTAAATAATTCCTCTCTTAACAGACATAGCTATGGGATCATGATTTTTAATGTCTGTGTAGCTGCATCTACGCCATGTGTCTACCCTCCTGGGCACAGGGGACACACCAGAGACATGCATTCCACCAGATTCTCAGCCACTGGCTACAGACAACATAACTACTCTAAATTATGGTAGGAACTGTTTTGGTCTCCAATTGATTCAGGACTAGGGGAGTGGAAAGGAGCCACTTTGACCCTTCCGCCCACCACCTGAACTCAACGCAGCTAAAGACAGATGGGCTCCAAGTGTGCAAATCATGTTTCAGAAAAATCAAATACGCTGTAGTCCTGAAGTAACCGCAGTCTACACTTGTGCTCTTAGACAACATTTTAGAAGGCAGAGCCCAGCTTAGTAGAGACCATTTTAATTGACTCTAGGGTGTATCACAATAGTACTGAAATTGTTGGGGAAATTATTATAGGGAAAAAGAATGTTACCTCAGCAGAGGAGAGCAGTCAATAGATTCTAATAATGTTCCGTGTTTCCAACTGCTAGATGCATTTTGCAGCTGAAAGTGATTGCATTGAGACAGAAGATAGACCATGTAAATGGACGCTTTTACCAGCTGGGTAGCATAATTACTGCAAATGTCTGCACTGTGTTTGCATCTGCTTTTTGAGTCTAGTAAGAGCAGAGTGCAAGGAAATAGGCTGGTTTATTGACAGTTCATATGGATTCTTTTTCATATGCTGCAAAACAAAACAATAAGTGTTGCTGCTCTGTTACTTACATTTAAGTGCTCAGATATTAAACATCAGTTATAAACCAAATAATAGTGTAAAAGTAGGATAAAATATTTCCATCACAGGAACTCTTAGAAAGAAGAAATTTGAGTAGCACACTAAATTTGTGGTCCAAATGGATTACCTGCAGGTGCAAGATGGCTTGTAGGATCTGGCCCCTTAAGTCTTAGGTGTGTATATATAAAAACATGCAGAGACACAATATTTGCATGCACTTTTCATGGTATATGTGCTCTTCTCTTAAACCTTTGGGGCTTTTCATCTAAGCTGCTCAAGTTGCAAAAAGGCTATGAGTGCTGACTGCACCGGAGCAGCCATATCTGAAGTATATTTGACCTGCTTCAAGTGCCCCAAAGAAAACAAAACAGATCTCTTCTTTACCAAAGGGTTGTGGCAATGCCTGGCAGGAGGAGAACTCCTGCAAATGAGATATCTAGTTCCCATGCAGTTCAAGTCTCCTTGTAATTTTACCAGCACTGGGAGTTACTACAGTCACAGTGTTGGGCTAACAATAATATTGATATAACACCAACAGCACCCTATATGCTTAATAATTCCATGATGTGACTATGAATTTAGGAAATAATTTGCCCAGAACCTGGCCTATAAACACGTTGCTTGGAAGTCGGGCAACTTCACCTTAAATTTTTAATCCAAAACTCTCCCCCTCCATCACTGAAGACTCTTGAGAGCAGGTTAGAGAGTGCAATCACTCTTTTCTCCTCTTACCTGCACTCCTTGCTGATAAATTAATTAGTCAATCTTCATTCTTTTTCAAATCTTCAAATTACATGCTCCTTTCCTCCTCTGGCCTAACTCTAGCATAGCTCTGTCAGCCAAGGAAGGGTTCAATACCTATAGTTAGTGGTTCCTTTAAAAATTCTCTCTGGTCTGACTGATATTCAAGCAGTTGTTGAAGAATCTTCCCCTGCATTCATCTGCCTCATCTCTCTCCCCTCCTCCCAGCCCCCCAAAGCATTAATTACCAAGAGCATGACTGCTATATATGCCCACTGGGTTGGGTGGAGTGATTTGGCCAGGAGTAGCCATACAATAGTTCTTCTAACATTCCAAAGCTTGTAGCAAGGGGACAGGACTTCCCAAAGAGGGAGTAGTCTATAAATCAGTGGAGTCCCAAAGGGCCAGGGAGCTAACATAAGTCATTAGCTGTGAATGCTTATTTTTGTTGGATTGGGCCCTTGCCTTTTTAACAGATACTTTTTTTATTCTTACAATTTAAAAACTGTGTGGCATTTTAAAGTGACTTTATTGCTCGGGTAAATGCAAATTTTCTCCTCACCACTCTGTCACTGCCTCGGCTGGCGTTCAGTTGTTGGCCTCTTGAGACTGCTATCAAGGGTGACTGGAGGAGTACTCCCATCACTTCTTTCTCAGGGTCACAGTTTGGAGGGTTTCGTTGTGGGTCCTGCTGGCTGGATGGTATTAGAGGGCAGCTGCCCTGATTTTTAGGGGAAGCCCTGGAGCTTCTTTGTGGGGTTAAGGGGCCTACCCCAAACACCAGCAGTCATGGGGGATGGAAGGTTGCAACACCAACAGTTTCAGATCAGTTTGTCCAGGCTCTCCCTCCCCATTCTTCTCCTGCCAGCTGGGATATTGCTGACTCTCAGGTGATCAACGAGCAACAGTGACCATGTCCTATATGGTTTGGGACCTGTCTTACAGAGATGCCTTTCTTCTCATGTGATTCTGCCAGGGCCGCCCAGAGGGGGGGGCAAAGGGGGCAATTTTCCCCGGGCCCCGGGCTCCGCAGGGGCCCCCAAGAGAACAGCGGAGGCTCCCGCCTCCCCCCCTCTCCTGGAGCCTCAGCGCACCAAGCGCCGAGTCTCCGCCGGGGCCCCTGAGCCCCGCCCCGCTCAGAGCCGCATCGTCAGGGGGTGGGGCTGGGAGCTCCAATGGGGCCTGAGCTCGGCTCCCTCCGCTCGGCGTGGAGCTCCCAGCCCCGCCCCCTCCCCACGCGGCTCTGAGCGGGACGGAGCTCAGGCCCCGCCGGCCACACGCTGCGGCTGTTCAGCGAGGCGCTGAGACTCCGGGTGAGGAGGGAGCCGGGGGTAAGAGGCTGGGACCGGGGCCGGGGGGGAAGCGGGACCCGCCGCCGAAGCGCAGCCCGGTCTCGGCAGGGGGCCCTTCCGCCCGGGACCCGCCGCTGAAGTGCCCAAGACCCGCGGCGGGGCCCTCCGCCGAATTACCGCCGAAGACCGGGCTGCACTTCAGCGGCGGGTCCCGCTTCGGCGGTAATTCGGCGGCGGGGGGGCCCCCACCGCGGGTCTTCGGGGCACTTAGGCGGCGGGTCCCGGAACGGAAGGGCCCCCCGCCGCCGAAGACCCCGGGCCCCCGGAATCCTCTGGGCGGCCCTGGATTCTGCCTCAGTTACAATCAGCAAAGGCACTCAAGCTGTCAACAACCTGGCCTAAAAGGGAAAGGACAATTTACAGGGCATTTCCCAAAATGGGTCCTGAAACTCACTTTCTCATATGGTCCAAAATAGCCATATGTGTTGATCTTTAAGGCATGCTGCATTGTTCCTCTATGCTGAGTTTGAGTGGTCTGGAGCAAATAGAAGTTTGTACTCCAGATGGTTCTTTAATTTATACTTTGTGGGCTGGGGTCAGTTTGGACAGCTCAATTATGATTTTAATATTTGCACTGAAGACCCACAAAAGGTGTATTTTGCCCTAAATGTGAAGAAATACACTGAGTTATCCAGTCTTCCCAAGCTTTATCTAATTTTAAATATAATTAAGGCCTCGATTTTTAAAACACACATATGCTTAACTTTAAGCATGTAAGTAAAATTAACCATGTGAGAAAGTGTTTGAAGGCTGGGGGCATAAATTTGGATTGGAACTGTAGTCTGTATTATAGGTCAAAAGGTTTTCTTCAAGCATTTCTCTAAAAATATTCCACTTACTGTTGTCTTCCAACTAAATAAATGCTGTTACAGCTTTGAATTTATATTCTCATATACCTCCAACCTTTATAGAATACATAATTCCTGAAAAAAAATGGCTTTGCTTTTACGCTGACAACTTCTGAAGACTCAAAAATATTACAAGTATTCTGGATAATTTGCTGAAGCAGTACACTGGTTAATAATTTAAGGCACCAATCCTGCAAAAACTTGCATACAACTTCACATGTGAGTAGTTCAATTAACCTCACATGCCTTACATTTAGTTGTACGTCAAAGTGTTTGCAAAACTCAGGTCGAGTTACTTTCTCAACTAATAAAAATATTTGTTCCCATCTCCACTGATGAACAGGTACAGTGGGGTATACAACTGAATACCCTTTACTGTCAGACATACAAAAAGTTACCCTAATTTAGGCCTGATTCTGGTTTCACACTAGGGTATTTCAATGAATTTACTCCAGTGCACATTTGCTCAGAATCAGGCCTTCATTTAGTCAATTACCTAATGTTTTTTACATATTCCAAAATACATTTCTCAAGTTCTACAAAATTTAAAGTCTCCTTTGAAAGATGCTAAAATGAGAGTCAGATGTGTCGAGCTTCAAAAAAAAGAGAAAAAGGAATTTTTTAAAATCTATTATGCATAAGTGGATCTATGATATATATTCTACTGAAGTTAATTATATAATAGGTCCCTACAAGCGATACTAAAAAAAACCTCACAGTCCCTTTTCCTAAACAATTTAAAATATATAATCTTTCAAGAATGCTGAGATGGATTTCTAAATTCCCAGAGTGAACTTTTGATTGATGTACTAATGGAGCTGCAAGTTAAATTTCACACCAAAGTTAAACAAGTGAAGTCTGCTTTTTTGCCTGATGTTCTTCACAGCTTTCACATGTGGTGAAAATAAATTTTCATTAGGAATGGGGGAAACCCATTTGTGATCAAATAATGTCTTCCCTCCCTCATCCTACAAATACAGCTTCCACCATCTTTAGAACCAAGCTTAGAAGGAACATTTAGAATTGTGAAGTGTCCACATAAGTATCCTTCTGGTGTCCATGTTTTCACCTCCAGTTTCTGGCTAAGACCAAGAGCAGAAGCTACGGAAATACCCCAAGTCTGTTCTAATGAGATTTCTAACCCAATTTTGTAAACCTAAGAGGGTCAAATAACTCAGACTTCCACTGAACCTTCCACTGACGATTGGAAAAAGGCAAATATAGTGCCCATCTTTTAAAAAGGGAAGAAGGAGAATCCGGGAAACTACAGACCGCTCAGCCTCACCTCAGTCCCTGGAAAAATCATAGAGCAGGTCCTCAAGGAAACCATTTTCAAGCACATGGAAGAGAAGAAGGTGATTAGGAACAGTCAACATGGATTCACCAAAGACAAGTCATGCCTGACCAACCTGATTGCTTTCTATGATGAGATAATTGGCTCTGTGGATATGGAGAAAGTGGTGGACGTGATATCCTTTGACTTTAGCAAAGCTTTTGATACGGTTTCCCACAGTATTCTTGCCAGCAAGTTAAAAAAGTATGGATTGGATGAATGGACTATAAGGTGGGTAGAAAGCTGGCTAGATTGTCGGGCTCAACAGGTAGTGATCAATGGCTCCATGTCTAGTTGGCAGCTGGTATAAAGTGGAGTGCCCCAGGGGCCGGTCATGGAGTTGGTTTTGTTCAACAACTTCATTAATGATCTAGATGATGGGATGAACTGCACCCTCAGCAAGTTCACAAATGACACTAAGCTGGGGGGAGAGGTAGATATGCTGGAGGGTAGGGATAGGGTCCAGAGTGAGCTAGACAAATTGTAGGATTGGGCCAAAAGAAATCTGAGGAAGTGTAACAAGGACAAGTGCAGAGTCCTGGACTTAGGACGGAGGAATCCCATGCACTGCAACAGGCCGGAGACCCACTGCCTAGGCCTCAGAGCAGCTTTCCCTCTTTCATGAGTCTCCATAGATTCTTTCCTGGTTTCCCCCATGTGAAAGAGAGAGTGGAAAGAAGAATGTACATAACAGCAAGTTCTCCAGCCCCACACCTTCCTGCACAGGTTAGGAATCCCCACCACACAGCATTCCCCTCAACATCTAGCACCATCCCATTGCATAACAGGAGTTCCATTCCGAGGGGACTAGCCAGGTCTACAGATAAGGCCGCTCTGTGACTAAAGGGAGAGAAGCATCCTTTTAACTCCTCCATGCATCTACTCAGCTATATGCTGGGTTCAGAATTGCAGCCTTACTTGTGTATGTAGATTTGGTACATATGCAGGCAGAAACTGTGCATGCATATACATGTACACAAAACTCTAAACCTCAATATACAACAAGCAGCAAGATTTAAACTGCGGGCAACAAGAAGGAACAGGCAATGAAGCTTGGACCCGGCAATAACCGCATGTAGAAATGCATATAGTATCAGGAATTAGCTGCTGGTGCATGAAAAAACAGGGTGTGTCACATTATTGGATTTAAAAATAATTCTGAATTATTCCCTGATTCTCAGTTACTCTGTTCCTGCATGGGGGGGAGGGGACACTTTTCAGCCATCTTTGTACTTCCTATATTCTAGGGCCATTTGGGGATCTTTCCAGGCCCTGGTGTAAGTTAGAGCAGCCTCAAAGCTGCTCTAATATACAGTCTTCTTCCTACAGCCCCCTATGGGCCATATGAAGCAGGAAATAGCATAGTTCAGTGCACAGCAATCCCACTCATCTCATCTTTGGCCCACCCATGCATCCCCAGCTATGACATTCCAGGGTGCAATCCAGACCAGCAAAGGGCTGTGTCACCACCTGCCCTGTAACCTCGAATACTTTACAATACTTTGCTGCTGTAACTCCCAATCTGGGGCCCTCAAACAGCATGCAGGTCACATCCTGAGTGTCTGTGTACAACTGCAGCCTGCCAGCCCACACTGGCTTCCACCAGCCTTGTCTACTGCTTGCAGGGTGACCCAGTCCCAAGTTCCCCCCCCCCCAAAAAAAAAAGATGTGTTCTGCACTGTCCAGCCCTCTCCTGGACCTTTCAGATATCTGGAGGTCTCTGGCCCCTGTAAGGGGTTAATGTGCAAGAGTCTGCTACAATAAATGGAGTTACTCACACAGTTCAGTTTAAAGACAACACTGGATTCGTTTTGATTAAATAATAAAACAAGATTATTTAACTACAAAGAGATTTTAAGTAAGTACAAGGGATTAAAATTGGAAATATTTACAAGAGAAATAAAAAAAATGCTTTCTAGTAACTAAAACTTCAACTAGACTTAGTTCACAGTGAAATTCTTATCACATGTTCCCAGCCAGAAGGCTGTCCAAATTCTTAGGTCAGAACACCTTTCCGAAGTCCACATGCTGGTTCCTTTGGCTTCTTAGGTGACAAAGAGCAAGAGAAATAGAAAGAATACCTGGAGTGGTTTTGTTTCTCCCTTAGTCCCTTTTATAGTCCAATTACCCTTTGAAATGCATTTTCCTGAGGGTTACCCTCTAGATAAAGTTCCTTCCAGCTGTGAGAATGGATACATGGGGTCTTTATGGTGAAAGAGGTTCCCATGTTGTTGTTTATTAAAATGCAAAAATCCATCTGTCCCTGCCCCCCCACACACACACACTCTGCCAAAGAATGGTCACTTGACTGGTGATTGCCAATTAGCTTTGACCCCTGGATACAGGCATCAGCTTGTACTTGGTCTTCAAGAACCTAGTTTACCAGACAAGTCTGAGGAGTCTACACACATTTCATTATGATATTACTGACCAAATGATACCTCACAAGGCATATTTTGTACAAAGTTTATTACAGTGGTGTGTAGTGTGTGAATACGGGGGTGCATTCGGTCATACCACCATACTGCCTAAGGGCTTCGAACAAGGTTAGCAAAGAACCCTTATTTTGTCTCTGCATCACCCACAGAGGGTCCCTCCACAGGGTGCGTCCTCAGGAGACCATTTATGTCTCATTTAAGCTGCCCTAACAGTGCAAAGGGCTCTTACTATAACTGAGAATCAAGCCCAATACATTGCTCAGTTTTAAAGCTCACCTTGGGAAATGAAAACAAACAAAAACAATCCTCAAGCAAAAATACCAAGACTCTGATTACACTGTGAGACGGGAATGTTTTTCTTTGTCATTTTATGAGATTTTTTTCCCCCAACTTGTGGCAATTCACTGCGGTCATAAAATGGCTGTAAATCAAGAATATGTTAAGAGCGCCAAAGAATGCTAAAGTCAACATTATGAAAAACTAGATGCCAGCAGTCACTTGTAAACTGGAAAGAGATGCGGTCAATTAAAGTGTCTAATGTGAAATTGAGAGAGAGCCAAACGTGGAAGACCCCCTGCAGTCAATGGGATTTGGCAGACTTACTGTATTAACTGTATTGTTTAAGAGTCTACCATGTTTTATAGCAGCACTGCCATGCTATTATACTTAAGGTAGCATTAGTGTTTCCATTCCATACACATATTTTCCAGACTTTATAACGACCATAAAAAAAAATTCAGGTTGGAACGTGGCTCAAAGTTTTTATGGTTTTTATTTTTGAGACACTTTATTAATGTTGGTTTGGCCAGCTTTATGTTGGACCAGTGTAAAATGAACCCATTTAAACTTTGTTTTTTTGTTTCTTTTAACACTCAAATACAGTGTTTTCAGAAGTGACATTTGACAGTTGATTGTATTGTATTATGGTTCAGCCTATTTTTTCCTATTTAAACAAAATGGAGTCCCCATAAGTAAATTGGGCCAAATGGTTTTGGCTTTTTATATAACTCATTGTTTGATATTCTCCAATACCCAAGCCCTCTTGTTTACATCTCATATTTATAGACTTACGTTTTCTAACATTTGTTCCCCCAATTGCTCAGATTTCCGCAAATCAGGCCATTTTCACTGAAGTATCTCAATATAGATTTAGTGACCTAACTTTAGGCCTCTAAGAAGACCAGAATTAATAAAATATGTCTAATTAATTAATTTACATGACATTTAGTATTAAATAAAAAGAAAACAATTGGTTAAAACAATGTTCACATCCCTACTACTAAAATTCAGCATTTGATTATTTTATTTTCTCACACATCATTGTTTTGTTTGCACAGCTTAAACATATTGCCCTGCATTAG
Organism: Mauremys reevesii; assembly: GCF_016161935.1. NCBI lineage: Eukaryota > Metazoa > Chordata > Testudines > Geoemydidae > Mauremys > Mauremys reevesii. Next base: position 16,634,535 of record NC_052632.1, read on the forward strand.
GTTGTTTGTCCTTTTCCCTGTCAGCTCAAGAACTAAAACCAAAGGCATATCTTCCAACTGAAGCGTCAATTTATTCCTGATCCCAGCAGTACAAAAGATACTATACCATAGTTTGAGAGCTGAGTGGCAAAACAGCTGGAGATTCATGACTGTAGAGTTTACAGCACATACGAAAGAAAACTGCAGCGATTCGAAGTCCTTTGAATCCCATAGCAATTTCTGTCCCACCCTTCCACCCTCGAACCATCACTACACCCACTATTAGCATGATCCCACAGAAGGACCACTGTATCTGCAAATTCAGTGGGTACAGAAAGCAATTCAGAAGGCCCATAGAGTTATCTGTAAAATGGGACACTTATAGCACAAGGGATAATGTGCATTTCCCCCCTCTATTTTGGACCTAACTGTGGTTAGTCTGAAAGACTCAACCAATTTATTCTGACAATACTATGCAGTTAAGTTTTGTATTAATAGTTTTTATCTTTTAGATCTTGAGCCATACATTTTGGTCATGTCTGTGGAATGTGTGATGTAATCTCACTAGATGTGTGTAATTAGAGAGATATAATAGCAGTGAATAAGCCCCTGCCCCCCACTCCAAGAAGAACCCCCTGCCCTGGGCCTGGAGGAAGGCGAAAAAAACCCCGCCCACCCCCCATATGGCCCTCAGGAAAACCTCCCCGCATCCAAATACGGCTCTCCAGCCAAACCCTCAGAAAGCGGGCAACCCGCCACATACATGATACCAATTGACCTATTGACTAAGCATCATACCCCACCCTCCATAATCCATAAATCCATTATCTTTAATCTTAACTGGTTGTTTCCTTACTAACTCCCCTTCTTAAACTCCCTTTCCTCACTGTTTCTCTCCTGATGGTTTCTGCTTCTGCCTTCCTTTCAATTTCCTTTGACTCCTTTTTTGTTTCCTGCGTCACCTTATCCGTCCACTCACAAAATTGAGCCTCTCTAATTCATTAATCTTCCACTGTATTTAATATCTGATATATTATTTAAGTGTAATCATATCTCCTCTCATCCTTCTTTTGGTAAACTCTAAACCTCCCTCTCCTTAAGTCTCCTTTCATACGAAAGGCATTCTATTCCTTTTCATACCCCTTCTCTTTTGTATCTGTTTCTCTGTGAATTCATCCTTCTTAAAACAAAAAAAGAATTCCACTGCACAATACAATACTCAAAATGAGGTCTCACAAGCCTATATAGGACCTACTACCTCCTTATCCCTTACTACTTATAACACCTTAACTAATGCAACCACGACCGCATTAGCTTTTTTTAACACATCACATTTGCCCTACTTCATAGTCATCTTATAACCAACACTCCTACTCCCCTTCTCCTCCTCTCCCTTTCCAACTCCAACGCGCCCCCCCTATAACTAAAAAGTTCTTGTTTAGACCTAAAGTAAATGCATAACACTACTCTTTATCACTATTTCTCATCCTGTTACTAATACTCAGTTTACAAAGGTCTTCTAAAGGTCCTGAGAATATCGATCCTCTTCCTTCCAATCCCCCCCCCCCCAACTTGGTGTCATCCGCAAACTTTATCAAACCACTCCAGCCCTTGGTCTCAGGTCAGCAATAATAACAGAATATAAAAAATGAACAAAAAACCGAAAAACCGAAGAACTCACTGGTAACTCCCTCCGCCCGGACAGTTCTTACCCAATACTACCTACCCTCCAGTCTCCTTATCCACCCTCCTCCTCCACCTTTTCTGGACTCTCCGATCATCTCCTTTCTTCCAATTTAACCAGTAATTCTTCATGCAATAACGCGCCTCTTACTGAAATCCAGATATATGATCCACCGCATTTTTCCCTCTAAAAAATCTGTTACTACTCTCAAAGAAGGAGATGGTTTGTTTTGATCTACTACCTTTTCGTAAATCCATGCTGTAATCTATCCCAGCATCGGCCGCATGCTGCTCCGAACCATTCTCTCTTTTTTTTTTTTTCCATGACTTTGCATACTACAGATGTTAGACTAACAGGCCTATAATTCCCCGGGTCACTTTTTTTCCCCTTCTTGAATATAGGAACTACATTAGCTAATCTCCAGTCAGTCGGTAATAAAAAACCATAACCCAGAGGAGGATCCTGTTTCCAGATTTTTAACTTCATAAGCAAATGTTGAATATAGTTTTGTAATATGATCTCTCTCTCTCTCCAGAAGCTCACCGAAATGCACAGTGCATCAACAGAATGGACCAGTGACTATATGTTTGCTGGAGACTGATAGTAAAAGGCAAGCAAAAAAGACTTCTATAGTGCCACACTGTAGAGAATAATTATACAACTTCTGCAGATTGCTGTTTCCCTTAGGCACTTCTAGCACCCACAGGAATGGACGTTCACTCAAGTCCAAAATGTTCAGATCCACTTAGTTCTATATTATTGTGTTCAGCTGGAAAAGTAAACACAAAAATACTCTCTCACTTTAATAACAAAATGGAAAAGGTCATTAAACTATGCAGGCATTTGAGTGCAACTTCTATAACTAGTAGTAAAGAGATTAAATTAAGCAAAAGACCAAAAAAAAGGACTTCCTAACGGTGAGATCTGTAGTGTCCACCTGAGGGCTACATTGGCACCTTGTCAGGAGCTGTAGCTACTTTGCATATACATTTATATAGGGCTTTCATCCGAGATAAATGTGCAGAACTTTTTATTTAGAATGCTTTAAAAAATACACAGGAAGTCAAATATATCTTAAGAGTTACAAGGGATGGCTCATCAATGGGAAAATCGGTACTACTTCTCTGAAGCCAGCTTCTTAATGTCCAGCTTTATCTATGAGGCCACACGGATAATGCAGGTTGGGATATTATGAGTGTTCAATATTTGCACCTTTTCAAATTAATAGGTATTACTAAGGAGGCATGCACAAATAGCAGCCTTATGTCAGAGGCTTAGATGGGTCTGATCATGATTCAACCTCTTCAAACTTTTTGTTTGCAATTTGTTTTTAAATGAAAAATAGCTTTATCCAGAATGAACGTTTTCATGGAAATTGTTCATTCCCTTCAATATTTTCTGTTTCAGCAAAAAACATTTAAACAGACATTTGCAGCCTTTGGAAACTGAACATGAAAAGAATTAAAAGGTTTCATTTCTTTCAACAATTTTCATGGAAAATTCTGACCACCTCTGCTGATGAGGAAAACAAAAAACAACAGTTGCCTATCTGAAGAACAACAGCTACAAGATGCAATGCAGATATGTATTTCAGGTAAGTGTACACACCTCACACACCCGAGCTGAAGAACTTTGCCTAGCAGTACCCATAGGAGTGGTGCTCAAGCCCTGCGACCATAACCCCTCCCCCTGGCCATATGAGGATGGCACTGCCTTGACCCCCTCAGTTCCTTTGCACTGAACAGCAGAAGTACAGACTGATGCACAGGGGATGGCGAGCAGGTCATGGAATACACAACTGCATCATCTCTCAACAAACAATAGTTACAAGTAGGTAAGCCTTCCCTTCCCTCCGCTGCCCCTTTGAGTAGATGCAGCCAGGTATTCCATGTGGGTGACTCGCAAGCAGTACTCACAGGAGATGGGGTTCGCAGTCTATTTAAAGAAGAACTGCTGGATTGCCTTCCTGAAATTTGCATCCAATGTGAATGCAGTATAATTGCATAGTGATTTGCAAAGGTACGCACAGAGGACCTAGTGGCAGCCCTGCCAATGTCCAATATAGAAATGTCATTTAGAAATGCCACTGACATCTCATGAGCTCTTTTGGAATGTTTCCCTGGGGCAAAAATTGGTCCTGCTAGTGAAGGCAGGGGGCTGGACTCGATGACCTTTCAAGGTCCCTTCCAGTTCTAGGAGATTGGTATATCTCCAATTATTACCTTTTTATTACCTTTTATTCATTGTCTGACATGCAATATGAAAAGATGCTGCTCCCCTCTGTGGTTGAATGTGGCTGAGGGACAAACACTGATACATATACAAGTGAAGCTGGGAACCTACCTTAGATAAGAATTTAGGTTGCAACCTCAGAGTCACTTTCTCTTTGGAAAGTTTCATGTAAGGCGGCTCTGTCATCAAAGCCCACAACTTGCACACTCTCCTTGCAGACCTTATCACCAGCAGGCGGGCAATTTTCTGACACAGAAGGGAGCAAGAAGTTGCTAAAGGCTCAAATCGAGGTCCCATAAGAGAACCAGCTCTTTAATTGGTGGGTGGAAACAAGTAACACCTTTGAAGAGCCGCATTGCCATGGAGTTTGAAAAATACCAACTTCCTATGGATAGGTGGATGAAATGCCAAAATTGCTGCCAGGTGGACTCTCAATGAACTAAGTGAAAGACCAGAAGACTGATGGTGTAACAGGTACTCCAAGATGTCCTTGATACAATCTAGTTGAATTTCCTGGGCTAACGACTACACCGAGAATCACTTCCCCTTGGCCAAATAGGCCAGCCTGGTGGAGGGCTTCCTACTATTGAGCAAGACTTGCTGGACCACCTCTGATCATCATTCCTCCACCTCATCTAACCATGGCAGCATCCACACTGTGAGATGCAGGAAACAGTGTTGGATGCAAAACCTAACTAATGTAAAGTCAGGAGTTCAGGATGAAGAGGAAGGGATATGGGAGACCAATCTAATAACCTGAGAAGGTCAGAGAACCAACCTTGCTCCAGAGTGTCTGAGACAATAACAATGAGCTTGATACAGTCCAAAATCAGCTTTAGAATGACCTGAAGGATGATCTGAATTTGGATGAAAGGCATACAGGAGTGCCAATTCACAGCTAAGGTGAAAAACCATCAGCCAAGGAACCTGGAATGAGACCTCCCTCCTTGGGAGCAGAACAGCTGGGATGTCTTATTTCATGGGAAACAGGTCAATCATTGGGATGCCCCAATTTGCAAAGATGGTCCAAAGGATGTTGGGCTTCAGAAACCACTCACAATGGAGGGAGAAATTCCTGCAGAGGTGATCTTCCAGGTGTTTGTGGATCCAAGGTAATTGATCAGCCATGGGGTAACGTTTGCCCCAATGCAAAAACTGCCAGAGCCTGATCGCCTCCTGACAAAGCACGCCAGAGTGTGCTCCCCCATTACTGTTCACATGATGCCAACAATACCACCATGATGTAAGTATGAGAACCGCTGAGCCCCTGATGTGATCCTGAAAGGTCTGACAAGCATTGTACGTGGCACAAAGCTCCTGGATATCAATATGCAGAGAAACGTCTCATTCAAACCTGACTTTTCAGTGAGTCCAGATGTGCTCCCCAACCTACGAAGGAGGCATTGGCAACTATGGTCCTGGTCGGTGGAGGCCGCATGAAAGGATTGCCTTGGCACATATTGTCCTGAATTGTCCATCACTGTAAGGAGCCCAGGGTTGGGGGAGTCTGATCAACGTGTCCAAGGGATAGAGATTTAGATGATAGACCAACTTCAGCCACAGCCTGGCATACTGGACGTGCAGCCATGTGGCCCAGCAACTTTGGACTGTGGTTGAGGGTTGAGACTGCAGCTCCAGACACAGGTGGCAGATCACCTGGAATCACTTGGTCAGTAGAAGTGCTCTTGAATTGTCTATCAAGGCCCCAGTGAATTCTATTCTTTGAGTTGGAACCAATGTTGACTTCCAGTTGTTTAGGATGAAACTTAGACAATTGAATAGTAGTGTGAAGTGAACATGAGAGAGGACTTTCTCTCTGGGCTTGCCCCTCAGTAACCAGTCGTCCAGGTACACTGTTACCACACACATACTTGGTAAAAATCCAGGGACTGGAAGACAGGCCAAAAGGCATCATTGTGTTCTAGTAGTGCCTGCCAGCCATGACAACTCTGAGGAACCTCCTGTGGCTCTGGAGGATTGCTGTGGGGAAATAAGCATCCTGAAGGCCAAGGACAGCAAACCAGTTGTTGTTATTCCAGGCAGGGAGGATAGTTGCCAGGGTAGCCAATGGAATCTCACATATCTGATGTATTTGTTGAAATCATGGAGGCCAACACTAAGTCTCATCCCTCCCTTGGGTTTAGGGACCAGGAAATACTGCAAATAGAACTCATGCCCCCAGTGCTGCAGGGGGACCTCTCTGGCCCCCAAAGCCAGTAAAGACTGAACTTGCTCAAGGAGCAGTGTCTCAGGAGAGGGATCCCTGTAAAGGGATGAGGTAAGAGCATTGGCACCAAGGCTGTGACCAAACTTGATGAGGCATCTGCCACCAAAATAATGATGGTGCCCAAAGGTTGCACTAGTGTCAAGGGGTCCTTCGGTGCTGGGCTTAGCCTTGACATCAGTCAGCAGCCCAGGCAGCACAAGCTGCGGTGTTGATGGACCAAGTGGTGCTGTGACATGGCTAGAAGGTGCCAATGACACAACAGAGGACAAGTCCGTAGAAGCCATAGCACTGGAGAACTCCTGAATCAACAGAGACTCTGGCATTGAGAGGCAAACCAGGTCTGATGATGCCTAGTATGCCATTGGCATGAAAGATCGTCACCACTGGTCCTGACGTCATTGGTACCTGACTCGACAGATGCCCCACGGCTGGAACTGAAGTTGACAGTATGGGCCCTTGCTGCTTTTGGCACACTATCAGACTTGCTCCATCCCATGTGTCAGAGGGAGTCTGCTGCCAGTTAGCACTCCTCCTAAAATAGGAGTCGTCTCCCTGAGCCCTGGAATAGTCCTGACTCATTTTATGGGACCTCCTTCTCACTGCACCAGAAGAGAGTGAATGACTCCTTTTCCTCTTGGGGGAAATGCCAGAGCCCAAGCACAGAGCAGCAGCATTTGCCAGATCTGAAGGAGACTGATGATCAGATGAGGGCCTCACTGCCAAAGCGGGCCTCATGGCCTGCTCGAGACACCCAGCACCAGAGTTCTCTTTGTGAATGATTTGTAGATGGCACACCCTTCATTCATGTGTTCTTCGCACAGACACAATGAGCACCTTTGTGTGGGGGGGTCGCTTTTGGGGATGGCCCCTCCTACATGACAATGCTTAACTCTAGTGAGGGCATCACACACAGTAGCTAACTACTCTACCAACACTAAACTAACCCTAATGGTACTACTACTATATACAAGTTCTCAGAAAACAGAGTGAAAGTATGAGGTGAAGACCCCATAAAGAGCTCTGATTCTCACCATGGGCAGTGAGAAGGAACTGAGACAATAGGAGCAGCGCTGCTTTCATACAGCCAGGGACAGGGCTATGGCCTCAGGGCATGAGTGCCACCCCTATGGGTATTGCTAGGCAAAGTTCTTTGGCTCCAGCATACAGGACATACACACCCACATGGAGTATGCAGCTACATCTACTCTAAGAATGAAGCAAAGAAGGATAATCTCTATATGAATTAAGAACCTTATACATCATAGTCTGAACCTAAACAAACCTTACCCATCAGAGTGTCACAGAACACACACATTTAACACGTGAAAATGCACAACAAATTCCTCAGCTGACGGAAACTGGTGTAGCTTCATCAACTCTAATAGAGCTATGCCAATTTCCACAAGCTATAGACCACAGTAGCTTCTGAAATGTGCTTAGGGTGTTTCTGACGGTTCTTTCACAACCCAACACTATGACAAAAACAAGTCGCACTTTTAGCTGTGCACCACATTGTACCAAATCTGATAACCAATCTTTAAGCAGTGATGTATATCCACATCCTGTGTGACACAAGGAAAAAGGCAAATTCATTTTTGAGATATTTTGAAAGTCTGCCATATATAACACAATGTGGTTCTTTATTTTTAAAACACTTGAAGGAAAATGCAAGTGCATTTTCTAATGAGCTGACTTCATAAGCTTCATTTTGACAGTGGCCGGTGGTATATAGGAAAAGCCTTCCATGGTCACAAAGGGACATAGTTACTTATTAAAAATAAGTCAGATAGCCGTGCTTCATAATACATTAATATCTGCTCTCCGGACCATCTGTCTTACTATTTAAATTCTCAGTACGTTCTCAGTTTGGACTCACCTGAATACCACATTCAGCAATATTAACAGCGATCAAGATACTATTAGATATAATGTCGTAGCTAATTAACAGTGATCTCAGTGGGGCAAGGCAAGAGCGGAAGAGGACAACTGAAAAAAGTCACTGCGTTATTCACGTTACTGTAATATATAATACCAGCAGCAATAATCATTACAATTAAAAATAAAAGATTATTCGAATTTGCTAAAATCTGACAGAAGCAATTGAAAGTTTTAAAATGAGCAGACAGCCCATTTCTTCCCCCCGGCCCCCAATGTTGTTAAATATTTCTATTTATGTTTATATTTTTAAGTTCATGAATACTACACAGATTCCAAGAGAATCAACATCCCTTCCTCTCAGAGGGGCAGACCTAAGACCCTGGGAACAGGACTGAAAGACAGGCACTCCTGAGTTCTAACACTAGCTCTTACACCAACGCCCCACCAGGCGTTAGGTCAATCACTAACCCCCACCACCACATTTTCCGCATCAATGGGGATAAAACCTACCTACCTGTCATGGCTGTTTGTTTGAAAAGTAGAGATTATTATTATTATCATTATTAAGAACAGACAGCATTAAGTTCTCGGAATGGCAGATGCACTTAATATGACAAGACTGTCAGAAAAACTATTGTGCATAATCCCAAACTGAGTCAAAAGAAGCCATTCTGTTAAATGATACCGCTATTTTAATATTCTGTTCTTTTCAATTCCAAAACAGTGCTCTTATTCTAACCCTGTAATACAAGACAGTTTGTTTCTCAGTTTCCTATATGCTACCTCAGGGGTACTTTCCGTATACTCTATCACTTGTTTCTCCCCTGATTTGTGTAATATTTACAATGGCACAGAGGACTGTTTTCTGCATTACTGACCCCCCCGACCCCTACCCCCAATAGCTCACAAAAGTTTCCTCAGTTGTATATGCTGACCTGCTTTCACTAAGCTTTCCTGTAGCTAGAGTACATTTGTGCTTTCAAGTTACATTATGATTGAATTATCATGGATACAAATTCTTTTGCTCTGTTCTAAACAAGATGAGATTTTTCATTCAAGGACCTATCTTCCTCCTCATCTTGTGACCCATTTTAGGTTATGATGTCCCACTTTCATGCCATGTTCAGTTCTAATGTTCCTGTTTAATGAATGATCCAGCTACACTGTACATTTTTTTCTCCTGCCTGTGTTATTTTTTATTAGTTTAGCATCTTCTCATGAAGCAAGTCCCTTTACAGTCCGCATCAAGATAATGCCTTAGCCATATGTGTATTAAAGTCTTTACCCTCCATGACCCAGTCAATCCAAACACAGAGAACCGTTCCCAGGAAGCCAGTAGTAATAACATTTTTTTTTAAATTCATCTTCCTGAACAGGGTATTGAAAGGTTTCTGAACTCTGTGCAAGGTCAGTTACATTAACAGACAATGAATTCTTCCTTTGGCCTCGTGAAGACATTTCCTTGCTTTTCACAAGTTCAAACAGTTGAAATTCTATAGCTAATTAACAGCGGAGACCTTTTCCTCAGAATATTCTTTTCAGTTTCTTTATAAATCTACATTTCCAAGCTGCCACTTGTAAAGAATGTGTCTGGAAACACACCATTATTGGTTCCATTGTCCTTCACTACTTTTAACACCTGTTTATTTCTTGTTTCCTCAGAGTCCCCTACTTTATCCCAGTTTTCTCTCAACCCACACAGCTACACCGCTGCACTGTGTGGAGACAGAATTCACACCGCGCTGTCTGGTCAAGTCAATTAAACACCATTAAATATGGCACTAGCAGTACCGGCTAGAAATTCCTAATAATCTTCCTTGTTCATTCAGTGTACAGCCCATCAAATGCTTTAATAAGGAATGTCTATTTATTAAGGTGTCATGTTGAAAAGAAAATATCAAGATATAAACATTTTAAACCATTTCTTATGCACTGTTTGTAACTTTTCCTTAGAAGTTTGAAATCTGATTTTCCTCCCTGTATGTGCACACTTGTTGGTTAGTTATTGCAGGGCTTTTCATAAGAGCCTGTGTTGCCAGTTTATAAGGTTGAGTGTTTTCAGGGGGCATCTCCTCACCCACTGCCTCACAACTCTAAACACACACACTAGAACAATAACGTGTGCCCATATATACACACAATTTTCTTTAAAAAGAGGCATCCTTGTGGCACCTTAGAGACTAACAAATGTATTTGGGCATAAGCTTTCGTGGGCTGTAACCCACTTCATCAGATGCATGGAGTGAAAAAAAAGTAGGCAGGTATAAATATACAGTACATGAAAAGATGGGAATTGCCTTACCAAGTGGGGGATCGGTACTAACAAGGCCAATTCAATTAGGGTGGATGTGGCCCATTCCCAAGAGTTGACAAGAAGGGGTGAGTATCAATAACAATTTTCTTAAGTGACTGGTGATTTTTAGTGCCTAGCTTAATACATGTTTAAAGGGTCTGGTTTTCAGAGGATGAGTACTTAACCGTTGCCGAAAAATCAGACCCCTTTTTAAGGCATCTCAGACACTCAAAAAATCTTTAGTCACCTCTGAAAATTTAGACCAGTTAAGAATTCAATTCAATGTCCTTGAGGATTAAAGAGAAAGATTTTTTCAGACGATGCAGTAACTATGAAACCTTCTAATCAAGCAGAATTAGTGTTTATTTGAAAAGGTTGAGGGGGATTAGGGTACAATGAAAAAATCATTATGGCTTCTGCCATTTCACACCTTTAACATGGTGAAATCCTGAGATATAAATTAAGATCAGGCTGGAGGGACTTTTTAATCTCTCACCTCTCCCCCAGATGTAATAATTGGGCACAAAAGACCTTCTGTGAACCATGCGTCAGTAACTGTGCCATCTAGGAGATTATCATCTTTTCAACAATACTGGATTTTAATGATTACTTAATTCAGGGATGAGATCCTCATCCCTCTGCTGTGGCCCCTCTACGCCAGGTAAAAGTGTCCCAGCCCCAAAAGGAGGCTCTAAAAGTCCTTGATCTGACCACAAGACCACAGTACAATGTGCTGCAGAGATTCCAGGCAGCATGGCTATCCATAGAGCAGCTTAGAGAGGCTGCCATAACTTAGACATATCCCCAGGGCTGTCTAAATTACATGAGGAGCCACGTAGCAGCCCAGGTTGGGAGGACACAAAGAGGGTTATAAGCCACGCTAGGGCCCACCCAGAGGAAATTGAGCGGCATAGCTATTCCAGAATAGCTACTCTGGTGCAACTCTCCTGTGTGAGCACACTATTCCAGAATAAAAGTGATTTATTCCAGAATACAGTGTCCACCTGGGTAGCTATTCCATAACAGCAATTCCCCTGTATCAGCGAAGCCTTTGAAGTGCAGCACAGAAACTCATATAACAGGTAATCCACCTCTCTGAGCAGCTGTACCCAAGTCAACAGAAGAACTCTGCCATTGACCTTGCCGCAGATACACCTGGGTTTCGATAGGCATAGCTAGAATGCTTGTGGGAGGGTGAATTTTACACACCCCTGAGCACCACTTAAGTCTAGACCAGGCCTAACATTTCAAGACTACTGTGCAAGACAAATCTTAAATAATCTGTGCTGCCAAACAGATTTAGTTGTTTATTTTATCAAACATATTGGGTTTGATTGTCCCTGCTTCACATCTTGTGCAGTTATTTTTGACTTGTACAAAGTGGGTATAAAATGTTCCCGTATCAGAGCAGTAGCACCTTACCTGACTTTATGCTGATGTAAATGACTACACAAGCCGCACAAGTACAGAATAAACAGGTCCCTTATTTACTAGAACAGGGCATCTGCCTGCACCCCAGCGCTGATAGTAATGGTGACATCTGGATTTTTGTATGGATTAAGTGGTAATGAATTAATTATGATTTTTAATAAAAGCCTCTCTAAAGATTATTGTGGGCATAAATCATTAAATGTTTCATTTTATGTCTAAACCAAGCTTCCTTTCTTTAAAAAAATGCTTTACAAGAAAAGTGATTGTTATTTAGAATTCTTCTTGGCACCGTTTAATGTATTCCAACTACAACAGAAGAAAGGATACAAACATCGACAATTTATTTGACAAAAAAACCTTGCTTAATTAAATTTATTCACAAAAAACATGTCAACGTTTTTGTCTCCTCTTTGATAACCTCTGTTATGGAAAAAATCAGCCAAAAGTGATCTAGGACAGTGTTTCCCAAACTCGGGCTGCTGCTTGTGTAGGGAAAGCCCCTGGCGGGCCGGGCTGGTTTGTGTACCTGCTGCGTCTGCAGGTCTGGCCAATCGCAGCTCCCACTGGCCGCAGTTCGCTGCTCCAGGCCAATGGGAGCTGCTGGAAGCAGCGGCCAGTACGTCCCTCGCCTGGAGCAGCGAACCGCTGCCAGTGGGAGCCGCGATCAGGGCAGATAAACAAACCAGCCTGGCCCACCAGGGGCTTTCCCTACACAAGTGGTGTCCCAAGTTTGGGAAACAGTGATCTAAGATATATTCGAGAGATATTTTTCTAACACTCCAGCAATGCCTCAGACTTCAGAAAGCCACGATAATCAATGGCACTGGATCCCAAATGCTGTCTTCTCTGAAGCCTTTTTAATAGGGTGAATACCACAAATGAGAGCTGGAGGATGGAACGTGTTGGTGTCTGTCACACGTTAATTGAGAGATGGTTACAAGGGTGGAATGTCAAGCAGCACAAAAATGGGAGTGGGAAGGGATCAGTAGGATGAATCAGTAAGGAGAGAATTTTGGGTGGACTTTAAGAACAGAAGGGGTAAAGGGAGAAATGAGGATTAAAACTTGTGGCCCTGTGGAGAGCACCAAGTGTGAAGATTGAACTTCACACACAAGTAGACTGAAAGCCAGGCCTACTATTGAAAGGAAGAAGGGGAGAAGAGATGAGGTGCTCAGAAATATGAGAGATTTATTCATTTATCTTTAAACCAGCAAAAGGCCAAATGTCACCAGTCACTTTACATTTGAAATTATCCACTACATTTTAAGGTATGGGCATTTAGGATTTCCAGGCCAGCTACATAGTTAGGGTACTTCAGTGATGGATCGGAAACATTTAAAATTCATGTAATCTTACTTGTTAAATTCAAACTTTCAAATTTTTGGCTGATACGTAAATAAATAAATAAAAGGAAACAAAACATCTAAAAATTGTGGGTCAGATCCTCAGGTGGTATAATCAGTTTAGCTTCACTGAAGTCAAGATCCTATGCTGATTTGTGCCAGCTGAGAATTAACCCAGAGGTCTAAATTTGGCGCAGCGGCAATGCATTACTCTAGTGCTTCATTGGAGACACTTCCTATGGTGACAGGAGGGGTTCTCGGGAAGCGGTAGTTAGGGTCAAAGGAAGAATTCTTCCATCAACTACCTACACCAAGGGTTAGGTCATCTTAACTATGTCTCAGGTGGCTGGATTTTTCACACCTCTGAGAGATTTAGCTATGCCAATGCAACTTTTCAGTGTAGATCAGCCCCCATTTCCTATCTCTTCCCCTGTCTCTCACTGGTATAAACTAATCCAGTCTCAGGCCTGACTCTCACCAGGGCCAGCTCCAGGCACCAGCTTATCAAGCAGGAGCTTGGGGCGGCAACACCGGAGTGGGGCGGCACTTTCAGGTATTCGGCGGAGGGTCCCTCACTCCCGCTCGGAGCAAAGGACCTCCCGCTGAATTGCCACAGATCACAATCGCGGCTTTTTTTTTTTTGGGCTGCTTGGGGCGGCAAAACCCCTAGAGCCGGCCCTGACTCTCACCCCCCAAAAAAAGTCATGTAAAGGATGAAGTGTGAGCAAATGATCTCTCTGAATCCAGTACATCTTTTCCTGCTTATCCCTACATGTGGGAATTTCCTGCTGCTTCTGTAGTACACTTTTTTCAAGGAACTCTCAGGCTTGCATTGTAGAACAAAGTGACCAGACTGATAGTTGTAAACCCGTAAGAGGATAGTAATCCAGAGATCACAGAAGTCTAATGAACCATTTCTGAACAAACACTCCACCGTATACTAGATAATGTCCAAAACATTAGAAAAAAATATTGACTACAACCACCTCAGATTCACTGTATATCAGATGTGTAAAGTAATAAATGATAACATGTGTCCCATGTAGAAACCTCTATTAAAAAGACAGAGTGAATCATTCTCTAAACTATTCAGGAAATGTCCCTTTTAAAGTGATATCTAATCTCTCCAACTACCTCTAAAAAACACAAATTGTGCCCAAGTAATATATTATTTCTGTCTGGCTAATATCACATGCCACAACTACTAAATTAAACTTCCAGCATCCCTCAAATAAAATGAGAACTAGGAACATCAATTTCCATCTCATAATCCCTTGTGACACTCACAATAATGAGCCATCATGATCCAGCCATGTAAAAATGTGTTCAGTCTTGTTTCAGCATTGGATAATATAATCCCAGGTATCGCCATGGGATTTTCTAAAAAGTCAAACATAAAGCAACATTTGTTGTTCTTTGCCAACTGCCCCTTTTTAAAGCAACTCAAATCTGGTTTGAAGTGCAGATCTAAATTTAAATCTCTCTTCTGTCAATTTACAAAGAATACAGAAACCTACTTCCTCGTATAGCTGCGGTCCATCTTCCACTATTCTTTGTAACTCAGCTGTTTGACTGTAGTGTTATTTCAGATGTGTTATATTCTTGGGGGCAGCCGGTTTAGGAAGAAATCACTTGAGGCCAGACAGCAGACAGCTAACAAAACTACCATTTTTATTTACAGACACAGAGCTCACCCAACCGGCCGAAACCGGCTGGGCTATCCCCTAATAATCTAACTCAGTTGCCATAGGAACAAAAACCATGACAACCAAATACACAACAAGATGCAGGGATGGAGATTGGGGGGACCACATAGTGGGGCATTTGTCCCCCAAACCAGAGGCAATGCAGGGGGATAGGCCACGGGAGTCATGCTCCCACCCCTCACCCCCGGATTCCTGCCTTCCATTTAGCACAGGAGGCAATGGTTTTCAAACCACGTGCTCAACGGAAGGCAGAAATAGGGTAGGCACGTGACCCCACATGTTCCTCCCACATGTCACCTCTGTGAGGCACGTGACCCCACATGCCACCCCCCACATAGCCTCTGGGGGCTCGTGACCTCATGGGCCCTCCCCCATGCATCACCTCCCTCTGTCCCCCCAAATATAGAAATCAAACTGTGTCTATGTTCAGACCTCATGGCCAACCATATCTGCATAATTGCTCTAGTAGTGTCCGGTGGTAGGTTCATGGCTAAATTGTTATAAAGCTGAAGTGGGAAAGGAGACACAAAAGGAGTCAGGAAACACAGAGGACTGAGGCTACAAGAACTGAACGCTGCCTCTATAAACATTCTGTACATTTTGCTAGTAACATGGTTCTTGTATTATGCAGAACTAAATGCACTTTCTCCCCTGCACCTAGCATCTCTAACATACTAACTCAAATGCAAAAAGTGCCCTCCTCCCCACTCTTCAGTGTGGAATATAGTACCGCTGTATAGTACTCAAAAATGGCTCGGGCACAGGGCTGTTAATAACATGAAATTACAGTAAATGAATGAGAACTCCATTCTGAATGGAGATGCTGAGAATATAAATTCTGGTTCATAAAACCATCAAATACATAATTAATCTAGATACGTGCTGCTCACATGTATTATTAGACAACACTTTAAAAGCTGCAGTCTAGTGTAGTGGAGATCATTTTAACTGACTCTAGGGTATATCTCAATGGTCCCAAAATGGTTAGGAAAATGTATTGCAGGGGAAGAATGTTTCCTCAGCAGTAAGGAGTAGAGTCGATGGATTCTAAGAATGCTTTGGGTTTTCAATTGCTACATGTATTTTGCGGCTGGACATGATTGCATCAAGGCTTTAGATAGACCATGTAAATGGAAGCTTTTATTGGTTGGTTAGCATAAATTACTGCAACCCTCTGAACTGTGGTTGCATCTGCTGGAGGTTGGCTAAGGTTTCTGAGAGTTACATAATGGGAGGACAGTTACTTTTCAAGGGCAATTTATATGAAATGCTAAATTTCACCTATTTTAAAGAGGACAGAATAAAAATCAAAAGACGTGTAACACCTCTTTAACATGTGAATAGTACCAAATAGTCATTGTAAATCACTTAAGGAACAGAGTTGAACAACACTTGTACAGTATTCCAGGATGTCTCCCAGATCATGGTCTGGGATTCTAGTTAAATACAAAAAGTAACATTTTAACATGCATATACATTTTCTCTCTGCTCCTTACTGACTACTTGGTTTTCTTTTGTTATGTTTAGGTCAAGATTTTCAAAGGTGGTTATGATTTCAGGTGCCTCACTTGTAGGTGCTCAGCACTTCTGACTTTAAGATGTCTCAAACTGGGAACCCAAAATTGGAAGCACACAAAAGTCACTAGCCACTTTACAAGAAGTTGGTCTAACATTTTAATTAATTATTACTCTTTTGCTTTGTTTATTTTGGCCTTCAGAGGAACCTGGATTTTAAATAATTCAGTGTGGGTGCTCTACTCTTCTTTACCTTTCCTATTAACTTTGTTGGTAGTAAAGGAATTTTCTTCAAGAATTTCCTTACATGTAATTTAGAATATATACTATCTGGCCATCATATACCCTTGATCCATTGCTATGTTACTCCATATACCCCACTTATTTGGTAGAGAGGCTCTGGGTCCCTCACATTCTGTGGTTGAACCATTTTGGCTGCCCATGGTGGCTGGGACCAGGGAACACTTTAAAGGTTATGACAGAGGGATGGTTCTTCAGAAAATTACTTGTTCTGTCTACTCATAGTTATGTGGGAACAGGTCCCACTGAAGAAAAGGGGACCAAGACAGAGTTAGGCTTTGGGGTAGAAGACTTGCTCCTAGTGATCTTAGTTAAGACCAGGGTTGATCAAAAGTCTTCTCTTACAAGCCACCCTCCAGGTTTTTTAAACCCTTGTTAAGAAAAACAAATGTTAATAAAAATGACAGTAAAAGTATGGGGAAAGGGAAGCACCCAGTTGTGGAATGGATGTAGGGGAGAATTAAAAGGGCCATGAAAAACTAGGGATTCAGACTTGCCAATAGCGTTCAGCAGCAGGAGTGGATGGGCAGCAGGGCTAAGGAGTCAAATGGGAGCGGGAATCACCACCCCTCCCCAGTCCTGCTCACCAGCCTTTCCTAGCATAGACCCTGTCTGTCTCCCTTACCTGTTCCTCCCACCCTATTCAGGAAATATGGACTTGTGGTTACGGGACTTGAGATCTGGGTTCTGTTCCCAGCTCTGCCACAGACTTCCTGTGTAAATTTGGACAAGTCACATTATCCCTCTGTGCTTCATCAGAAATAAACACTTCCCTGCCAGAGGGACAAGTTACCTCCCTATCAGAGTTGCTTGGTCTACTCCTAAGGCCGTTTCAGCTGTAACTGTGCCCCTCCCACTATCTGAGCCCTTGTCAGCATTGAGGGAGATGGGAGACTTGAAGCCCAAGTTGCTGGAGACCTTGATTCTGCATTTCAGCTGTGGAGGCAGCTGCTCTTTGCAGAATAAGAAAAAGGAAGTAAAAAGCGACAAAGAGTCCTGTGGCACCTTAAAGACTAACAGAAGTATTGGTGCATGAGCTTTCATGGGTGAATACCCACTTCGTCAGACGCATGTGGTGGAAATTTCCAGAGGCTGGTATAAATATGCAGGCAAGAATCAGTCTAGAGATAACGAGGTTAGTTCAATCAGGGAGGATGAGGCCCTCTTCTTGCAGTTGAGGTGTGAACACCTAGGGAGGAGAAACTGCTTTTGTAGTTGGCTAACCATTCACAGTCTTTGTTTAATCCTGAGCTGATGGTGTCAAAAAGGAAGTAGTTGATGGATCTGAGTATCTCCTTTGACTTGTCTTGAAGGAGATAAATTGGAAATAAATACCAAATTTATTTCCATACTAATTGTAAAATTGGAAGTATGCCTGCCCTGAGATGGCATTAAAATGTATTTACGTATGAACTGTGGGGCTTGCAGTGGCTGCATTTTGCTATCTAGAGGGAGACAAAAGAGTGTGAGACGTGTCAGGGACAAATTTTATAAAAAAAGAAGCTCTGGGGGGAAAAAAACACTCAAGTGCATCTGGGACCATGCTAACAGAGATTTTTAACTCCTCCTCTGAAGCGGGAAACCTGCCACCCACTAACACCACAAAATAGGCCAACTAATACTTAAAAAAAAAACACTGCTCAATGCAGCCAACTTCCTTCCAGTTTCTTTTCAGTCTGAGCGCAAAAGCTCCTGATGAGCAACTGCTTATCTGCCCCCAGCCCCTGATGTAGGGAGTTCCATAAGGCTTAGTCCTCGCCAACATCTATGTGAAGTCACTAAAGGGATTATGAGACAACAGCAGCTCTATACCTCAAAACAAATGCAACAGCACCATCTTTGTTCCCTCAGTGCTTAGCAATATCAGCATTTGATTGAAGAGCAGTTGGCTTAAACTGAACGCAGGGAAGTTAGAAATGATGCTGGCGTGAAAAGAGACCACCACCACCACAATATAATCATCTTTCCTGAAGTCTGCTCTTTGATTCTCAAGATGCCTCAGAGTTCTTAGAGATTCCTTACCGCTATTAGATAACCACATAGCTGTGCCTCCCAAAGATGCCTTCTTCCAACTATGACAGGCCAGGAAACTAAGCTCCATCCTATCAGATTTGGACTCTGCCACAGTGATCATGCATGTGTAGCCTCTAGGCTTGATTACAACACATTCTACCTAGAAATTAACACACCAACTCTGACAAAACTCCAGTTTGTTCTGAATGATATAGTCTGCCTACTTAGTAAACAGGTAACCAAGGGCTCCATGCACGGCCCTGAAAGCTTTCCACTGAAGATAAGAACTGAAACGATGAATTCGATTCAATCTTCAAAGCCTTCCATAGGCTTGTCCTAAGCCACCTGAAACCCTGCCCCTCTCCCTGCAACAATGGCCTCCCTTGATAGCTACATTCCTCAACAATCAAGCTGTCAGCCACAAGGCTGATATTCATGAGCATGGGAAACAGCGCTTTCTCAGCAGTTCGTCTACAACCGTGGCATTCCCTTCTGCAAGGGACCGTGAATTTCATCACCTTCAGAACAAACAGTAAAACTAATTTCTTCATTTTAGCTCTTCTTTTTTTTTATTAATATTCCTATAAACAAGGGGTAGGACGGAAAGAACAAGAAGCTGCAATCCTTAACTGAGAATTTGTGAGGTATATACATACCACAGTAATGAGTGCTAAAGAGAGCTCTATCTCAGCATATACACTTTCCTGTTGGGAGATGCATATTGGAGCCTATCCTGCTAATTTTGTGTCTGCCAAACATAGTGAACTTAAGCAATTATTAGAAACAGACCCTAACCAGACATCATCATTCACAGTTGAGATCTTTATAATCCTTAAGAGGCAGCTTTACCAGTTGAGCCAAATGGGAATTTCCTTTTAGCCAAGCCAGTACTGGAACGGGAACTAAGCTAAGCTTATTTAAGGCTACACATCCAATTCACTTCTACAGTACCATACAAGCAAAGATTTTTAGATTAACCATTCCACCATTGCTGTAACTAATGATTTAATCTGTCTGGAAATAGCAAGTTTATCACAAGCCAGAATGCAGCAATTCCATATTAGCCTAAGGGAACACAGCTACTACTTGTGCAACAGCAAGTGAAGCAAGTTGTGACCCTTTGATTAAATTAGTATGGAAAGTCTTCTCAAATGAAACAAATATTCCAGTAACCCTGAAGGCTTGGAAACATCTACTACAGGTGTACTAGAGCCAGTGCAGTGCCATCTTCTTTGGTACAAACCAGTGACCCATACATATGTTAGGACGAATAAAAATATATATCTTTTTACAAAATAAACATCAATTTTTATTTAAATTGGATTTTTAAACATAAATTACTTTTTTTTTTTAGAAAATAAACCTAATTAAAATTACATTAAATTATGACAACTTATGTTAGGTCTAATCTTACTAAAATCTAATACTATATTAAATAAAAATAGTAATTTTAAGCAGTACATTTGCTTTCAAAGTTTTAATGACAGTCAAACAACTGAACTGGTAGAAGTGACTGGCTAAGTTACTGAAACCCAAGTCTGAAGTGCTAAACCAGCTTTTGATAGTGGTTGTCTCTTCTGCAGGCACAAACAGAAATTTTTATTCAACTAGTTAAGTTTGATGACTAGCTCATTCAAAGCAGAAAAAATAATTGAGATTAGAAAACACAGGAAAGCTTATTTCTCACTTCCAATTTAAGAACAAAAACTACATGGGAACGGATGAGATCTACTAGTTCTAACAATCTTGAAGGACATAGTGACCAGAAACAAACTACAAATAATACTTAAAAACAAACAAAAAGAATCAGCTTTAAATGCAAAAATAATGGCCTGCTAAACCCAGGGTTGTGAGTTCAATCTTTGAGGGGGCCATTTAGGGATCTGGGGAAAAATCTGCCTTGGTATTGGTCCTGCTTTGAGCAGGGGGTTGGACTAGATGACCTCCTGAGGTCCCTTCCAACCCTGAAATTCTATGAACTGAGCAGTTGGGGGGTGGGGGGGAGTCTTGTTTTTCTGTCCAAGTATCCAATATCTGATCTTAATGTATAGCATTCTTAAACCTGATGTTGGAGATACATGGAGCAGTCGGTGCTTAATGATATACAGGCCAAAACAAGAAGGAACAATTTTGTATAAAAATTTGTAGCAAACCTCAGCCCTTAACTGACCACAGAAAAATGTGGTCTGGAAAACTATAAACTGGAAGAAAAAAATCTATAATGTACTGATTTCTTATATGAAATGAAGAGTTGGGAGGTAAAGTAAAAAATAAATAAAACAAACAAACACACTGTGCCTGGAACCATAATATTCCAATAAGAAATGGACTGTTGTCCACAACCACATTAGAGCAATTTTCATAAATGCCAGAAACAAAGGGTGTGATTTTGAAAAGTTCCAAAAGGCATAGAAGCCTGTGAATTAGTTCTGTCTAAGCCTTGATCTTAGGTCCCTGTACAAAGCACAGTATGAAGAGACACACTGTAGTTAAAGAGTTATTAGGATATACATGTAGCGTGAATAATAAAAATGAACTTCAATCAAACTCTTCTTCCATCACGGTAGTATTTCCAAATCTTTATTCAGGCCACCAGTAGCAAAAGGGCATAGAGGAATCTATCAGTTCAAATCCATTTCTAGTAGCTTCTTCATCTTTGGATATTTTATCATTAAATACATCTCTGAATACAAGATCAATTTCACAAAATGTAACAAGTTCCAACTCATGTAGAATGGTAAATCTGTCAACATTATTGCACTCTACTTTTCCCCTGTAGATGCAACTCTACAGTGGTGGCTGCCATACAATTAATTCTTCCTTTAATGAAGACCAATTTAATGTAATAAAACATGAAAAAGGTCTCAATTGATTTTTTTCTCCTATCAACCTGGACCATAATCCCTGTCACTTGATGAAAGTGCAGACTCTTCAAAAATAATTGTTCCATGCCCAATTTAAAAGCTTCTGCATGACCCTAATTTGATCTTCTCTCTCCCAATTAGAAGAAACTCATACTAAAGCAAATGACTATTTCAAGACAACCTTGACAGCAGTGACATTAAAACATCTTTTTAAAGCAATAATAATAATTAAAAAAATCTTGGATACTCAAAGCAACGTTTTAAAATCAAAGAACAAAAATGTTTGAATTTCAGGCTTTATGCAGAAAACTGGCCTCAGAACAATTGCTAAATGAATTGATATTATCCTGCATTGCTCTACATAATTACATGTTAACATTTATTTCATACACTGGAAGCAGTTAGTACAAAGTAATCACCTTTATGGGAACAAATCTATAATCTAATTATTTTCCCTTATTTAATTTGGTTAAATTAAATATCCAAGACTACCTAATTATTTGTAGTTTTGCAGTGACGAATCTTAAGTGATCATTACAGACCTGCAACTATATTAACTACACATATGCACTCAAGCACAGGACCTAAAGGTACAGATGCATGTGATCACATTCTAACAATTAGTCCAAGGTTTGAATGGCATACGGCCTTATTGTTAAATAGCGCCCTCCCTCCCCTTTTTCCTTTTGGTTTAAAATAAATGTTTGCATTATAGGAATTATGTTAAAAAAATCAATATTTCATTTATGATGCATGTGAGACTTCAGTAGATAATGCCTTAATGGAAGGAAATGGATCACACCAGGGTAGTCTAAAGTCAAATGATGTAATAAATAATAGATTTTTTTTGTAAGGTAATCATAGAATGTATGTGGGTGAGTCTTCAGGTCATATTGTGCATCTACATTTAAGACAAGATTGTGCCCAGTTACTTCATGGGAGCATAAAATAGTAAAAAGATTCACTCTTTTGCACTCCCAGGCTGGGAGCAGCCCTTGAATTCAAGGTCCATTAGGGAACTTTACAAAAAACAAATAGTTTGCCACTGGTGCCCCAGTTTTATACCCGTGTAAAATTATGTAGAATTGGCAAGACTTTTGCGTGCAGAGACTATTGGAGATTAGTGTTGTAGTTGGTACTAACCCCTGGGTGGGGTGCCTAACACACTCCACCTCTTCACACTGTATCCCTCAGTTAGCCAAGCACAAAGGTGTTTAGACTCTGCACCCTTAGTAAAAGTGACATCAGCTACCTTCATCCTATACTCCCCAAGGCTCATGTGGAGGCAACATGCCCCCACACAACACTACTTGATGGGGCTGCGCAGCACAATAGCTTGCACATGAGGGCACATTCAGTGCTGTCATATTTCTGAAATAGTCTTAAAATTAAGTAGAGATAGACGGGTTTCTGTTCATATTGCTAATGGTGTACTACTTTATCAAAATGCTGCGTGGGTGCATCAAAGGCAGCAGGCACCACACTAAGATTCCATTTTATGTATTGAGATTGCCATATTTTACATCTCTAGGCTGTGGCTTTTGGCTCTGCTCTTTGCCTTTAAGCGGGATTGTTTGGAAGTTGCTGCCTCTCTTTTTGCCATAAGTTGACACACTTCCAGTTACGTACTCACTTCACACTGTTTTGATCCAGCTACAGTTTGCTGAGACTGTTTTCTATGTTTATTTACCACTAGGGTTTAACAGCTTTAGGGCACAAACTAGCACTCACTGAAATCAATGGAGAGACTCCCACTGGCTTCAGTGGCTAGTAAGTGAGAGCTGTTACGTGACTGGCCTTGGTGGATTCACCAACACTTGTACTATTTGCCAATGGTATCTGCTGATGCAGGGAAGGTTCTATTCAATTTGGGAGTTTCACAGCTCATGATAGGGAGGTCCAGCTGTCCTACTGGACAGCCTGCCAAGAAGCAGGTTGGTTGGTTTTCAAAACAGACTGCCAGGTCAGGAATGTGACCTCTCCTATTTGCACTTGTTAAGGGTAGCTAACTATTCCTTTGGCTACACGGAGTTTTCAGCGTGCTAAAGCTCTAACAGAATTTTGGTACTGTTTCATGTCAATTTGTGGGGCGCATAGAACAAAACAATTGAAAACTTAAGAACATTTTCCAAATGGGAAATTGTTTGCCAAATAGCTTCCGTTTACAAATCTAGAAGATCAAGTTCAAACACATTAGCTATTAGCACTTAATGGCAAAACTTATAATCAAATCCTTAGTTTGTTTTCATCGTTTCCTTTTCCTGCTTACTACTTAGAAAGCCACTAATTATTTCCTGTTTCTTTGTGTTTTCGTTTATAGTCTTTCAATCTGTTGTCAGTGTGATTGTAGCATAGCTTGCAACTTTTTAAGTGAAGATTTACAGTAATTCCTCTGGGCTTAAATTAAAGTACTTAAAATTATCCAGGAGTTAAAGGGTCTGTCAGACAAAATTGCCCTGACATGTTTATACTACAACCCACTGTAGCATATTTTGACATTAGAATGAGATATAGCATTATCTGCCAGCTGATGTTCTTGCAGTAGTATCAATCTTACCATAGAAAACACAAGTCAAAGAACTCTGACAGTACACTGACTCAGCTCTTTTGAAATTGGCTATCTAAAGAGTTTGGCTGGCGATGACCATTATTCTTTCACATGACATCAATAGGTTGCCTGCAATGTTCAGACAAATCTAAAACTTTGTTGATGACATTGTATTTTTATATTTAAAGAAATCTTCAGAACACTCCAAGAAGCGTCAGGTAACATAAGGGGGAAACAAAGTCAAAAATGGTAAGTGATTTCTTTTCTATTATCCATACTAAATTAGTCACAATTTGCATTTATTATATGGGGATGTCATCATTATTCCTCTTAAACAAAACCATGCAGGTTGTGCTCATTTGGACTTTGGGAACATTATAAAGGATCACAGTTGGAACAGCTGGATAATGAAAAACTAGCCTTTCCTGACAGTGCAGTTTAACTGGGAAACTTAACTATAAATTGGCTAAATA
Organism: Mauremys reevesii; assembly: GCF_016161935.1. Lineage (NCBI taxonomy): Eukaryota > Metazoa > Chordata > Testudines > Geoemydidae > Mauremys > Mauremys reevesii. The sequence goes on from NC_052632.1 coordinate 16,659,021, forward strand.
TCATTAAAAGGAATAAAAGAACATTTGCAATATTGATTTTTTTCCAAAGAAACGTTTTGCTAGGAATTCAATACATCCACATCAACATAGGAGATAGCAAAAGGAAATCTGCATGTTCACAAAACCTTCAGATTTTTATTTCTAGCAATGAAGTCTAGTGACACACTTCAGAGTCTCCAGCCATATATTTGTGATTCCATGGTGTGTTGGAGGGGCCTGTGGGGAAAGTATTTGATGGCTAGTACTTCTCTAAACAAACTGCTGCACAACATCAGAAACAAACATACTTCTCCCCTCTCCCCCAACCTGTACTATTATAGTCTGGGAGGCGTGCTCCAGTTAAGTTCAGACATGGTCTATTTTCATAAGTATTGTATTTCCATTAACTTCAAATCACTGCAGCCAAAGGGGGAAACAAATCCAAACCAAAAAAGCCAGCTAGATGATGCAATAGGGAACACTTTAGAATGTTGTCTGAAAGCAGTTATAAAAATGAATACATTGGTCCACAATCCTCAAGCATGGATATTTGTCAGTGTTGACTTTATTATTATGATTTCCAAAAAGACAAACTACTTTACAAATCATCATTGTAGTATGACTATAGCTTCTCATAGAAACCGTTCAGCCTGTATTTCTTGCAGGCTGTCTAGTTCAAGTGTTTTGAAACACACTACTCCCCTATTGCCTCCAGAAATGCACATTCAACTTTAGCTTATGTCAAAAGTGAGAGTGTGTTAGTGGTTTCAATGTAGTTCCCAAAAGACATTTGAACACAATCTAGTCCAGTTTGGCTGTTTTCTCTCAAGAGAGGACTATGATTGGAATAATGTGGCTGCAGCGAAGGACAGTCTAATTTGCATGAGATTAGTTTAAAAATCATGGGATTTTGAAAATAAATCGGGGTTCTTATTTTGCCTTCTGTTTTTTGAACACGTAGGGTTCACATTTTCAGCCTTTTCCTGATAAGCATGAGGGCTAAAAAACTTACTTTTAACAAAATGAAAACCAAGATTCTGCCATAATCTCATGACTCCAGGATCTGGATCTTTAAGGAAAAGACCAAATATCATGAGACTCGCAATACAACTGCAAGATTCAGCAACTTTGGAGACGACTTATACGAACATCTTTGTGAAAGGGATGTTCTTGTTTCCTTCGTTTTCTTTAATCTAAAATTAAGTCATTTCAGTCAAAGTACATGGTAGCTCTTTGTGATGGGAAAAATGTAACAAGCCCCTTTCAAAAGCTTGGAACTCAGTTTAAATTGGAATTCAAGATCCATTCATACCAAAGCAGTGACAACTTACAAAACTCTTCCTATAAGAGAGCCAGCTCTCCAAGATTGCTCATCAACCTAGAGACCACGTTGCTGAAGTCATTTGCAAAAAAATACAGCTCAGAAATTTTGAAACTGACTCCAAGACACTTTAAAACTGTATACCTCAAAGAATAGAGCCAATAGTCCAAATACTGATTTTACAACTTAAGTTTGGGAAACTTTGCTTTATTAATAATGTGCATCGCAACTTTATATTAAAATTGTCTCACAGACACACACACACACACACACCCTTTTGTGATTCCATAACATTCCTGAGGCAACCACAGCAATTGCTTACATGGAAAAGTAACACATTGCATTATAGAAATAACTTTGTGTGTTTTTAAACCGTCTTTAAAGCAATGTACCTTCTGAACAAACAGTGGGCAAGCAACCAAGTCTCCACCAGCATGTGCTCCATGGCCCTCTAATAATCCACACACCTCTGTCTTAAAACATTCCTGGAAGTAAATAAGGATAGGGTTTGTTCCACCAAAATCTCAGAGTAGTACCTTCTGCACACAACTCTCCATGCTCCTATGTTGAAGAAGGGGTCAAACACGGTTACCCAGAGTGTTCCCAAGCTTTTCTGGGTAAACCAAAGCCTGACGGCTTGTTGAGAGCTTCATTTCCCAATGAACAGCTCACCAGAGTCCTGATTAAAACAAAGATGTTTTGGTCCTGTAAAGTGGCAACTGAAGAAGTAAGTTGAGAGGAAGGAGACAGAGGGCTCAGACTTGTGCTTTAACACAGCTCTCGTATTGCTTCCCCAAGGAAAGAATTTGAGAGACTCTAAAGATCAAAATCCTCCCAAAGCCACCAGTGTCTTCACTTTGGCAGAATAATGCTAGTATGGTCCTGTTTAGTGGGGGTAGCTACGTAATGCAAAATGATACACAGGTGAAAGGAACGAATCTTAGATTAAACAGCATCCTATTTACTTAATGTAATATACTTTTTAAAGGTTGGGGGGGGTTGCATGAAGTTCTATACAAACAACAGCTTTTAAGCACCAAGTTCTCACTGCTTGACCATAAACCAAATTTGGGGGAGAGGGGGGACAGCACAGCAGCAAATGAGGTTTCCCAGTTTGTGTTAGAAAACCTTCCCATCATCAAGTCAAGTCTCACTCATCGGGTGTGAGACTCACTCATTAGAATGCTATGTCACTCTCACACACATTCCTAAGTTTATCTCACTCATTTTGAGCAAATATAGAAAGACTTAAAATATTTTTACTCGGGCACTGAAAGGGACAAACAGTATTGGTAGGTTTGGTCACAGAACAGGTTGTATAGAAATTGGAAGAGCAAGAGCATATTAGTCCTGTTGCAAAAGGGAAGTTCCTTTGTGCAGCCAGAGTATTCTACATTAGCGTAGCCACGTATGCATGTGTGAGGCAACCGTTGAATGATGAAATGTTAAAGATGGCAGCATTCTGAACTTTGATATAAGGGGAAACTACACGTTTGAACAGGTGGAGTACTTTGTTGGCAGATACCAGCATATGTTCAATCTCTACCTGAGATAGAGAAGCTGCAAGAGGAGTTAATTACCAGTTGATGCAGAAATCAGACATCCCACAGCGTGTATGGGATGAGGCAGCACTACAAACTGACACAGATAACGCTACTGTGCAAGACAGGATGGACACTGTGTGGGCATATCTTAACAATGTCAAAAGCCCTAGTGGTCTTCTCAAGTTCCAATCCGGGTTGCTAGGCTTGTCTTAGTTTTACCCTCCTTGCATGCAAAAGAAGAGAGAGTTCAGTCATGTTTGAAAGACTAAGACACCATTCAGACCAAACCTTGAACTAGACGGGACAGTCCTCTATTATCCAAGGGGAGCTGGCAAATCCTCAGCTATGTTTCAAGTTTGAGCCACCAAAAGAAGTTTAAAAAAAAAACCAAACAGACAAGGGGGCCACATGGCAATATAACAACGCATATGAATAAAATGTGAAACCAAAGTAGATATTAAAATGTGGAATCTGAATCCTTTATCTACCGATTGTTAGCTTCAAATTAATTAAATTCCATTTTAATTACTTTATTTTTACATCCATTTAATGTATTGTTAGGTTGTGTTTTATTTTAATTTAAATTAATTTATTTTATTTTGGAATCTGATTATTTTAGTTTGCTGTTAATGTAATACGAGCAATAATATACAAACCAAATAATCTGTACTGTAAATTGTTTTCCAAATGGATGATTACTATGATAAGATGATATACAAAAGAAGTATGGTTGTATTGATAAAACAGTTTTCTTATTAGGTTTATATAAACAGTTTATTTTTGAATATTTGTTTTGTTCTGTCCACTGATTGTGTGCCTACACCAGGAGTAAACAACTCTGGTCCTCAGGGATCTCCAACCATCCAGGTTTTTGGACTCACCAGCAAATAATTGTTTTTTATTAAAATCCACTGGTTTGCATTGCATATAGAATTATCATGTGCCCTAGACTTTAGTATGAATTAGGACATTTAAGTGTTTCATATGCAATATTAAGCAGTGTAAATTTTAAAACAAACTATTCAGTGCTGATTGGACTAAAAACCTGGACTAAAGGACCAAAAACGAGAGCCCCTAACTTAATGACCTAACCCACCACATGGAAAGTCTTTGGCCTTGAATCTCACTCCTTGGGGCTGTAAATCTCACTCTTAAGGACAGCTAACCCTTGGCAGCCTTACATCACTTACAGACCTTGTAGGATATCATTCTAAAGCCCAAAGACCAGCTAACTGTCAATTCCAAGTACCTGTCAGTTCCATTCGAAGTGGGACAATGAACACGAAAAATCTAGTTAAGATGTTCATGAAGACTGTAAGCCAAATTATGATCCTAAGTACACCAGTGAAAGTTTACTAAAGTTATTCCAGATTTATATTAAGAGCAGAATCTGGCCCCTATATCTGCATAATCACAGCAAGGAATATGCTAGAACTAACAAGCAAATAAATGGTTTGTTTCAATAGTTTCAGTAGGAGTTGGCACTGATGGGCTTTTCAGCATTAGGAGTTGATAATGGTTGCAGTTCTTTTCATTGCTGCTGTCAGTCAGCCAAAGCAGTAAGATGATCTCAGCTGATTGATTTTTCATGCCTACAGCAAAAAAGCTCTTAATGGAGGTAGCCAAGTTGTCAGACTGTATGATATTTCCCTTACAGACCTGTGTATGCAGTGGAACACTAGGAGCATACATTGGCTTGAGCAAAAAGTTACATAGGAAGAAATAATACAGCATATTTTACCTTTAGGAACCCTCTGTCATGAAACAAACAAAAAAGTTAACCCCTTAGTGCTATTAGTCCTTGCTACCATTTAATGTAAGTCCTGATACTGTTAAGCAGCTGAATGATCTACAGGAGTACTTGTAGTCCTCAAAACTAAACTCCAATGTGAAATCAGCCACTAAAATGTGAAAGAGAACAAACATTTTAATTCTAAAACAGCCACTGGAAAAATGAACTTCCACAAATGTGTTTCTAAATTGCTTCAGTAAAGAACTGGAAGAATATACCTTGCACTGTTCCAGGTTTCTTAGTGCTTGTCTATACAGTATCTGGAACCAAAATAAGTTTACTTTTTTATCAACTTAAATTATATCAAAGTAGGGCACACTTTTTCCTGTAAAAAAAATTATACTATTATTTATTAAGAATGTAAAACAGTGATATTAGCAAAGTATGTAGATTATACATTATTTAAATTAGTCAGAAGTACAGTACACTGAGAAAATTCAGGAGAACCTAAATATGCTAGGTGACTGGGCAGCATAACAGACAAAATTCAGTGTAGACAGGTTAAAGGAACAATTTAAAATTACTCACTAGCATTGCTTGGTTCTAAGTTAACCGTAGCTTCTCAGGATAAAGACCTTAGCATCAGTGTGGACACATCACTGAAAACATCTGCTCAGTGCATAGCAGTGGTCAAAAGAGGACAAATTTCTTCCTCTACCCAAATGATCAGTTTATTCCCTGGAGAATGGGAACTGACTGTGTTCCAGGGCCAGATTTTAATATTCAAGTCTGGTACAGCTCAGACAACCAGTTAAATGTCTTTGATGTTCCTCAATATCCAGCCTTTCCTCCTGCAGACCCTGTGTATATTGCAAAACTAGCACATAATGTTATACAATTGGTACAGGAGAAGGTCCAACATAGAAATGAGAGCTGTAACCTGTGGGGTACATAGTTTAAAAGAGCAATAACTTGGTATTTTTTAATTCCTACTTTTTGCCTGATTTAGAGACAGCTGCTATTTTGTTCTCAGATTGCAACTGCTTACACAGAGGAGAGAAAGACTCCATTTCTCTGTTTGTAAAGTAGAAGTCATGAAACTTACTCTGCTTTGATCTGTGGATGAAATAGCCAAGCATAAAAGAGCTATATTTTAATCGCTGAAATATCTCATGAAGCCTTTACTTTTTTTTTCCCCTTCGTTGTTTTTTCCTTAAGCTGAATGTACTTACCATAGTGATGCCTACTCAGTCCCCTTTTCACCAAGTCAGCTTCTGGGCATATTCCTAGCATAGAGACCAACCCAGGGGGCAACCAACCAGTATAGCCACTTCCTACACCACCTTTACTTATATTCTGGTGGCCACAGGGACTCTAAGAATGGAGAGGAATGTGGCCAGAACATGGTGTGCTGTGGCTATCCTCAACTGGCATTCAGCCCTTGGGGAACCACTGCCAGATGGAGCAGATTAGCTTTTCTAACCTGTGCCAGGGATGGATCGAGAGTGTGGCAGCTTTGCCAGCTCCCTTTCACCCCTCTCTCCCTCCTGTGCTGAGCAGAGATCACAGCCTAAGATGTTAACATAAAACAAAAGTAATTCAGACTCAAAGCAGATAGTTGAGTATGGAAAAATGACAGTCTAGAATGGGATGTACTGATGCAGCTATGCTGTGGGAAGCTTTGTTCACAGTGCCCACCTGTACTATGCCTGGCTATAGCCCATGTAATAAGGTCCTCAGCTGCCTAAACAAAAACATTTTTTTAAAAGCTGAACCTCATTTCTGATTATTTCGAGGTTCATTGACCATTGCAATGTATACCATGCAAATGGAAAGTGTGGATAACCGAGGATCAGAACACAGGAGACTACGTTTTAAATGGAACTGTTAAAACAGATTGCAGTTCAAATGGCTTGTCAACATATTTTAAGTCAGTCAATTTGAAATTCCCACACACAAAAAATACCTGGAGAAGACAGCTATATTTTAGACCAACAATAGGACAAATCACCTCAAGTAATTGCTGTGGGTGGTTCAAAGGTAATGTAGACATTTTGGCACTCACCCCACTCCTCCAATCTTGTTTCTAGCTTATTAAAAAGTCTGGGTGCCAGATGCTAACTGCCTCCAGAAATACTTCACCCTGCTGGTATTAGGATAGGAAAGGACAAAGGAAAGTGTCCATGTTCCTTAAGATACCAACTGGGGATTAAGCCCCCAGACACCTATACATAATAAGCTTTGTTTTTTACTAGACTGCTTTTTATGAAATCTCATAAAGGGAATAACATTTTCAAGTTTTATTACATGACAAGGTTGTCTTTGATAGCAGAAGACTGGACTCAGTAACCCAGGAAATCGCTTCCAAATCTAGGTCCTGAAGTAGTTTAAAAAACAACAACAAAACACCCCACTCTATACTCAGACATTGGAAAAGGAGATCAATCCCCTGATTATTTGAAACCCTTCTTGAGAAAAGGAAGGCGGGTAGGGTTGCTAACTTCCTAATGGCACAAACCCGAAAACCCTTGCCCCGTCCCCTACCCCCTCTTACCAGAAGCCATGCCCCTGCACTGACCCTTCTCCAAGACCCTACTCCCAGCTCATTCCATCCCCCCTCCCTCGCTCTCCTCCACCCTCACTCACACACTGGGGCAGGGGGTTGGGGTGCAGGAAGGGGTGAGGGCTCAGGCTGGGGGTGTGGGCTCTGGGATGGGGCCAGAAATGAGGGGTTCAAGGTGTGGAAGGGGGTTTTGGGCTGGGGCAGGGGGTTGGGGTGCAGGAGGAGGTGAGGGCTTCAGCTAGGAATGTGGGCTCTGGGGTGAGGCTGGGACTGAGGGATTTGGCATGCAGAAGGGGGTTCAGGGCAGGGGCAGTGGGTTGGGGTGCAGGAAGGGGGTTCAGGGGCTCAGAGGGAGTTTGGGTGAGAGAGTGGGATCAGGGCTGGGACAGGGATGAGGGATATGGGCTCGGTCCAAGCGGCGCTTACCTCAGGCAGCTCCCAGAAGCGACTAGCGTCTCTCTCCGGCTTCTAGGCTCAGGGGCAGCCAGCTGGCTTCGCACACTGCCCCTGCTTGCAAGTACTGCCCCACAACTCCCATTGGCCGGGAACCGCGACCAATGGGAGCTGCAGAGTCGGCACTCGGGGTGGGGGCAGCATGCAGAGACTCCCTGGCCACCCCGAACCTAGGAGCCAGACATGCCGGCCGCTTTTGGGAGCTGCGCAGAGCCAGGGCAGGTAGGCAGCCTGCCTGAGCCCGCTGAGCTGCCAACCAGACTTTTAATGGCCTATTAAAATCTTCCAGATTGCTTTCAATAGCCACTGGGAGATCAATGCCGATTCCGGTAGACTCCCAGCCAATCCAGGAGGGTTGGCAACCCTAAGAGGGAATTGTGTTAAAGAGTTAATTGTGATATAATTTTAAACAACCACTGAGGTAGTCAAATGATATATATTGTTCACTTTGGGTTAGTATTGTCTGACCCACCAAAATCAAACCCATAGCTTTAGCCGCCTTTCAGCCTATTTCTTTAAGTCCCTGATTTCAGACACAAGACAAGGTACTAAACACATTTCAGTTGGAATGATTAATGTGGAAAATTTACAGCTCACCTAGTGAGAAAGGTAAGAACTTTACGGGCTGCTTTGCATTAAAGTATGGACAGTTTGGCATTTTCTGCTCTTGGATTTGCTCAGCATCAGTGCATAGAAAATCCACATTGTCTTTCAAAATCTGAAACCCTTCTGTCAATACCACTTATTAAACAAGGAGAGGTTGGAGAAAGGAGGAACCTTTTGATAAGAATCATAGAAAAGCAATGTAGTCTTTTGATGGTTTGGTGGGTCTTTGACATTTGGAAAAATACAAGCAACGTTATTTCCAGAGAGTCCATCTGCTCTTTAAATACCATACGGCTTCCTTCCTAATAAATATAGCAAATAGAAGCACAAGACATTTTGTTCTTTATCTAAATAGCCTCATGCTGGATGTTCAATCCAAGGGAACATTTCGTGCTACAGGTCCATTGTCACTCAGCTTCATTGCCTCATTCTCCTAATAAAGACGCAGTGCAGTCTAATGTATTGAGCATTGTACTAGGACCATTGGAGATCTAAACCTGCCACTTGGAGAAGTCACTTAGCTTAGAGGTTGTTGAGACATCAGTTATCACAGACTTGATTAGGAAATGCACGTGGATTTGGGTGTGTCATTAGCTAGTCACCTCTTCCAGAGCTAGAATAGAATCTTTGTGCAAAGTGTTTGAGATCGGATTTTGGCTGCACAACATAGCAGTGTACGACTACTGTGCTTTGTTTTTCAGGATGTACCCCATCATCCACAACAGCAACTGAGAGGCTTCAGGAGGCCAGCACAAGAAAAACACAGAAATGGTGTGAAGATGTGTCAGAAACCAAAGCTAAAGCACCCTCTGGAAATTCATATTTGGTGCAATTCTGAAAGGATGTGGTTGTAACATTTAGTTTTGATAGCACTCAGTCTGCTTTAGGTACAAGAAAGCAAGCAGCTATTTGAGCCCTATTCTTCTGGGGGCTTTGCATTTCACACAAGCTTTGCAATTCGGAAATCAGACCTATCTTCCTCTCCAGCAGAGGGATCAGAGGTGAGAAAAACAAGTCCTCTCCATGCCCACTCCACTAAATGCAGTAATGGAAGATAAAGCAACTCATACTCTGATGATCTCTCTAAGATTGGAGCACTGTAAATTTTGTAAGACTGTTTCTAAATAGCACTGTAATGTAAAGTAGAAACGGAAGCACTTGTACGTACAATTAGAGTCCTCTGGAATACCTGAAGCTCTTCTCTTGCTTGAAATGCATACAGTACATATTTTGTGTAATAATTTTCTCACCTATGTTAATCTATTATAGCACAGAAATCATGATCTGTGCCTTCATTCAGAAGCATGAGTCCCTCGTTTGGAATATCTCTTTTCTGTTCTCTTCAGATTCTTATTCTGCATCCACCACTGTGGTATCTGAGTACAAATTCTTCAAAACAGATGCAAGTTTTAAAAAATACTGTAAGCACAAATGTGTTACCAGAATGCCACAGTATTTCACTATTAACAATTGTAATCTATATCTAAATCCCCTCCCGCCCGCACACACTTTTTTGGGGGGGGGGCATACATAGTAGTGACCCAAATCAAACTGCTATTGGGTTCAAAGCTGAAGAAAAACTGGATTAAAAAACTCTGAATAAACAACATTCCCTAGCCTTAAGTAGGAAGCATTTTTATTCAGTAAAATGTATTTTATAAGTACTGTCCATATGGCTCAGGTATTTCCTTATGGTTCTGCATGATAAGATGGTGTGTTTTCTTGTTACAGACCTCTGGATTTGGACCTAGTGGAAATGGTTTGGCATGCCACAGAAACCCTGGAATACAGATACAGCAGGGGCAGTGCTGGGTCAAATTTTGGAGCATACTCAACATACTCAAACTGGTCACAATTTGCATATAAACTCAATGACACTTCAAATAACATGTTTTTGAGCTTGAATTATAGATCGACTGGGAGATACTTTAATCACTAATTGACTTCTCACTCCACCCAAAAACAGATGGTAGAAAATTCTATTGACAAAAATGTGTGAAGGAAAAGCTTTAGAAAAAGTGGTGTTTGAGAGTGATAAGAGTCCTAAATAATGGCCAAACCGTGAGCTCACTAGTGCAAAAATGCCATTGATTTCAGTGGGACCAGGATTTGGCCCAAAGTCATGAAAACATTGGATTTAAGGACGATAGGCCTGTACTTTGATTATGCTAGGTCTGGGGCAACGGTGCACATGTGGGTGTTGGCTTGCTTTCAGTGCATGATTCAAGATGCTTTAATACAAAATATTAAGAAATATGAAATGTTTCTCTGAATCCCTTTAATTAAATTGGTAATAAAGAATTAACACCCAAGGTGTTTGGTTTGGTTTTTTTACACTAGAAATTGAAAATATTCATGACCTATAGAAATACACTAAAAATAAAATCTTTCCAAGTCTAATAAAAATGGAATTCTGATAAAACTTACAGGTTCGATGAAAATCCAGTACAGGGTGCAGTACTGCTATATATAATCCATTTAAATGCTATGGGCTGTAAAATGGAAGCTATATAATCACCCACAACTCTTCCCCAGGGCCCAGTTGAGTCAAGACAATAGTAAAAATAATAAATAATTTCCATTTATACATCACCATCCTTCTGAGGATCTTTAAGCACATTACTAAAATCCATTTTTTTAGCCATGGGAGGCAGGGAAATCTTATCCCCCCCTTTCACAGGGTTTGATTTTCAGAGATGTTGAGCACTTTCAGCTTCCAGTGACTTTAGTGGAAATACTCAGCCCTCACACTTCTAACAATCATGTCATCAGCTTGTGATTGCCAAGCTTGAGATCTCTTTCAGGTTTCACGTGAGACACCTAAAGATTGAGGCATCCAAAATTATTGCTCACTTTGGAAAATTTTAGGCAAAGTGACTGGCCCAAGGTGTTACAGGAAGGAATAGTACCCCAGGCTCCTAATCCTCTGTCCTGTGCTTCAGCTGCAAGATCATCCTTCCCCGTCGCACTCCTGATTATCATGTGCACATTTTATAAAGTGCAGATTCTGTACCGTGATTGCAGTTTGTGGCAAAGTTGATCCAAAACATCCGAATAAATAATAAAACTCCATTATGTGCTTACTGACAAGACTGCACTCTTAAAAGGGCATTTTTCATTCACTAACAGAGGTGGCCTCCCGATGGTACTACAATTCTCATATGAACTAGTCATGTTCCTGATACTGTGCATACTGTGCATTGTATCACTCACACAAACACATTAAAAGAACATTAAGGTTGAAAAGTCAAACACAAAAAAAAAGTGAGGAAATGCCAGAATTAAGATTGTCTGTGCAACCTCAATTTGACCCCATTGTGCACATGTTTTATGATACAAATTTAAATTACATGATCATAGAATCATAGGACTGGAAGAGACCTTGAGAGGTCATCTAGTCCAGTCGCCTGTACTCATGGCAGGACTAAGTATTATCTAGACCACATACTATTTTTCCCACAGGACACTTGCCTCATCCAGTGCATAAGATGGATGCTGCTCACTTAACGAGCACTATTCAACAGTGTTTATCTCCTCATTGTTCAGTAGGTGATGCCTGTCCCTTATTTAGCAGTCAAAGAAATCAGTGGCTAAAATCCAAAGGTCTCTACTGAACATGTGCAAAATGCAATTTTTCAAAGGCTTATAATAGCTTGGCCAAATTTGGGCAGATTTTCACAGGGTCAACAAAAGGCCCATTCCTGCCACAAAGGCCACCCGCCCTGCCAAATTTCAAGCCCCTGCTCCAAAGCATGGGACTGTGAGAGCTTTTCAAAGAAAACATCACCAGAATGTTTTAACATGGGCAAAACAATATATTTTCCCTAGCCTCTTTCTTGGAAATGGCTGAACCGTTTTAGCTGAAATTTTCCAAACTCATTCATTGATCACAGGAGGGCAGGACATTTCCATGAAGGTGGCACTACAGAACAAAGCCAATGCTTTGGGGCCACACAAAGAAGACCCTGTTTCCCAGGGTCAGGGTCAGAATTAGGTCAGTAGCTGTATTATGAGTCTACAAAAGGACCTTTTGCCAAATGCGTTTAGTTTCTGTTAAGATATTTTCAAGAGATTGGAGGTTTCAGTCCAAGTTTTATTTGCCTTGTATTCAGTATTTATGGCATTAAAAATGAACTACTGTATGAAGCACTGAAAGACTGCAGCTTTACCAAAATTACTGTATTGTGTGGTCTAGTTCAGTGATTCTCAACCAGGGTACATGTACCCCTGGGGGTACACAGGTCTTCCAGAGGGCACATCAACTCATCTAGATATTTGCCTAGTTTTACAACAAGCTACATAGAAAGCACTAGCAAAGTCAGTACAAGCAAATTTCATATGGATAATGACCTTTTTATATTGCTCTATATACTATACAGTTCAGTGCAAGTACAATATTTGTATTCCAGTCCATTCATTTAATAATTATACGGTAAAAATGAGAAAGTAAGCAGTTTTTCAGAAATAGTGTGCTGTGACACTTTTGTCTTTTTATGTCTGATTTTGTAAGCAAGTCGTTTTTAAGTGAGGTGAAACGGGGTATGCAAGACAAATCAGATTTCTGAAAGGGGCACAATAGTCTGGAAAGGTTGAGAGCCACTGGTCTAGTTCATGCAGTTACTATATCCCACTACTCAGCAGGACTGCTGCCGATGACAATAAGAGACTGAAATTAGACCTTCTACTATCTTATGCCTTTGGCTCTGAACCTGCAAACTATGTCACGGGTGTGGAGTCTTGCACCTGTTGGACACAGTTGGAAAGTTAGAATTAATTCTGTCTGTTGCTATTTCCTTGTATCATATTGTGCACATGGATGAATTTTCCATCTAGAAGATAATTGTGTGTGATAGACGGGGAAAAAAAAAACAACAACAATTCAGATGTGTTGTTACAAAAGGACAGCTCTGGATTTTTAAATCAGCCCTGCAACATCTGGGCAATTTGAACGTATTTTGATGGGTAGAGAGAGAGAGATTTTCTAGAGCACTGAGAGCACAGAAGCAAAAGAAAGGGACACATATTCTGGGGTCTAAAACTAGATCCCCTTGTGCTCTAGATCAAGTAAGTTAGGCGAGAATTTCCAAAAGTGACCATTGAGATGGGTGCCCAATCTGAGATATGTCGGGCTTGATGCTAAGTACCCTCAGCTCTGAAGAGAGTCAATAGAGCTGCAGGTGACCATATCTGAAAAGAGGCCCCCTTTCAGCATTTCAAGTTTGGCATCCACAAATTGATACACCCAAAGTAAATTGCTACTGGTGAAAAATCAGGCCAGTAAGGTCCAAATTGTCAAAGACGCTGAGCCACCAAAACTCCAGTTGAGGTCAGTGAGAGCAGCAGATGCTCCACACCTCTGAGAAGCAGGCCATTGGTTGTTTTTCACTTTCAGAGCATTTCAGAAGCATTCACTAATGAATCCACATGGCATCCCCCTGAAATAGATTATACGAATTTGTACACATGGGGAAACTAAGTCCCATCTGAATTTCTCATGAATTCCTACCAGTTAAGGTCACACCATATGTGATTTAATAAGCAATTTCCCTTAGATCTGAACTATAATCTTGACACCGAGGCATGGTAGTAATAATCTCTACACAAGTAATGTGCTGGCAAACAAAACTACACCTATTTTGTAGGACTAGAGTATTCATTCAATAGGGGTAAATTCAATAGAAAAAACTCATTAATTTTTGACATTTCACAATCCCATTGACAGTACTGACTACATGGCTGGCTAATACTATTAGTATTTTAATGTTTCATTTAAATGCCTATTTTCCAGCCCTTTGGGGAACCTTTATCCCTGTGCTAATAATAGCCCATATGGCAAGAGTGCTTCCCTACAGGGAAGGTTGAGTGTATGTTAAAAAACAGAGCTGGAGGTTGTCTCTGCTTCAATATGTGACCCTTCGCATTCTGAAACTGCTTTACATACGGCTTGCTGCACATGCAGCATGTGTCTGTAGCCTTTTTACTAGAAAAATCCGTTATTTAATGCACAGAGCATTGTTTCCAAACCACAACTATGGCATGTAATCACTTCTCTCTTTTTATGAGCAGTTGCTCAGTAGGTAAATATTAGAAGGAAAGTCAGGAACAGAAAATTACATTGGAAAGGAGAAATATATTAGTAGTAAAATAAATGGTACAGTTAAAACACAGCTTTATTATCCAAAGGCCAGAAGAGAGGAATGCAGGTATAGTACAGTTACCTAGTGCAAAACACTTTGCAAGTGTGTCAAAAAAGACTAATGAACTATATTTCTTATTTCATTTTCCTAAGCCTTATTCCGCTTCATCTTTTCTATTTTAAAGTGCTCCTGCTCCTGTTAAAGTCAACTGCAAATCTATTGAAATCATTGGGAGTAGAATCAGGCCCGTCCCTTTTCTTTTTAATCCATAGACCAAAACCCAGGTGGGCTCAGCAGTTTGCTGATCATCACAGAGAAGAACGACATTTGTTTCTGTCACAGCCGTAGGCAATGATAGGTGCTAGGGGCCACTGCTTCTACCTGAGAAACCAGACACCAAACTGGACTCAATAGGACCCTCAGTTCCTTGCTGTACGACTGTACAAGGGACTCAAAAGCCCTCATAATGAGTGGCATGACAAGCTGGTAAGAGCTAAGAGTTAGAGTTACCATGAACATTTTACCCTGGCCCCTCAGAGGAGATCAGACCCCACCATCAATGCATTTGCAGTTGAAAACCCAAGGACTGACAAGGATCAAAGAAATCTGTAGGATCTAAGTGTAGCTAGACATGGCCTATGCACCCTTTAAATAACCTTCCCCAGAGAAGGGAGGTTTCAGGTAGAAGTATTTGCACACACTGTCAATCCCCCAAAATGGGTTCTAGCGTCTAATCAGCACTCCTTTATCCATAGTCCATAGCTTGCCTTCCTAAAGACAAGCACTAAAATTTCTCATCAATAATGGGACCGATATATTTTTGCTCGTCTTGTCATCTATGAGGGACATTGCTTTTACCCTAGCCAGTCAGTCAGTCTGTGTGCACATGGTCAGATATCAATTTGCTGACTCATTTAATGTATTATTGTATGTAAATAATGTAAGGAGGTTGATAGGGGTGGGGGTGGCATAGAAGGAAGAAAAACAGAGGATGAGGGGTTATTGGCCACTGTCTGAAGACAGGATAGTGGGCTAGATGGACCTTGGTCTGACTCAGTATGGCCGTTCTTATGTCACCTCTCACGTGCTAGTCCCACTACCTAAAAGTGAGATTTTCATTGGGAGTAGCACAGAGATGGAAGGTGGTTGCCAAGACGGAATGGAGTAGGGGAAAAGGCTAGCTTCAGCGAAGTGACACGGACAGTCCAAGAAGCATGGAGTGTCCCTGGGGATAACATGGTGACCTGTGTATTTTTCACAGGCAGAACTACTGTTAACAGAAATGGGTATTATAATAAAATTTGAATGAAAGTCTTAGTTAAATGTGTTGGTTCCAATAGTTTTCATCTTAACTTTAGTCCACTGGAAGAGGGTAAATACAGTTCAACCATGTTCAGTTTGAGACTGTCACTCCCCTTCCCCTCCCACCCTCTCCACAAAGCTCATCTTTCCATCATCTATCCTCACTCCTTCAATATCCCTTTCTTAGCAGCTGGTACCTTTGTCTGCTGTCCAAGCTTGCCTCTCTCCCCCTGGCCCCCAGCCCTTCCTCTCATTCTCTGTTTCAGAATCCAGGTCAGATCTCTCCCCACAATTCACGTATCCTTTCCATTCTTAACATCTGCTCCATGCGCCCTTGTTTTGCTTTGTGTGCCCCAAGCTCCTGACTGTCATTTCCCTCTCCTCCTCCTCCTCCTGTCACACTCACAGCTGCCTTCTGAGTGCTCTAGTGACTAGAGCTAAACTCACTTGCCCTTAACTTCCACCCTTTTCTTTTGGCATGGTTCAGCTCATCTGACTGTTCAGCTTGGGTAGGAACTGCCACTCGTATGCTCTTAGATCACCCAAAGATAAAGTCAGCCATTAAAGAACAGTTTTAAATACAATAAAATAAAAGGGTCTGGTCCTGTCCAGAAATATTTCAAACCTACAAGATTTAAAATGTCTTGAAGCCCACTGCTAGCAGAGTCAGTCACATTACATGTAAATTACTAAATATCCTACTTGATAGCAGCTCCCAGACTTTTAAATTTCTTTTCACTGAGCAGTGAGCATGCATCTAGTGCATGGACACCACAGCGTGCACATGTTTAACGATTTAATAGTTCATATTATACTTTAAGGTAAGATACAGTTTTAGCTATTAAATCATTAAAATAGCCTGGTCTGCAGAACGTGAAGGGGAGAATTCTTCCCAGTTCAGTCTTAATCATTATTTCCAGAAGGATCTGCTACACTGTATGCTCTGAAAGGTGCTCTTGAATAAAACAGCCTTTAATAAGCCATGCAGAAGAATCATTTATTGCAAGTGTGACTGTTATCAGGAATGGCTGTGCGCTTCAGAGTGGGCAGACATCTGTTATATCTGTGTTTCAGTGAAAACCCCCAAGGAATATTCTGTAGTTTGGCACTGTATTTGAGTGTTATAATGTCAAATATGGAGAACATAACACAGCAGGGTGTCCAGGGATATGGAAAGGCAATCTAAAGGCCTGCCCTAGTTTCTGTTAAAAATAGGTCAAAGAGCCGGTGTAATCAAAGTCTGGCAATGCATACTAATTAATGACAGAATGTCTTATGCTTACATTGACTAGAAGAAATTCATACACTGCCTTAATAATGCTATACACAAGAAACCTTTTTAGATACCTAATATTTAAAATGAAAGTGCAGACCTCTTACCACAGTAAAATATCTCTCTCACTTTGAATGAACAAGCAGATGAATTTTGTAGTTTAATCAATAAGTAATGGAGACATACATTCAAGTGATGATTTAACATTCATTACCGCATGGTATTTGCTGAACTAATATGCAAATATTACATTATGAATCTAAATGGCTTTTAGATGCAGTTGATTACAGGACCACATCTTTTGATATCGTACCAAACCAACCAAGATATTCCAGAAACAGACAAATTGTAAATGGACTGAAGATTGCAACAGGGTAGCTTACATTTCTACAGGCAAAATTCTGCCATTCTAAGTGAGAGGGTTCCTCCTCTTACAGTATGAATGCATGGCCTTGACATCAACTTTCTCCAGACATTGAGAAAGGTTATAGGGTAGTAAAGAAGCAGAAAACTGCTATTCTATCACTGAGATAAAACTAGTTGGGCTTTAGAATACCTGTGTGTTTTTAAATTGAGAAGGTTATCAGAAAAGGCAAAACGTGGGGAGAATTGAATACAAGCTGTGAAATGAAAATGCTAAAAGAACTAACCTGTTAAATGCATTCTGCAGAGACATTCAAATCAAGCAGTCACGCAAAATCCTTTAAACAAATAGAAGTAAAAAGTGAACATATATATGTTGCATCCCAAATGGTCTAATATATATAGATCATTTAATCTGTTAAATGAATAACTTCTGGCTATAAGCAAGGGTACAGACTTAGTTGTATGACCGCTCTCTCTTTTAACAAATGTTCACCCGAGTAGCAAATCTGCAATGGGAATTCTCTATTTACTATTCAGTATTAAGACTATGGGTTTACTAGGCCCCTGCTGCATTGGTAAGGATTGCAGAGAGAATCACCTATGTTAATTTATTTTCTGTTATGGACTCACAGTCGATTTTCTAGTGCAAGCATTTCCCATTGATAGAATTTGCAAAAATGTTGCTAATAGCAATTTTGTAACTTATACAGTACGGTAAATGTAAAAGATAAAAACTGAGTTCTACAAATTGCTTTCCCAGTTATGATTAAATTGCACACAGCAATACAAACAGAAGATACCTACTGATATTATCAAATATTGTTGTTTTTTTTAAATGGAAAGAAAAAAACATTTTAAATCTTTATAGTTTTTCCAACTGAATTGTTTCAACTTAAGTGATAAAACTAACTCCTGTCTCAGCAAAGTTCCTGTGGTAAACAACTGTTGATTGTATTCTATAATTAGAAGTGAAGAGATGGTGCTATATGTAATACCAATTGCTTAAAGGTATACATCTTGGCATTAGATTTGCTAATGTTAGTGCAGTTAATTCAGATTCCACTAAAATCATAGCATTATTCTTATGGTGATAAATGTTCACTAGTTGGATATTAAAATATTCTGTCATTTCCAAAATTTACAATGACATCCAACAATAATTTCTGTAAAACTATCAGTTTAAGTAAGCAAACCCACATGAAAATTCTGTGGACAAACCAATCAAAGGTTCATAGGGATCTGATAAAACCAATTTAGACCAATTTATTCTTATTTCTTTCAAATAAAATATAGTTTCTGCAACTTTCTAGTATAATTTTAGCTTGCTTTGATGTAGTAAATATAGGCAGACAAAGTGATAGGAAATCCATGATAGTGTGGGATATAAAGGGGCTTTTTTAAATCAGCAGGTGTTTGGAATTATTATAATACAGTTGTACAAGTTACCAAAAGGAGTGTGGGAAAACTTGGTGTAATTGTGATGAGAAAATTCTACATTTCAGAAGGAGACAGGAAACATCTTAAGCCAGGTGATTTTGTTGTGTTAACAATGGTAGCTTTTTTAATTTTCTCACACGTCAAATAAACGCTGGGGCAGCAGGATTAGTAGGAGAGAGAGTGTATGATAAATATGCATTTCACATGGCTTTGCAATTTGTCATTGATAGAGATCTATGTATAACCCATAATATGTATCTACCCATCTCCACATTAAGATATGAATTAACAGCATGTGCTGCCCTTACTGAAATTTATCTACTTAATTTCTACATATTCTCTTTTTTTAAAAAAATATTAATCAGAATATATTTACATTCCTGGCAGCAGAATCAAAACTGGATTATTTTGTTCCCTGGGGTAACACAGCAGGAGAATAAACACAAGCACAATGGAGAGGTGTATTTATACACACATGTATTCCATACCCACCCACTGTGGTGCTCTGCCCCTTCTAATGGTGGCTGGGGGTCCATAGAGAAGCTGATGAGCCTAGTGCAGCGATGACCTAGAGACCTTGGTCTTTTAACTCAGGTACTAAAGTCTCATGCTTTAAGATCCAGAAGTCAGAGGTTCAATCCCTGCTGCTGACAACTCACCCAGGGGCATCGTGCTCCACACAAATCTATTTATTGACAAAATATCTTGGCTCATTTTACTTGGCTCTCTCTTTTCAAAATAAAGGCATCAGGCAGCACTCAGGCCTAGCTGCTGATGAGCACAGCGATGCCGCGCAAGTGCTATACAGAAGAGTAATTTAAAAAAATAACAATTCTCAGTGTGCTTTTTCCATTTTCACACCTTGGCCATTCAAAACCAAAAGAAGTTTTTAAAAAAAAAAAAGCTAGTAACAGAAACTGCGCCCCAGGCTAATCTTATGGAAGGAGAGTTTCTGCTCTGACAAACATATGTAACACATATTTAATACTCATGGCAGTTTTACACACACATTGAAAGAATATATTACACCCCTTATGTGAAAAGCTTCGGTCCAAAGCAGATTACGGTCAAGTTCTAAACTAAAACAAGAGTTCACAGAAATGCAGACACCTACAAATAGAGCCTCTGTAACAAACCATGCTGAACTTGAAACAAGATATTCAAATACCTCTTAAATAGTAAACGGGGGTAACAGTTTAATAAACATTCACAGATTCAAATCCAAGCCAGGTCAGTAGAGATTGAAAGCCATTCTTTTACCATGGCCCTTCAGCGGCTTGTGTGCCACGAGGAGGTCTACATTCAGCAGCGCTTCACACAGCTGCAAAACCTACAGTGGCAAGAGCATCCAGATTGGGGCAAGGACGCCTCCTCTATACGGGCTCCAGCCAACATTAGAAGGGACAGGCAGGAAGGCTGGGAACAAGTGCAAGGAACAGGAAGAGACGGGAGAGGGAGCAGAGCAGCTCAAGCACCGTTAGGAGATGTGTAAAGTTAAAGAGCAAAGGGCTCAGGCATAACCAGTTTTCCATGAGAGGCGGGGATTGGAGAGTGAGGGAGCAGAATGGCTGGAGCCGCTGCTGTTGTCACAGGAGCGGAATGGGGAATAGTGTGAAGCAGGGTCCAGGTATAGGAATAGGTGCTGGAACTAGCGGTGCAGGGGTGCTACCACAGACCCTGGCTTGAAGTGGTTTCTATTATATGCAGTGTTGACAGTTTGGTTCAATGGCTCCCACATTCCAAACGCCTCGGCCTCTCTGGCACCCCAAACCTCTCATCCCCGGCCCCACCCAGGAGTGCACATCCCCAGCCAGAGCCCTCATCCCCTGCCCCTGCCCAGTGAAAGTGAGTGAGGGTGTGGGGAGAGCAAGTGATAGAGGGAGGGGGGATAGAGTGAGTGGGGGCCTCAGAGAAGGGGCGTGGCAGGGGTGTTCAGTTTTGTGCAATTAGAAAGTTAGCAACCCT
This sequence comes from Mauremys reevesii, assembly GCF_016161935.1. NCBI lineage: Eukaryota > Metazoa > Chordata > Testudines > Geoemydidae > Mauremys > Mauremys reevesii. The sequence goes on from NC_052632.1 coordinate 16,679,699, forward strand.
AAGCAGAAACACCAACAAAGAGTCCTACCCTGCAAAGAGGTGAAGGTGAGACTTACTATTACTACTACTACTAATTATTCTTTAGAAGATAGGATTGGTTTGTTAGAGGGCAGAACTGATTGGGGGCATGGGGCAGGCATAAGCTTTATTCAGTGGCAGCAGCATAAGTATTTTTCACCCTGACTAGAAGGGTTAGCTCTTGGGTGAAAGAGGCACTGGTGAAAGCTTTCCAACTGCTCATAATTCTTCCTTCAAACCATCTGAAGAGAGAGTGAGCAAACTGTGGCACATGAACAGTGGAGACCCTAGCACCCTACACACCTACCTCACTGGCCTAGTGTGCACATTTCTGCTGAGACAAAGGAAGGGGAAGCAGTGATATCTGATGCGAAGGTTGAGGGATCAAGGTTTGTACCTAGCCAGTCAGGTTCTGGAACCGAGACAACAAAGAACACGTGTCACTTTCAATATCAGATACGTAAAATCTTACATTTTTTAAATTTGACTTTAAAAATTAACATACGGATTTTGAACCTCTTAAAAGTTTGGGGATATTCAAATCAGGGAGCAGGGGCAAATTACTGGAACTGGGTTCAGCTCAATGTTTTAAACGCATTTTCACAACTCTCAAATACGTTTTTTCTACTTCCTGTGCTTCAATATACTGGCTTAATTTGCACCCTCTTATATTACTATTTGGCTTCTGTTTGGACTTTGTTACATTTGTTTTAGGTTGCGCAGTTTCTCGTTTGAAGAACGTTTCCTTTGAATAATAAATACATAAGTGAGGCTTCAGTACAATGTTTGTAAAAACTCAAACCTGGTCTTCAAGGAGAACGGCGTAAAATAATAAGCAACTAGAGCGTGGCCTTAAGAAAACAGTGAAATTTCCATATAAAATATTGAAATTGTGAGAACTCAAGTTTTAAAATAAAAATCCCATGTCTTATGATTAAATCATGAGCTCTCATCAGCTTGCTAGTACAATAGTCTAGATGCCTTCCCCTAAAAGCCAGGCAGTCTCAGGGGAGCTGTCTTGCTAATATGTCTCAGTAGAATGTAGTCAGTTCACAATTGCCACTAATTTTACTTACCTCATTTTCTTGGTATCTCAAGGAGTTTTATAATGGCTGGCATTTTGATGCATTTTAACACTGTTTAAAAAGGCATCAGCCTGAATGAAGAGAAGAAAAAACTGCTATTGTGTCTCTTTCTGCATGTCTGAAGTCTGCTTGTGAGCACCTTGCCATTTTGCTGGCACAGCTACACCTCCTTCTCACATAGGCTAAATTTCTAAAGCCTCATATGTAGGGTGACCAGATAGTAACTGTGAAAAAACAGGACAGGGTGTCAGGGGTAATAGGTGCCTATATAAGCAAAAGGCCCAAAAACATGGGCCTGTCCCAAAAAAACGAGACATCTGGTCACCTTACTCATATGGCAATTGGGTATCAAACACTAATCTGTTACAGTAATGCAAGGATTACAGGGGATGGTGTCAATGAACAATACAAATAATAAAGGCTATGAGCTGGGGGTTTATCAGTTGGAAGTGACAGAGGAGGAGAAAGACTTGGGTGTATTGGCTGATCACAGGAGGACTATGAACTGCCAATGTGATGTGAGAAAGGCTAATGCAATCCTAGGATCAGGTAAGGCAGTGCTTCTCAAAGTCAGGCCGTCACTTGTTCAGGAAAAAAGCCCCTGGCAGGCCAGTTTGTTTACCGGCCGTGTCCACTGGTTCGACCGATTGCAGCTCCCACTGGCTGCGGGAAGCAGCGCGGGCCGAGGAATGTGCTGGCCACCCTTCCCGCAGCCCCCATTCACCTGGAGTGGCGAACCGCGGCCAGTGGGAGCCGCGATCGGCCGAACCTGCAGACGCGGCAGGTAAACAAACCGGCCCAGCTGCCAGGGGCTTTCCCTGAATAAGTGGCGGCCCGACTTTGAGAAGCACTGAGGTAAGGTATTTCCAGTAGAGAGAGGGGAGTATTAGTATCCTTATATAAGACACTAGTGAGACCTCATCTAGAATACTGTGTGCAGTTCTGATCTCCCATGTTTAAGAAAGATTAATTCACACTGGAACTGGTGCAGATGTAACGCTGACAGACTATCATCAGCAGGCAGGATCGAACCGGGAACCTCGGGAGCTTAGGGCATGACCCTCTACTGCATGAGGTAAAAGGCAACGGCTCTTAGCTAAGGTTGTAAAGCAGACTCATTTAACTCTCTCTCTAAGGGCTTGTCTACACTACCCGCCGGATTGTTGGGCAGCGATCAACCCAGCAGGGGTCAATCGACCGCTGAGCACTCTCCCATTGACTCTGGTACTCCACCAGAATAAGGAGTGCAAAGGGAGGGTCGACGGGAGAGCGTCAGCTGTTGACCTACCACAGAGAAGATATTGCGGTAAGTAGATCTAAGTACGTCGACTTCAGCTACACTATTCATGTAGCTGAAGCTGCATATCTTAGATCGACCCCATGCGGTAGTGTAGACAAGCCCTAAGTGGTCTCAGTGCCACTAGATGGGACAGAACATCACACCCAGGAGGTGTGTGGATGTTGGGGCTGACCACAAGTTACCTTGGCCTGTTACAGAATGGTTCGGGGGTGGAGCTAGTTGTGAACTGGCTTTGAGGGGCCAGGCTGGCTTGCAGCCACTCGACTGGATAAACAAGAAAAGAGATAAGGAGGGCCTGAGAGGGTTAAGTGTGGGAATAGAAAACAGTAGTGTTTCCTGCCAGAGCCTGCTTGTGGATGTACATGACCCCCCTTAGAAAGAGATGATGATAAAAAAAGGGCTATGCAAATTGCTTTTGACAAACAAACAGTCTGACCTACAGACCCTGACCTTGTGGTTGCCCAGGGGCCTTGTGGGAGCCCTCAAGGACAAGGCTGGAGGGTCCAGGACTGTCCGTAGCAGAAGGGGTATAAACATTGATTCCTGCTTGCTTGCTAGAAAGCCCCTATTTAGTAACACATGAAGGCTGGGAAGCTTCTTATACTTAGGCAATAAAACTGGTTATATTTATGTACCTGGTGTGGCTTCATCGAGTGTATCCGAGTCCCCCCACACACACACTTTGGCTTGACAGCAGGTTACATAGAGAAGGGCTACTAGGATGATCAGAAGAATGGAAAACCTACCTCATGAGAGGAGACAAAGAGCTTGGCTTGTTTAGCTTAACCAGATGATATGACTGCTCTCTATATACTTACATACATACACCAGAGGGATAAATACCAGGGAGGGAAAGGAATTATTTATGTTAAGTGCCATAAGTGCCATGGTGACCCGCGGCCACTGGGAGCTGTGGGGGGCCGTGCCTGCGGATGGTCAACATAAACAAAATGTCTCGCGGTCCGCCAACGGACTACCCTGATGGGCTGCGTGCCAAAGGTTGCCGACCCCTAGACTAGATCATCATGATAGTCCCTCCTGGCCTTAAAGTCTATCTAGTTGATATTGGGCAGGAAGCTTCAGATAAGCTGACCTTCACAGCAGGTTACCTCAGATTTGTCAGAGGATGAAGTGGATTGTCATACATGTGAAATATAAAATAAAGTAATAAGACCAAAAAGGTTACTCCCACCAACCAATGCAAGAAAAATATTTGTATGTATAATGCAGAATTAGAAATTAACTATTGTTCCCACTATTTGAGACACAAGGCAGGTAAGGTAATCCCCTGAGACTGACACGGCTACATCTATACTGTTCCAGCTACTTGAAAGCTAGAAATGGGAAGCAGAAAGGTGGTTTTGGTTTTAGATGCATTGCCTCCAGGAATATGGAGTATTTCACACTTTACAAATGTACCTTGTTTAACCGTGACTGCCAAACTGAATACTCTCCTTTTCCCCTTTAAATAATTATTCTCTTACTTTAGGGCCACAAGGACAATTTTAAATATGCAAACCTCAGCAACCCCAAAGCGATACAATATAGCTGTAAAAAATAAAATAAAAAAATAAAAAAACACAACAACAACAACAACAACAAACACACCACCTAATAAAACAGCCTCAACACTGCAAAAATATAGGGCAGAGTGAAACATGTTGTAAACCAGCCTCAGCTTTGGAAAAATACATATAAAACTAGCGAACAACTCTTACGTTTCAGAGCTCACTTTATATAAGCATCCAAAAGCCTAAATGTTTAACCAACCTAACCAAATGAGTAGGTCTGCAGCAAGTTCCATGGATTTCTATCCCCACACAATTGTTTCCACCAATTGGCCTCACAGGAGACCCTTCCTCTGACAATCTCCATTCCATTCTATCTAGTGTCATCATCTTTTGTCAAAGTATGGGAAAGACCACTGGACTATTAAACCACATCAACGTCTTTGGTGGGTAGGTCTGCTCCCTACTGGTATTGTCTGGGAGAATATCTCCTCTTCCTTTCCCACACAGGCCTGAGAGGAAACATCAAAATGGCTTCTGTTAACTCTCCTGAGAGCATTGTAGACCCAACAAATCAGGGAACCTAAAGAAAACTGTGTGTGATTTCAACGTGAAACAAAACCTAACCTGGATAACCCAGCTTTGAAACAGAAAAAAAATGCATGAACCATGGAGGCGGCATTAAAATTTTTGTTGGCCCAGTGAAGAAAAAAAAATGCCATTGCCAACTTGCATGAAACTTTCATTGAGGCAATTAAAAAACAAAAACAAAAAGACGGCTCCACAAACACCAATCTCAAGTGCTTTCAGTTTAGGAATGAATAATTTACAAAGCTAAAGTAGCTGGTTTGCAAAGAGGACATAAGTCCTAATACTACTGATATCTGATGGATAGAGGTATATAGCTTTTGTAGAAGATAATGAACTCCACTCCCCAAGCTTGATCTAGACAACATGTGTGATTTCCATATGCATACAGCCAAAGAACATTAATTATAATAATGCCTGTATGTTTTTAGATGACCACAATGCCACCATTTTGAATTCAGGCTCTTTGACATCTCTGTAGGAGAGTGAAAAATACATCTCTATGCCTCACATAATGGGACTGTCTCACTCTTAAGGTGATGGTACACAGACATCTACTCACTAGGGAGTAGGCCAATCTCATTTTGCTGCTAATTTACATGGTACATCTGAACAGCACAATTTCTATCCACTAGACATCTAAGAAGGCCTTTTTCAGCACTACTTTGAATTAAATAAAATCACAACAGCAGCACTCCAGCAATCCTGGGGATAGTGAATCAGCACTTTGCCAATCTCATTTTACTCCAAACATATTCACAGCAGTGCCATGTCCGTTTCTAAAGCAGGTGTGCAATACCACTGAAGAACAAAGAAGTATGGTTTCAATTCCTTAGCTAATTCTTCCATAGGGCTCCACTCAGAAAGGCAATTTGTAGATAAAGCACTGGTGTGGGAGGGGGAGAAATAAGGTGATGAAAACTGTGTGTCCACCTTTTTTCAGAAAACTCCTACCATGATCTTTTCTCTATGCATGCTCTTGACTGGTAAGAAATGGAAGATAACACCTTCTTTGTATTTGGAAATAGTATGGCATCAAGACAGCCACACAGGAAGCCTGTGTGCATGCTGCAGTCCTTTGTATACCCTGATTTTTGTTGCAAATTCACGTTCAAAACCGTGTCAAAACAGGCAGCCTCCTTTCCTTCAGCATATGTACAAAGATAAACCATTTATTTAAGAACAAGGTCCTTAGTATGTATGTAATTAAGAAAATGTCTGGTTTACAGCAGGACTGCTGCCCTGCAGATTGTATGTTTAAATGCCTGTGCTGCACAGCTGGTAGCTGAGTAGGCTTCTTTTAACGAAACTAACTTATTCTTTAGCCTTCCTGTATATGTAGTATTTACCTTGTTAACCATCTCCCAGCAATGATGATAAATGCACGGCACACAAAAACAAATACAATTCTATACAATTGTGTATCCCTACGAATAAAAACTACAGTCTTCTGTGCTGCAGCATCTGCCAAGCCTGATAGCAACTGCAAGAAAATGCACATTTTTTTTTGGTAATGTAAAAATAATGATCAACCTAAATGTAAGAGACAATTCAAATGCGCCTGGACAAAAGCCCGAATGAGGAAATGTTCTCGTATTAAATCCTTGGATGTTATTTACTTATCTGTCTTGCAGTAGGCATGGTATCACTCAGAATGCAGAATGTCTGACTCTTTGAAAAATCAAACACAGAAAATGCTTCCTAAATCAAAAATTGTGAACAGCCTTCCATTTGAGAAAATAAGTTGCTATTCATCAGCAACATTTGTATGTAAATATTTTCCATACAGGAGATGGTCATGTACTGTATTTTGCTATTAACATTAAAAATCTACAGCCTATAATCAGCCGTGTAGTTAGAGTGGCAGTAAGAGTGCCATCGGGGACAATAGGAAACACTCTTTTTGTCCACAAAACAACTCTGATTAAATCCTCAAAAGTGGATTATGTAAAGAGTCCTTATTATTAGGAAGGAAATATATCCCATTGTACCAAACTCGCCATCAGTGGAAGGGCACTTGTTTAGACAGGAAGATGAAAACATTCACACATTGTAGGAAAATGTATTCTCGCCCCTTTGCCAACTGGTAGCAGGTTTTGGGGTCTTGCAGGTCAGTTTCACATTGGAGGGGACCTTGGTGACGCAACGTCAAGTATTTACCTAGCACAATTTACAAAACAAACACAAGTTCTGGTTTCTTGAACAGAAATGGCTACAAATTGCACACCCGCAACAATCTCTTGCAGAAACCTCAACTAAGGCACCACTACCCTGGCACCAAAAAGCTGCTGTCTTGGGGCTCTGTTTCTTTGATATCTCCTGGAGTCTCACTGCTTAAAAAAAAAAAAAAAACAAACACTGTTCCTTGTTCCAGCTCAGCCCCAGGGCTTTTCACCTAGGAAATCCTTAAGTTGAAAACTGTTCGTCCTAGGACCACGTGCCCTTGAAAGGTGTGCCTAGGAATAAACCCTCCTTTTGTTGCTGCTTTGCAATACAAAGGAACCTCAGAAAAGGTTTCACTGCCTAGACAAAGGATGCTTTACCTCATGCTATCCCCTTACCAGCTATCTAGGTGCAGTGAGTTTTATCCTCAAGCTTTATAAATCAACAACTCATAACATGCATGACATTAACACCATAACCGTATTATCACAGGGCTCAACCTGAATACGCTCACTGCCAAGTGTACTAGGACTACTCACAGCAGTGAGTACTACAACCAGTCGTGATTTCAGCAATATTGGGGTGGAGGGAGGGACTCCACCTAAGAGTCTCATGAATTTTTCACTTCTGCATTCCAACTCAGATTTGTCCTCATCCAAAATGGCCACCATCCTCAGCAAGATGGCCACTATATCCAGTTTTCCTTTGTAGGTGAAAAGCAGGCTGCCCCAGAGAAGATGGATGCAATTTACCATTGTTTTCAGTGGGGCTGAAACCAGGCTGCCTTCAAACAAGACGGTAGCTCCTCAGTAGGCTGGTGAGACCAAGCATAGGATAGGAGAACATGGAGGTACAGTAAATGGGACCGTGGGTCAGTAGGGAGGGAGAATGTATTGGGGAACAAAACTGGAAACTATGAGGTTCTAAGGGAAAATGGGGAGCAGACGGTACACTGGGGATAGTACAAGGAGTAAGAGGCAGAGAGGAGAATGTGATGGCTAGGAGACTGAGGGGAAACAGGGAAATATGGGGAGCAATTTTGTGAGAATGTGCATGGGCCAGTTATCTATTGTCTTGGAAGGGAAGGGGAAAGAGGCTAGACCGGCAGGTCCAAGATCAGGGGATAGGACAGGGTAAGTGGAGTACTCTCCAGTTAGTGAGTAGGGAGGTTACATTTTAATGCATGTAATTCAGGTGGAATTGACTCTGAGATGGTTACACACAAATGCACATTGATGGTGGGCAACTTTCACTAAAGGTGGGGAAAAAAAAGACGGGGAAAATGAACACCTGGGGTCGGCAAGACTGCGATCGTTATTCTTAAACCACATCCAGCATTATAGTAGCTGAGCACCTCCCGCATCCTGTGTGCTAATTAGGGGCTCAGTCTTGCCTTTTGCGATTTAATTTCACTGTGATTGCACAGTATTAGTATAATGCCACCTTTCGTTACTACTGTAAAATACAAACGGAATATTTTAAAATAAACAATGGGGACTATTTTTTCAAAGTCTGGTGTACACAATCGCTGATACTTTATGCATATCCTTTAGGAATACACAAACATCCAATGTGTACATGCATATTGGTTACTTACACAGGCAAATGGCCAGCTAGGCACCTACCTGGCTATGTGCACATAGATAGCTTATGAATGTTTGCAAACCAGGTATTTGCACACAAATTGGGGAAACAGAAGCAGGCATGCAATTGCATATGCCCAGCTTTGAATATCTGACCCTGGATCTAGAAGCAAAGAATATTTGTTTTAAAATTACAGTAGCAAGATAGAACAGGCGTACTTGTGGCACCTTAGAGACTAACAAATTTGAGCATAAGCTTTTGTGGGCTACAGCCCAGCAAGATAACTCATTTTAAATATTTGTGAATTGGGTAGGATTTGGGGAAAATATTTATGAAAATATTACATTAGAAAGATCTTAATAAAATACAAACTATTATGATTGCACATTTACTGTACATGTCTAACTGATAGTGAACAAGGCTACTAATTTTACATGTTTTAAAATGTGAGTTGACACAAACAGTTCCTCTATGCTGTGTAGGAGTCAATTATTGTCAAACAACTGTTCTGCACAAACATCAAAGCTGGCAGGATTGACTAATTTAAACTAAACCTAAAACATTCAAGTGAATGTTCAACTTTGGTGATGTCAACTCTACTCTTTACGGTATTACCTTTGAAAGGCCTACAAGTGCTTTTCATTCATCTTTTGCAGTCCATGTTCAAGCCTTTCAGAAGTTCCTATTTTAATATTTAAGACATGAACACAAGAGACTTCAGATCAGCAAGCCATTTTTAGAGTTTTCTTTTTGCACATTGCCAGCACATCACCGGTAATACTGCTACTGCTTCCCTATCCACCTCATCATTAGGTGGCAGTGTAGCAGTACATATCATTGATGCATGATTGGTATACAGTCCCATATCATGGTGGACAATTTGTTGCCCATCAGATGACTGAATTTATATGAGCTCTGCATTTTAAAAAATATGTCTGAGAAATCCCATCCTTATTGATTTGGTTCTGTGTTCTTAATACAATGATTTAAAAAAAATCCAGTTTACTGTAATTCCTAATCTGGAAATCAGTGTTATAGAATTATTCCCTCAAAGGGCATTCTACCAAAGAGACATTTTTAATGTATTTTTATTTTGGGCTGAAGGAAAAACCTGATGCTAAGTTATTTGTAGTAGTGGATAGCAAGCAAACATCGCCTGTTGCCTGCCACACAACTACTCTACTCAGCCCAGCAATTTGATCTCCCCAGGCTCAGATTCAGTAAAATAGATTTCAGGGCTGGCATTTAAATTGTCACGAAGTTAGCATCCCATAGAGAAGTGGGGAAATAGTTGTTCACAAGCCTTACACCTATTGGGCCCAATTCTCTTCCCATCTACCCTGGTGTAATTCACTGAAGTCAGTGGAGTTGCAGCAATGTAAAACTGGTGTAAAATGATATGATAATCAACACTATTGTCTCTTTTCACAATCCATAAGAAAGTCCTGCATCATACACGTGGAAAGGGATTTTCTGAAACCAACAGAAGTAGAATAATAACTAAAGTATGCCAGAGCCTCAGCTGGTACAAATCAGCCTAGCTCCATTGATGGCCCAGTATACTTTTCTGAAGAAACTGATGGTGCCATCATATAAGGATCAGTCCAGTGCACCACCAGTCTCTGGTTAGACAGGATCAGCACCTCAAGTCCGTAGTTTTCTTCACTTCAAATCCACTTAAAATTGTTGTTTAGGGTAAAATATAAGGCTTACATGTTCAGGGTTGTTCGGAGGGCATTTTGCACCAACCTTGAAATAAGGTCTTTCTAAAGAAAGATTAGAGATTCCCTTTAGCTCAGGTCTGCTGTGGTTTGGCAGAACAGAAGTGGGTGCCATTTGTTAGATACAATGTGGATAAAGAGTTTGTACAAGTGAAGGGACATGCCCTTCTGTTCTGCCCTGCCCTGCCACTGCAGACCTGATCTCAAGTCAAGCACTATGCTTTCTTTAAAGTCCTTTATTTTAATATGTCTGCAAAAACATCTCCTCCGAATAATGCCAAACTTTTAAGCTTTGAAAACAACGGATGCATGTTATGGTGCCTGTCCTGCAGTCCTCCTCAAGCAAAACTCTGATTGATGTCAATAGAAGCATAGTCTGACTGAGGGGAGTGTAGTCAAACCCTGAATTTGTCAGGCTGAGTTTGGAGGGCTTAATCTCATTCCTATGGAAAGTGTTCTGTTGTGTTCGCACTGAATCTTTTATAAAAAAAGAATGTTGGGAAATATTGTACTTTAGTTTGCAGATTTACTAAAAACTCTTTCAACTGAAATTAAGTACAATAGTGTTTTGTGATTTTTTTTTACTTATGGATTTCTTGCTTTAAAAAGTGTGTCCAGTACCAGAAAAGTAGCTTTCAACTAAGCAGCAGCTGGATTGAAACTCTGGGAATTCTTTGTGTTTTTGTCTCAGTTTCGTCTGATTGCTAGCCAGACCATTTCCTGTAGAGGGAAGTCTTATGTCACAAGGTCACCAGCTATTATATATATATATATAAAGTGCTCTGCAGCCATTTATTTATACAAAAAAAGTGTTAGAAACTAAAAAAGTGTGAAATAAAAGTTGTCTCGTCTTAGACTAATTGGATAAATCTTTAAAATTCTTGCACACACATTACATGGTCCAGTTCTTTACCTACAGACATATTCTTTCAAATTGTGTTTTAATCTTCACTAGCATGGTGGACGTGAGGGTGACCCTGAAGAGGCAGTGAAGCAAATACACCCTCAGTGAAAAGGTTCACCTCATTCCCCCTTCAGGAACATTCTACAGAAAGAATGGAATAAAAACAAGCCAAAGTAGCAGAAACTGAAAACATGGGCACTTTGGGTAATTAGAATTTAATGAAAGAGCAACAGGAAAAGCTAGGATTTCCAGCTTCTACAAGAGGTCCTCCAATGGCCTGGACCAGTGTTTCCCAAACTTGGGATGCTGCTTGTGTAGGGAAAGCCTCGGGCAGGCCAGGCCGGTTTGTTTACCTGCTGCATCCGCAGGTCTGGCCAATTGCGGGTCCCACTGGCTGTGGTTCGCTGCTCCAGGCTAATGGGAGCTGCTGGAAGCGGCGCAGGCCAAGGGATGTACTGGCTGCTGCTTCCAATAGCTCCCATTGGCCTGGAGCAGCGAACCGCAGCCAGTGGGAGCCACGATCAGCCAGACCTGTGGACACAGCAGGTAAACAAACCAGCCCGGCACAACAGGGGCTTTTCCTAAAGAAGCGGCGTCCCAAGCTCTAGACTATAATAAAAATATCCAGCAACTTATCTTTGTAAAGAATTCATGGCTACATACACGTAGACAACCAGTTAACACTCATACATGACACTGGAGAATACAGTCTATAACCTTCAGTTCCTAAAGCACAGACCTCCAGCATCTGAAAGTTAGGTAAGTGCCTTTAAGCTCTCAGTACCAATAGGTCTTGTCATCTGTCGGCCTCCGGCCAACAGAAGGAAGTGGAGCTAGGGATTATCATATCCCAAACCCTATTTCAAGTATGGCATGTTAGGAAACTGGGACAAAGAAGAATGATGTTTTGATTCACCCCCACCCCCATCCCACTGACCCAGATGTAAATTGCAATTTGCATTCACACTCATCAGCAAGGGGTGGGACAGCTACACGCCGAAGGGAATTCACTTTGGAGAAGGGTCGGTGATATCTGTACTTCTTTATCCATGGGTATTTTGCAAGGGAAAAAGCACAGTTAACTTATAGCTGGGTCTCCACTGGAGCCTTACCAGCAGAGGTTTCCAGGAGGATATACTGAATCAGTGCATTTTCCAGGTGCTTTGACATTAGTGCCTCCTCTTATTTTAAATATACTTTTTTTTCTGTTATGTGTCAGCCTCCACCACAGTAATAATGTTAGTTGAGAAACAGCATGTAATAAAACAACACACATGACCACCAATGTCTTGTTGAGCTTGAATGCCTGGTTATTTCATGCAGAAAAACTTATATAAAACTACTGGTTAACAGAGCCAGATTCTTCTCTCACTTACTCCAGTGACAATCAGAAGCAACTCCCATGAAGTTAGAGTGTTCAGCTAGTGTGAAGTCAGAAGATATTATGGGCTATCTGTCCTCCTACCATTCCACAGGAGACATTCCTATGTGTAGTGTAGCAACATCACCTAAACCCAGGGGTGCTGGGCGTGTGGCAGCACCCCCTGGCTTGAACTGGTTTCCATCAGATACAGGGGACACAGTTTTGTTCAATGGCTCTCAGATCCCCTATAAAAATTGTTCCAATGCCACTGTCTAAGCCGGCATAGTATGGCAGAACTCAAAAATAATAATTGGGGAAAGCAAAGTTAAAAATGTGAAATAACAGACACAGGGGCGGCTCTAGATATTTCGCCGCCCCAAGCACGGCGGCATGCCGCGGGGGGCGCTCTGCTGGTCGCCGGTCCCGCGCCTCCAGTGGACCTCCCGCAGGCGTGCCTGCAGAGGGTCCGCTGGTCCCGCAGCTCCACCGAAGCCGCGGGACCAGCGGACCCTCCGCAGACACGCCTGCAGGAGGTCCACCGGAGCCCTACCTGCCACCCTCCTGGTGACCGGCAGAGCGCCCCCCACGGTATGCCGCCTCAAGCACGCACTTGGCGTGCTGGGGCCTGGAGCCGCCCCTGAACAGACAGTTATTAATTGTCTGCATAAGGAATAAAGTGCTCAGCATGAAGTTGAAAAATTAGAAAACAATACCTTCCACAGGAGTCTTCAATTATACTTTATAGTGGCTAAATTTTACAGGCAATATTTAAAAAAAAAAGTAATAGTTCTGCTGAAGGCAATGTCGTAGGTTAATTCTCTTACCAGGAACTTTCTTTTGTTTAGCACAAGTTTGTGTGTGATTGATTTTTTTTTTTAATCCTTCCTACTCTTTACTTGAGTTCTAACAGCTAAGAAATTGGGCCTTAAATCTCCACTCCCTCACACCAATTTTACACCAACAGAACTCCATTTAAATCAATGGAGTTGCACCAGCCTAGAAGACAGAGAATAAAAGCCATACACATTTACTAACGACTCTGGCTGACTAGGTTTGTATAGTAGCTACATAAGAAGGACTAGACACAGAGCGTGCTAACTACCATGCAGTATTTATCACCAAGCACACAGTGCTTGTGCAAGTCTGGTAATGGCATCCTGCAGTGCTCCCATTATAACCAATAGGATAGGGATATTGGAGAGAGTTTCACCCTAAGAATAATACTGAAAGGAAAATGTGAGTATTAAAGAAGAATATAAATACATATTAGTTTAGATACAGTGTTGTATTTAATACACATTGTTTAAATTCCATACCAGTTACAAGATTTAGGAGCCAATATGAAGCACTTGAAAGCTAGGAAATGCCAAATTTAAGGTTGCTTGTGCAACCATTCTTCTGCTCGCTTGTGCATCTACCCCCCTGTAGCAGGGTGGTCACCCACTCCTGCCTGGAAGGGCTTAAAACAGCCCTGGAGAGGGCTGGGGCAGGGGGAAAAGTTGGGCTGATTGGGAAGCAGCTGCAGCTGGGGCCACACCCCAATCAGGGCTCAGCTGGCCCTTATAAGAGGGCAGTGGGCCAGGAGCACAGACTCCTTCTTGCCTTTGGAGAGGGAGGAACTAGGCTGCCTGGGGAGCTGAGGAAGGTACCGAGGGTGGAGCAGTGCTGGGGAAGGGTCAGGGAGCTCCAGCCTAGCAAAGACCCAGACTGCAGGCCGAAGGAAGGGCCCACTACAAGGTACTAGGGCTGCAGAGGGACAGCTCCGCTATAGGTAGAGGCAGCAGGTCCAAACCCAACCTGGCCTGTGATGAGTGGCTTATACTGCAGTCCGCCCCAGGGTGAGGGGGCTAGTTGGTGACTGGCAGTAGCCTACGACTGAGGCGAGGTGGGGATAGTGGGTGGGGGTTCCCTGGGGAGGGGAGACCCAGAGACTGAGGGGTGTACTGCCAGGGGGCAGTACCCCGGTGTGCAAGGGACACGGGAGGCCAGGAAAAGTAGGACACCGGCCTGCACAGGGTGCTCCAACAGCTGGAGAGCTGATTCCCAGAAGATACCAGCAGGGGGGGCCCGCAGGAGTGCGTCTGTGTATGGTTACGCCCCTGTACTGAATGAGGCAAGGATCCTGTGGAAAAAACTGTACATCATCGTGTAATTAAAGACTGCCACGATGCATACACAATGGGGCTGAAGAATCCAGTCTTTCAGCCTAGCATTTCCTAGTTATCAAGTGCTTGACTTTACAACGGAAATATTCTTGTATCAGGTTTTTTGTATTTAACAGCCTAGATTTTTTTAAAGGGAAAAAAATGTAAATGATATGCAACTGTACCAACCCTTACATCATACGCAGTCATCAACCCCGAACCTTCAGCACTGCAATACAGACCTCTGCCCTTTGAACTATAGGACTAACTCTATAGTAGAACCTCAGGAGTTCCGATCAGAGCTACAAGCTCACCCAGTCAACCACACCCCTCATTTGGAACCGGAAATACACAATCAGGCAGCAGCAGAGACCAGAAAAAGCAAATGCAGTATCGTGTTCAACTACTAAAAATAAATAAATAAAGGGAAAGCAGCATTTTTCTTCTGCATAGTAAAGTTTCAAAGCTGTATTAAATCAATGTTCAGTTGTAAACTTTTGAAAGAACAGCCATAATGCTTTGTTCAAAGTTGCAAAAAACCTCCATTCCCAAGGTGTTCATAACTGAGGTCCTACTGTATTAGCTGGCAGCAGAAGCAAGCTGTAATCCCAGAGTAAGGGATAGGCCACTGGGGTCAGGTGCTGGATTTGGGGGATGGTTGAGCAGATGCCCCAGGAGTGTGATTAGTTGAGGGGAAAGCAGTAGTACCCTCACTCTGCCACTGCTAGCAGTTCCCGGGCATGCTATGCTGCCGCTGCTGCTTTGACCCCGCCATGGGCCTGGCCTTTTCATAGTTTTGTGCTCATTTATATGGGCATACTGCCAGTATCTTCTTGAGCAACAGAAATGACAGAAGAGAAATTGTGGTTTTCAATAGCTAATATCTAAGCCAAACTTGTACAGAATTACGATGGCCAAAGAAAAAGGCACTTCCCTAGTCTGAGGGCTTTTGCCCATGCCAAATTTCAAAGGCCAGCTGCGTACAAGGAAGGTGGAATGGAAAGCGTTAGGCAACCTAAAAAAAGGGGTTACCTAAAAAATTGGGTTAGCTCATAAAAAGAGCCAGTACTTCCTCATACTCTTGTGTAAAAATAGAGGGCACCAAAACAGCAGTTAAGGACAGAGGGAACATCAGGTTGTTTAAGCCTGATCTTTATCATAAAAAGGTGGACAGATAAGATACCCCACAGGAAGTATAACAATGGCAGTCTTATTTCCCTCGAGGCTTGTCAGTGGAGCAGAGTTTCCTTTATTCATTTACATAGTGCAATCCATGTATTTATTTAACAGCAAGGTAAGTAGGTGGAACGGGAAAAGACATTTCCATCAAATGGAGAAATAACCAGGGGTGCTGCAGCTGTCTTGTACCTGCATAATGATGCGGATGCCAGTCTCCAGGTAACTGTGCAATTAGCTGTTGGCACCACTGATGTGGCCTTGTTATCACAAACAGAATGCTAACACACAAAAAGCAAATCAACTAACTGCAGACAAATTACACCATTTTATTTTTCACATTTATAAAGGCACATCATTCCCAAACAGAGAGCTGATATTTGCGAAGGGTTAGACGGCCATTTGGGTACATGTTGAGGGTGGCACAGATTTCACTGCCCCAGGTTGCAAGCAGGGTAGCATGCCCTATGCACCACCCTCTCCATATAGAGCATTCACCCATCCCTGCAGGCCAGTGCAAGGTGGAATGGGAAAGAGGAGACATAATCCCATTGCTTTTTCATTTGTTTTGATGTGGTGTGTACATCTGGGGATGCTAGAAAACAGTCTCTGCCCTTCTACCCATTGTATGAGAGATACAAGGGGGTAGACATTTCCTTTAACTTCCTTCCCCAGGCCCCATACATCCACAATGGGGCCAGGCACAATCTGGCCCCTACCACTTTCCTATACACACACTCTCTCTCTCTCTAGGATGTTCATTTATCCTCCTCACCAACTGTTTTCAATTTTACATTGAGACTGATCTGCAAGGTAATAGGTCAGCCTTGTGCCTCAGGTCTGGGGCAGAATAGTCAGTGTCCTCAAAACAAGATATTCAAATGCATTGGGCACATTTAAAAAAAAAATCTACTTCCTGTGAGGGTCCTTTTATCAAGGCTAACATGCAATCCACCAAATAAGCTGTAGGAACCATGCTGATCATTATACAGCTGGCAAAACTGTCATTGTAATCATTATAGCTCATCTCCAGGGTTTCCTGTGAGATTCTGAATGGGTGTTGGATATAGCATGCTGCCCCTCACACAGTAATTCTGCAGCATCAAAAAGCAATGAACAGCAACAACTAGTTTTAGCATAGAAAGGGAGGAATTCTACCTGGTCCACCCTCATGATTCTGTTAACACAGGAGCAAGCTGCTGTGCATCTTGAAAAGTGTAGCAAATAAAAAGTGACAGCAGAGGTGACAAGCAGCATCTGCATGCTCCTAGGTTTTAGCCATCCTGGAGAGTAGCAGTAAGGTGATGTGCAAAATACTACACACAAACAACTTCCCACACTTATTGGCCTAACTGTTCCTCCTCATTAAAAGGTACGAAGCCCATGAGAGAGAGACTCCTGGTATGTGTGTATATGTATGTTTTCTAACACATTTATTCAATGCAGGCTTCTTCAAAGTTTCCTTAAAAAAAAAGTTCACTTGACTATGAACACTGGTTAATTCATGAAGAATCTGGGCACTTCTAATGAGGTAAGTTGGAAACACCACACGGTATCAACAAATCCATGTATGGCTCTGAGCTGCCGATGACTAGAAATCTTTTACAGCTTTGGGATAGCTCGCCCTCTCTGGTGGACGAGTAGGTTCTTTTAGGTGTCTACTCCTCTTCACTGTTAAATTCCACAAAGCCATCAGCCCTCAGGAAACCCTAGCTAGTATAAAATCCTGCAGCACACCTCTTCAGTAGGGTTGCCAATGCTCTAGGATTGGCCTGGAGTCTCCAGGAAGTAAAGATTAATCATTAATTAAAGATTATGTCATGAGGAAATCTCCAGGAATACATCCAAGCAAAACTGGCAACCCTACTCTACAGAGATACACACACACACACACACACACACACACAGCTGTCCTTCAATGGCTTCCCACAGAATATCAAGTCAAGCTCAAGGTACTCAGTTGCCTGGGGCCAGCATGTCTAAAAGGTAAAGCTCTGGGATGAACACAGTGGTCAACTCCACTCCTCTGGTACAAGAGAACACTTCCCACAAAGGTAATGCCCATCTGTGCAGGAGACAGCTCTCGCTCTCTCTCATTCTCAGGGGCTCATCCTAGAGTGTGGAACAAATTCCCATAGAAACTGAGCAGTAGCTGGTGAAGTCCTCAAAGTGTGAGGTACATTTATTTGACCTGCCTTCTCTAATACCTACACATCACAACATGAGCATTAAAAAAAACAAAAACCCACAACTGTACCAGGGCCTCCTTGCTCCTGCTTCTGTTGCGGTCTACAAACTACTCAGAGACCCTTATGCTGGTCCAACACCTTGTGCAGATTATTTTACAAATGGAATCCTATCACCTTCATAATATATACAGCTCCTGTAACAAGCAGGAGAGAGCAATCTCTTCCCCTCCACCCATGCTGCCTGCTTTCCCCTTCTCCACTTCCTTCCTGTGCCTATTTGTGGACTCTGGCTAATGGCTTAATTAGCCTTTCAGCCCTGCCCCACCTACAAATCAGGTACAGCTCTGCTTAGTCAGCTCCATTCTGCCTTGTTTGATTGGAGCTGCTGTGACCAGAGTGCTGACTCAGCCTTCCTTACCTAGCACTCGGTCACACCGACCAAAAAAAAAAAAATCACACTTCACAGAACTCTCTCCAAGGAGAGGATGAGCAAAAGAATGAACCACACACAACACGTTAGTAATTTCACTTAATGCACTGCTGGAAGGCTCTAGAAACTATAGCAATAAGGCGGGTATAAGTCCTGAATAGAATAAATCACAGATGAACAAGGGTCAATGTCTTGGTCTCAAAAAATGTGGGTTTACCAGACTCTCCAAACCTGTTGTGGCTCTTCCCACCCGCCAGTTCTATTCCCTGAAACTCCCCCTCTTTCAGCCCTAGGTCTGCATCACCTTCCCATCTCTGAAAATCTATTAGTTGGCACACCACCTCTGGATCCCGACTGGAACCCTCCCCCTCCCCACCCCATTCTCTTATGATGACCCTCTTTCTGAGTTCCATATCTCATTCAGGAGTCAAGGCATGTGCTCTCTCAGGATTCCCACTTTCAGTCACTTCAACGCATAGTGTAAGGTGGGGTCCACCAAATACCAGAGCACAGCAGATTTCAGAGCATGGGCACCATGCTCTCACAGAGTCAGTTTAGTCCAGCATCTCTTCTTTAAAGATAAAAGATCTAATCCTGGGTAAGGATAGGAGGGGAAGTTGGGGAAACACTAGTGGGAGCTCAGGAGAAAAGACAGGCTGGCAACAAAAGTAGCAAAAAGGTTAATTTCACCAGATTTCTTGGGTAGGTGCAAATAATTATGCTCCCTTGTTTTCTCTAAGTTTTATCAGGACAAAACAGTATTTGTGGTTCAAACTTTTAATTTTACATTGCAACAGCAAAAACAAACACTGACACCCCTTCCCCCCCCAGATTTGAAGGTGATGGACTCTGCAGAAATAATAAATCATCACTTTTTTTGGCCGTTTCTCCCATGTTAAAATTGCAGACTTTTTGCAGCTGTGTTTTTAATCCTCAAAACATCAAAGTTCATATTGCAAATTAACAGATGTTTAAGTACTACATACTGGTGTAAAGAGCAGAGGCCAATCCAGGTTTGCAACAAGCAATAGCTCTTTCGGCAAAAGACAATCTTCCATGGAATGCTTTCGCTGTATAATTCAACACTGGACTCTAATTTCCCTGCTAGTAGATGAATTCTTCATTTCACCTATATTTTCTCAACTACTTGCTAAAGCAGTGAACCAGATTAAACTGGTTTGCACTGCCTATGACAGGATATTAGCTATTGAGAGGCTGCATATATTAACTGCCAGAACAGATGAGTGCTTTAACACTTACAAATCACGGGAAGAGAATAGAGCTAGAGGAGTTCATTCATGTGTTCCTCGTTTAGATATGCTGATACCTTATCAGCTCACTACAGACAACTGATGTGTAGGTGAGCAGAATTTGAGTACAAACTGTCTATATTACAACTGTGGACACAAAATACTGTTGGAGTATTAAACAGAGCTTTCAGAAGTGCTTAAGGGGAGTACTACAGAAATTCCAACTGACAAAAACCTCTCTCACATATGGAAACTCAAATCTCAATGCCCTAATTAAAAAAACAACACACACACACCACACAGAAGGTTCAAAGCAGGCAGACCCCTCTCAAGTCAGTGTAGGAAGAGAGGCATAGTTGTTTTAGGGTATATATTGTATGTATTATGTACAGGAAAGTTTATCATTGGGAAGATGACATGACGAATACTGCTTAATTCACATTTTGCTGCATGTCAAACAGATTACAGAGACAAGGTGGGTGAGGTAATATCTTTTATTGGACCAACTTTGTTGAGAGACAAGCTTTCAAGCTTACATGGAGCTCTTCTTCTGCATAAAACATATTACAGTTCAGTTCCTATGGCCATTTCCATTTGTTTCAGCATTCCACAAGATTAGTGTTTTGTCCTGCCCCTTGAATAAAAAAAGGTGAAGAATTTTTTTCCAGAAGCTCAAGTCAGCTAAGAAAAGAAAATCCTTGGCTCCTTTCAGGATAATACTCCAAGGAAACAGGAGGCTGTGGTACTGTACAGTATGCAGAGTTTGCTTTAGCTGGTACAGTAACAGTATCTGAGCAAACTCATTCATCTTTACATATAAACAGAAGTATGAACAATTAAGGACAAATGCTTGTCTGTTTATCCACAATATATACACTATTATCTGACTGGCTGAGGGATACAGATATTTTAATCTCAATCAGCATCAGATGTTTGAGCATGAAAGGCAAAGTACATTTCCCTTTTACTGTTAACAGACTTTAGAAATCTTATGAGTGACCATGCTACTGGTAGGAATCGGACTGCATGCCTGTTACAGATGTGCATCCAATGAAAAGGAGCCTGGTATACTCCCTTATATTCCCAAATCAGCCTTTCTGTACCTGTTTGTTCCTTCTGCTGGGCAAGGTGTGAGTTTTTGATCAGGACCTCACAGCTCTGCAAATTCTAAGAACAGAGGAAAAAAAACCCTGGAAAGCTAACAAAAGGAGGTAATGATTGGGAGTTTGCCAGGTGAGGGTGACCATGCACTGGAATGATCTCATTCTCATTTAAAAAGTCATCCTTGATTTTGGGGCAGAGTGTTTCTTGTTTGGGGCCCTTTACTCACAATGAATAGTACATTAATCCACTGGTTAGTCTCTCTGAAGCCAGTGGGTCTACTTGAGGTGCAACATGCTAATAAGCTATAGTAAGGGTGTGTAGCAGGGGAACTCACCTCCTGAATGCCTCCTAGCAGATGGGTGTGATATTGCAATCTTTCTCCCACTCCTGGTGCCCCCTGTAGGTTGCTGACCTCACTAGGTGGGCTCAGCCCTCCAGCCAAGTCACAAAGTCAAAAATGGACCCTTTATGGGGTATTCAAGTCTAAAAACACAAAACAAAAGTCTCCCAGGCTCAAACTGGACCCAACCCCTCCTTCCGGAGGGTGCCTTCTCTCTTCAGCCCGCCTGGGCTCCCTTGAGTCTCTTCCTGCTCAGACTAACTGCCCTCATGAAGGTCTTCAACTCCATCTCTGGGCCTTCTGCTCAGGCTTCTAAAGGAGGGTTGTCCCCTTCTCAAAACTTAGGCCACTTTGCTGGGGGAGGGGGAAACCCAGGCTCACCCATTCCAGAGTCCAACCAAGGGATCCTATAGACAGCAGCCTCATACTGCTTCCTTTAACTAGTTGCTGCTGCATTTTCCAGGCTTCTTACCACCTGGTCCCATTATCTTAAGGTTAAAGTTCTTAGGTCCTCTCTCTCCCCAGCCCACTAAATGCAGCCAGTCAAGTGCCTTTGGCCGGAGAGGCACTCCCTTCCCCACCTCTCTAATCCCAGCCAGGAACAGTGCTTCTATATCGTGATGCCAACTTTTTCCAACTTAGTGCTAAAAATTTCCCAAATCTGGTGAAAAATTCCCAGATAAAGTTTTTTTTACAGTGCTTCTATATCCTGGGAAATTTCCCAAAACCTGGGAATTTGTGAGTAAAATGTTTCAACTTGGGAAATTGGGAATTTTCATTCAAAACATTTTACTCAAAAATTCCCAGATTGTGGGAAATTTCCCAGGATATAGAAGCACTGGCCAGGAACTGATCTTCTAGGGCCATGCAGCTCCTTTTATATATACACCTGCTGGGCTTTAATTGGCTGCTTCCATGACACCTCTCTAGGTAGACCTGGGGGGACCCACCTCCACTGCTCCTTGCTGGAAGAGGTGTAGTAGGGCCACAAGACCTCCAGTAGAGGGCCATGAAGAGCCAGGTAGAACCCATCACAGGATGTCAGAATCTGACCCATAAAGAGAGCAGAATGTGTGTGGCTTGCCCCTAAAGATATCAGAATTAGGGAAGTCAAGACAGCCGGGAATATTTGACTTGCATCTGCGAAAGCATGTTCCCCAGGGATGTCAGTCATTTTATGAAAGGCAGCTTATAAATTTAATTAAATGTACAATAACTCAGAGGGTGTGGCTAACAGCCACAGGTTACTGCTGCATCCCTTTGCCTTAGGGCTAGACTACACATAGGTTGTGTACAATTCAATTAGGGTCAGTTTAGCTGATATAGCTAAACTGGTAACAAAAAAACCTGTATGGACCAGTCCTTACCCCTCACTGAGGGGCATTAGGTCATTCCAGAGAGGATGCTGGGAACACGAGAGACCTAGAAAGCTCTAAACAATAGGAAGGCCATTAGTTCCACATTTCCTAATACAATTTTGGGTATGTTGGTTGGGCTATTAAGAAGTTATTTATAGAGGTTTGTAGGACCTTTGTGAAAGGAGACCTTGTTAGAAGGAAAAGCATTCATTTTGCACTGGCCAGATATATTCTATGCAATGCTCAATATGTACCTGCAGGGCAGTTTCTCAGGGCAAAGCCAATGCATTAGAATGGAGATTTCTACGCTGTTTATAATGTCCCTCCCCTGAACCCTTTGTCAGTTGGCATTGAGAGGTTCTTGGGTCACACACCTTCCTAATCCCTGGCTGCTAGCAGAATGCCTTTTGCAGTTTGAATCCCAGAATTTTTTTTCTGTCTGCCAATTGGTGATTTGTCCCAGAGTTCTCCTGCCCCACACACCACAGTCCTGATTATATCCACTCTTCCCTCCCTCTCCTTCAATGCCCCTCTTCCCCCTTCTGCAGAATACACACCCCCTCCTACCAGTCCTGCTTACTCAACCCTTCCCCATAAAAATAAAGAAATTAATAAAAGAAGTGAAATTAACATGATGTGCCCATCATCACCCTGATCACTTTGCTCCTGTCAGTAGCCTTTTCCTCCATCCTTTGTCAGGTTTGGGGTTTGTTTGTTTTTTGGCGGGGTGAGGGGTGTCTTTAAATTGTATGTACTTTGTGGCAAAGGGCTACATCTTGTGCATGTACAGTACCTAACATAATGAGGCCCCAACCCTGACTGGGGCTTTGGGAGCTACAGAAACATAATTAATACCATTATGGAGTTGAACTAGAAACCAGTATACATTGCCTTTGCACTGAGCCAAAAATCTAGCTGAGACTTACACCACTTTAATAAAAAGGATCAAAATCAAACAATGCAGATTTAGCCTTCTCTTGCTTCACTACCTGACTTTATTTTCCTTTCAGGGAGATACGACCATGCAGACCTAGGCTTGGTTTTCAACGTGGCTTGGTTTATTAACAGCTCCAGATAGGTAACACTATTACAAGTGTTAAGCTCAGGCACTGAGGTCTTGCACAATTGGGAGTCCTGCCCAATTATTAATGCATAAAACCCTTCAGGTGTGGGAAATAATTGGCATTGATCAATGATCCAGACAACCTCCAAATACAGTTGGACCATTATAATAGTGTATAGAGAGTGTCGCACCATTGATTTTATCCACCTATCTTCTGGATAACTTTTTACAATTAATAGTAATACTGGCAATTAACATATTAAGTCATACTTCTCTAAAAGCATAACTGCATCTTTTGCACTTGGTTTACGCAAGGTAACAAGCATTTGTGCAGTGAACCCTGGTATTCAACATTGTAATTACTGAACCCGGAGTTAAAATATAGATAAGATGATAAACAGCCCAGGTAAATATTTGAGCTCTGGGGTTTATCACTATAATAGAAAGTTATTTTCTTCCTCTGCCTGGGAATGTACCATTGTTTAGTATTCATATGACAGCACAGTCCCATCCCATGCTGATTTAAAGCCTTCATTATAATTGCTAATGATTACTCATGAAAGAGAGCCTATTATATGTAAAAACTGCAATCAGGGCTAATCTATTCACCTATCCTTTTTCTACTGATACATTTTCTAAACAAAGCTCTGTCTGAATTGTTCATAATTAGCTTCTATTCTTACATTTTTAATTACTGTCCTCCCACACCACTACTATCCTCAAACAGAGCATTCAAGATATCTTCAAACATATTTTTTCCAAAGCTTGGATTGAATTTTTATGTTATGAGTGAGTGAAAACCTGACACTGTACAATTCAGTGTTCAAAATAAAACGTACATATTGTCAAATACTAAATGCCAAAGCAGAAAATCAAAAAGTAAATAGCTTAAAATAAGACTAAGTCTTCCAAGTACATCAATGGTCTATATTCGGAGCACAATCCTAAGTAGTAGGAGTTTGCTTTAAAAAAAAAAAAATGAAGTGACAGCAAAGCAGAGTGTCTCCATACCCAGGCAACAGAGGGCTTGGTAACTGTGACCCTTACAGCTCCCTAGCCGTGCTCGGGGTGGGCAGGTAGGTGCACAGTGCAGCTGGGACCCAGGACCCTTCCCCACTTACAGGCCTTGCGGGCGCTGCAACTCCTGTGGGGCTGGGTCCCTCTTCCTGCCCCCACCAGCGGGGCCACTCTGACTCCGTGGACACCAGGTAGTGGTATGGACACGCTAACCTGGAAGCACAACCTCCCGCCGGAAGTGACGGAGGTCAGGAAAGCATTTGCAAATGCCGGTGGGATGGGTGGAGAAAAGCAGGCCGGGCCGGGCTGGGCCAGGCAGTATTTTTAATGGCACGCTGCTACCTGCCGGGTTCCTGGACACCAGCCCTGCTCAGCCTGCTGCGGCCCGGGTTCGGCAGCGGGCTGAGTGGGGCCAGCGCCCGGGACCCCAGCAGGCAGCAGCGTGCCATTAAAAATCGGCTCGCGTGCCATAGGTTGCCAACCCCTGAGCTAGACCTTAATGAGTCACTATCTAAAATCACAAAGCTTATAAATGGCACCAGCAAACTAGTAGAGCCAGTAGGAGTCTTTCCATTGCATTCAGTGGGCTTCAGCTCAGACCCATGATCTCCAGGAGTCCTTCACTGCAGGGTTTACAGCATTTACAAATTCTTTCAGTAATTAGTAGATGCTTTAATCTCCATCAATGTAAGCAAAGGCACTCACACACCAAAGTGACGGACACTAGAAACTCATGCCATAATAATTCATTCATTTCAGAAGCTCTGACTGTTCAGCCTGAACAGAGAAGATAGCAGAGTTCATAATTCACAGGAGTCTGATACATGAAGGACTCAAAGAGCTAGAAACAGCTACAGTTCATGGCAGTGACCAAATCCACTGGCACAGCTAATGTGTGACTTAACTTACAAGGTCACAAGCACCTCTGGCTTCCCGGCAAGTCTTGTAAATTGTGAACCCTGAAATAAAAGCTGTGTGAAGATGATAAAACTTGCTGTATGGTATAATAGTAGCTCAGCTGGAAGCACTGTGAGCCGCCTCTCTCTCTCTCTCACTCCAGACTTACAAGCAGCCACAAATTGTGCCAGAGCTGCTTGTAGGTAAGTATCATGAACCCATGGCTGTTTCTTTCACAAGACACAACTGTACACGATTAGAGTATTCCATCAAAATACCTAAATTGAGGGCTAGATCCTCAGCCTTCACCAGTCCTGTGCTTGGTACAGCCAAGGGAATGGTCAAAAGTGGCATTAGGCCACCTTTGCAGCTCCCTGATCCTGGAGTCAGTCAGGTTAAGCCCAAGGCACAACTTCAGCAGCCCCAGGGCTGCTCTAATTCATGTCTCCCGGCAACAGACCCCCAAGCCTCTGGCGATGTGAAGGGGCATTCTGGTTTCTGAATACACCCCTTTGCCTTGGTCATACTCCCAGCACTCCCACTCTGCCTAGATCCATGAGGAGGATGACATAGTAGGAGAATCCACAGGTAGCTGGCAACACTAGTTTTTCAACTGCTTGGAAAGCAGCTGGAGGCTAAGGAGGAAGAGGAGCTATATCTATTTAGCAGGATATGTCAGACATTCTATTTTACATATGTTCTTTGGTTATAACATGTCTGCAACTATCCTTAATCAGGCAAAGACCTATATTATTTCACACTTCTAAATAAAATTTATATTTTACTTTTGAATTTATCAGCTTTGTATGCAAGATGCATTATACTCATGTATCAGAGAGTTAATGTTAACATACTTATGATTGTATTTATAATCCGGTAGTTCAGTACATGATATAGTTTTCATTTTTAATCTTATGATCCAGGTATTTAGAATGTGTCCAGTAATTCAAGTATGATAGAAGTCTGAACAATCCAGGTATGTAGAACTACCACATAATATATTTGCGGATGTACAAAATCCTCAACTATTGAAACTTCGCTCCAAGGCTTTAAATCCCCCTATAGAGAGAACCCAAAGACTAGAGAGCTCATCCGTATTGCAAGCCACTTGGAAGTGCAGTTTTGTAAGAAACAAAACAAACAAACAAACAAAATCTACATTGGTAAGTTGTACTTTCACAATAAAAAGATTGCACTACAGTACTTGTGTGAGGTAAATCAAAAATACTATTTCTTTTATCATTTTCACAGTGCAAATATTTGTAATAAAAGATATAAAGTGAGCAGTGCACACTTTGCATTCTGTGTTGTAATTGAAATCAATATATTTGAAAACGTAGAAAAAAAATCTAAAAATATGTAATAAATGTCAATTGGTATTCTATTGTTTAACAGTACAATTCAGTTTCTTTTCATTGTGATTCATTTTTTTTAAAGTCAAACACGTGAGTTAACTGCAATTAAATCGACAGCCCTAATCCCAAGCAAAAAATTTCATGCTGTTGTCTTTTATTCCTGTGCCGAGAACATGACCTGCCTTTTACAAGACTTAAATGTGATTGACAACTCTGGTCAAAACTTAGCTGTCTTATAATTAAATAAATACTTATACAAGCCTCTTCTGAGAGCTCTCGTGAAATAAAAGAAAATCAATAGTAATATAGAGCCTTTGTGGGCTCAGAAGGGGTCAACCCCCACATCAGTTACACAGAGTAGAAACTTTCCTTACAAACATGGCCCCAAAGGTGAAAACAATGTCATCTTGGGAGCTGAGAGAGCAAAGTTGTTATTGATACTGCCTTAATGTATGATACATCTCCAGTACTAGGGATGAGCAAACCCCAAGAGGTTCAGAGGTTTGGATAACTCTCTATACCAGTGTTTCCCAATCTTGGGATGCCGCTTGTGTAGGGAAAGCCCCTGGTGGGCCGAGCCGGTTTGTTTTACCTGCCATGTGCGCAGGTCCATCCGATCGTGGCGCCCCCTGGCCGTGGTTTGCTTCTCCAGGCCAATGGGGGCTCCGGGAAGCGGCGGCCAGTACGTTCCTCTGCCCGCAGCACTTCCAGCAGCTCCCATTGGCCTAGACCAGTGAACCGCGGCCAGTGGGAGCCGCGATCGGCCGAACCTGCAGACGCAGCAGGTAAACAAACTGGCCCGGCCCACCAGGGGCTTTCCGTACACAAGCGGCGTCCTAAGTTTGGGAAACATTGCTCTATACGAACCTTTAGAAGTCTTCTCCAAATCCAATCCTTCTCCTTTCCAAGCTGAGGAACTGAGGTTAATTGATCCCATACCTACACATTTTGGGGCGTGGAGGAGATCCTTTTCTGTGCATGGATATCACATGCGTGGGGAGATAGAGTGGGAAGTATCAGACATGCACATGATCTGTGCCTATGGGGAGGGCCGGGGGAAGCACATTATCCCCACTGGACCCAGTAAGAGCTCGGCAAAAAGGTTTCCCTATCTATTGCAGAATGTTCCTCCTTCAAGCTTTACCACATTCTTCCCTTAACCTCACTCTTTCCTATCCCAACTCCCATGAACTAATCCTCTACTTCCTCCATGACTGATCCCCCTGTCTTAGATCCAGTTGCTTTCATCCCACTTTCATTTTTCCCCTCCTGATCCCCAAAACACCCCCATCTTTCATCTTCAGAAGGGCCCCTTTTCTCTGCTTTTGTTGATATCACAAAGGGTGCATTGCAGATTCACCGCAGGCCTGGCAGTCTCTGCTGGGCCAGCCGCTGTCTATATACTCATGCTCCAGGGTTTCCCTGGCTCTAATTGCAGAGAAGCTCCTGCATCCTAAAGGCGGCAGTGAGTGAAAGTCTGCTAGACCTGCTCAGACCTTACAGTGGATTTTACAGACACATCTGTCTCAGGTTCTTAGGGACATGTCTGCATGGGGAAGTTTACCTGCAAATTATACCAATCAGTATACCACTGTAGTTATGCCAGTGTAACTCCCTGTGTAGACACAATTATTTGGAATTGCAATAGCCTTTATTCAGTTTAGTTTATGTCCCTTTGAAGTTTCAAGCTGGTGTTTATGCTTTTAGTTAGGCTGGGTCCTTCCCCCCGCACCCCCAAATAATTAACCCTTATTAGCTGGATAGGGTATAAAATTATTTGGTCGTTGCTGATACCTTCATCCGTAATCCATGTAAAGTGCTAATGCCTGTGTTGCCTGCCTTATAGATGCAGAGCTAAAACGTATAAGCACGCTGTGCGTCTTCCCATTATTTCCCACATGCATTTTCATTTTCAGTTCAGAAAGACTAGCAAATGACCCGTTTCTGCTGCAGTTGAGGCATCAGTGAAGAACAAAGCAATCCTAGGGAGGATGGAAATTTGAACTAGAAAATAATTGTTAATTGGCATTAGATGGGTCATTTGATAACCACCAACATTAATAAAAGCCATCCAAACTAGCCAATTGTGCCTTTCAGTCTGCCTTGCCAGCATATTGCGCAATACCCACTGTTAACTATTGGCTTGGATATATGTTTCCCTACAGCCTTTTTGAGGCTATTGATTGAGTATCATGTTATTTTTATTTGCTAACAATAAATAAAGCAGCCTATATTTTGCCTTGCAGAAGTTTTACACATACCTACTATGAAGAATATGGATGTTACAGCCAAATGAAATACCTGCAACAAAATTCTACAATGCCTGTATAAATTAAGCCTATAGTACATCTGCTAAATACTGATTATGACATGATCTTCAGTGTACTGACACTTCTGGGTGGGAAAGCAAGTTGGCACAAATACAAACTTCTCTGCAGTTGGTGCCTGCCTATGCCAAAACCTGCTTCTAAATCAAGTAGTAAGTTGGGAATCTTAAATAAATAAGAGATCCCAAGGCTCCTACTTCTCTTACACTACATGGGACAGTTGCAAAGTTTCATTACAAACATAAAAGTTCTGTCTTGCAAACACAGGAGCACAATAAGAAATTAAGCAGTGTTTGATCATCTTATTTGCTACCTTTGTTTGAGTGATTTGTCAGATAAGAAGGCTCCCCTTCCTGTCTGATGCTAAAGCAGATTTGTTAACAAAAGCCATTATCTGTGGGAAAAAATAAGTGGCTCTGGGCTGCATTTGTTAGCATTATATCAAGGGGGTTTCCTCTGACTTTTTATACCAATATAAACAAATCTCTGGTTTAATTTTTGTGAAATTCATGAATTTTTTTACTGAGTAAAAGTATGTTCTGTTGATTAAATGTAAAAGGATACACAGATGCTGAAGTTACAAACTTATCTCCAGCTTTACCTTTATTTATTCACATGGTGACTGTAGCATAAACATTATGTATTCAGCGCACTAACTGCACAATCAGAAAACCAAGAGTCAACTGAATTGTGAGTGATGAGGTGTAAAATAGTTCTTACCTACATTTGTATAAACACCTGCCCTTTGCATCTTCAGCTTTTATCCATTATAAATCTGGTTAGAGAGAATATAAACAAAGTCATCATCTAAATAGTTACTATCTCCATTGTGTCTTGTATCAATTTCTGTAAATAAGAGACAGAATTCAGGCTGCAAGCAACAGACAATTTTTAGATGACTCACTCAAGTACCTATTTGCTATGCATAATGTGAACTAGACAGTACTTTTAAAGCACAGTTGATAAACTAATTGCCATAATTTAATAATCTCGGTGATGTGCCACTCGCATACTAAATCATCTTACAGAAGTCAAAGTATAAGTGCCAACCAACGTGATAAATGATTTGGCTGAAAGAGAAAAGGAGTAAACCCCACACAGTAAGTATACATGTAAAAATAAGTTTGTCCTTCAAAGTACACTATAAAATACAGACCTCTGAAAGCAAGTATATACACTTGGAAATGGCCTGGCTAGTTGTATATGTGTCACTCCCTCTACTGGATAGAATTAGAATTGCATAAATGTGCATCATAGGCCCTATACTGCAAAGGCCTATGGATTTGGAGCAGGAAAATATGAATTCTCTTTCCCACCATTGCCAAGTGATACTTAACGGCAATGGCATGCAACATTTTAACAAATATTAGTTGTATATGGCTAAGATTGTTACAATATTTATTCAGGGCATATAGGCAACAAATTGCTATTTATGAAGAAAATGTATCAGCTTTTGGTGGAAGATTTTTTAAATACCTTTTAAGCTGCTTTGAATTTACACATGTGAAGGTTAGATGGAAAGTTTAAACCCACTCCTGCCAGAAACTCTTGTAGTGATTTATCACAACTGACTTATACACCTTTTTTCTGTTTTCTAGCCCTTGTTCAATCTATGTTGAATGCTGTATATCTAATCATAATCCTGCTGTTATCACAGCTGTTATACGCTTTATTTTTGATGACTCAGACAGATGTCCCAAAATTGCCCTAGATCCCTGCCAGCCTTTTCAATTGCATTATACAATCAATTAAACTTTCCTGACCCTATTTCTCTCTAGATAAAATTCAGACGTTGACACTTCAAGAAGCAAATCATGTGTGTAAATTGGTTCTAATGACAGCTATAGTCATATGCAAATGGAATATTAGCAGACATTAAAATGTCCAGGAGCCCTAGCTTGATGGATGCAGTCAAGAAAAATTAACTAGAAAATGCATACTCCAGATACTTCCCACAGTATGTAATGCAATTAAAAGACGGCAAAGGGAAACTCAAACTAGAAACTGACTCTCTCCTGCCGTGCCTATTTATTTCCCATCATCTGTTATTATTGTTGAGAATCTTCACATTGTATCCCAATTAAGCAAATCTCTCAATTAATAAGGGTTCGCCTTCTTTATCATCGCATCTTTAATGTTTGGAACTGAAAACATTGGCACCTCATGCTGTACACGCGTGTGAGTCGTTAGCATAATAATAAAATGTGCTTGCCAAAAAATGATTACAAGTGAAGCTGTATTGCAAGGGTGTCTTGTTTGGAGGATTTAGCCCAATTCGACGCAATGACAACAGTTGTCAGCCACTGATACTGAACATAATCTATTAAAATGACAAGGTATTGAATTTTCAGAGCACTAAGCCATTATTTGGGGATGTTTGGAATACAGATTATTTTGCCACTGTTTGGAGGCCTCAAATAATGGACATTTAAAAATGCTCATTTTCTTTGATATTCTTGATCAAGTAATTTGCACCAATTTTCAGTCCATTGGCAACAGGGCTAACGTTTAAATTTTCATAAATCTTTGTGACCAAACTACCAAATTCCAAGTCCTTGTGGATCAATTCTTAAGTCACTTGTGGAGAAAATGCATACATTCCATGATTCAGAATGTTCTAATTCCGTAAGTTTTAACATAACTTCACCATTAAACCACATGTTTTCAGGACATCTAATAGCCTTATGGTCTTCTGCTTCATAACACACACAGAGACTAAAGGATGTACAGAGACTGGAATTTATCTGGGAAAATCTTCACTTTGTTTCCTGACGCACAGACCTGCTGGGTAAGGGGCAGGGGACTTGACCTAACAATCATGAAAATCTACCGCAAAGAGTACTGGACACCACCTAGATCTCAGGTTAAACATGGGGATCCCCTCTGTGTCCACAAACCACCCAGTATACCAGACTTCCATGGCTCTCCCGCCAACAACTATATGCATATTCCCCTTTCAGGGGGCATCATCAAGCATGCTGGAGAAGTTGTGGCTTTTGCAACCATCACTGATAAATCAGAAAGGGTACGTGCCACATAGGGAACATCTCACACTCCACAATTTTAGCATCATAGAATTTACAATGGGCTACATGGCCCCCCTCCCATAGTAAAAGCTTTAGGAGCATTAGGGTGTATTTTTTTGTTTAGGAATTACTATGGTCATGTGCATCTGCTCCAGCTTTGCCTCCACCTTGCCCACCCTCCCCAGCCCACTCACTGGCCATCCCCTTTCCTACCCCCGCGGCGGTATCAATTTAGTGGGTCTGGTGAAGACTTGATAAGTCATTGTCGACATAGCATGGTGTAGACACTGCTGTAAGTTGATCCAAGGTACATTGACTTAAATTACGTAACTTAACTAGCGTAACTTAGATGGACTTACCTCAGTAGGGCAGACCAGGCCTTAGATTCCCTTGTGCTCACTTCAACCTCAATCTAACCTAGTGCTTGAACATGTGCTTAACATCTTAGTCCCCCCGACACATGGGCAGGGCAGATGAAGGTAGGGTCTAAATAAGTTTAAGAAGGTGTCTACATTAGCCCAAGTGGAGTTTAACTTAAGCCACCTTATGAATTACTTCTGAATTTGGTCATTACTATTAATATAATTGATTCTAAATGTGAACTAGAAACAGAAATCCTATTTGTTTATTTCACTGAAATACTTATAATTTTAATACTCTCCGTTTTCATTTCAGTAACCCTTCAAAGGCTCCACATTGGCCCAAAATGTCCTCCACAAAGGTCTGCTCTCCAGGAGCAAGGAATAGCTGAAAAACTCCTTGTGATCGCAGATAGCTGTGGGTAAAATAGAGCTGCTTTTGGGCTGCTCTAACTTCTGACAGGTACCAGACTGCACCAGTCCCCAGTCAGTCCCAGAGTCTGGGGACGACAAAATTGGCATCCAGCCACCTTTGCCATTATCACTTTTGTCCACACACACAGATCAGAATCTGGGCCAATAGCCATTGGATGCCAATGGATGTCTTTTCTTTGAATTCAGCAAGCTTTAGTTTTAACCCTTGGTAAACAACATATAGAAAAGTATTTTCTGCTGAAATTCAGCACATTCCGTCATCCCCTATCTGCTAATGGCAGCACTGTGTTTGACCAGAGCTGGAGTCATACTTTTTTATATAAATTGTTGCACAATTTACTCAAAAATTATCACAAAATTAAGGAAACAAATTATCTAATGAAGATTATTCAACCAGCTTTACTTTTGCCATGTAAATACCCTATGATTACTATTACTTAAATATGTGATCTAAGCAGTAGAAGAATGTTTTGCCAGCACATATATACTTTATTACACATCAACCACAAGAAAGGGACCACCAGAATGTGTAGGTTGCAATGAATCTTAGAGAATCTGCACATTGTAGTGAAGAAAAGTATTTAAGACATAACCACGTTTGGTTATTTTATTTATACAGTTTAAACGTTTGTATCATTTGGCTACATTAAATCTTTTTGTTTTTAAACTAAAATATCTTTACTATCAGTGTCACATGTTGCATGCATGAAGCATGAGTAAAAGGTCATTAATTACTAAAATTAGAACAGTTTATTTAACATAAGAGTATTTATCTTCAATCTCCTATCAACCTGTTTGTGACTTATGTCTATTCCCTCTAATTTGCATAGATAAAAGCAACTCTAAAAATGGCAACAGCAATACAGGAACACAAGGGAGGTTGAGTCTTCATTTGACAAGTATATGAAAAAAATCTCAGCCAGATTCAAAATTACAAGTAAATAATTCCTACAACTTGTAAGTGGGAAAAATAAGTTTCTTTTTTCCAGTTCATGCACACTTTCTTACATGAGCACAACCTGCAATCTAAATATTATATTGTAATAATTCAAGTCACAAGGTAACTATTTCTGTGTTTAATGTCCTGTGCAAATTTATCATAATGTGTTTATTGCATCATTCATTAGGTATATTACTCTAAATAAGAATCTCATCTAAATCAGACAGGCTTTTGTAAACACTTAACACTGTACATTGAGATCACTCAAGAGCTCTTTCAATGAGCAACCAAATCTGTTCTACTGTTCCTTTAGGACAGGCTTTATCCCACTTCTATTTGATCACAGTTCTTCTAGAGAGTCCAAAAAGGGAGCATGCCTTGCTGAATGTAAAAAAAATTCTCATTAAAATGTGAACTTCAGGCACACTTCTCTCTCAAAGGGCTTTAATTTCTCCCTGCATGACCACTGCTCCACATGTCATCTCATTCCAAATCAAAACCTTTCCTAATTATTTTTTTTTGTCAGCTAGGGGATGAAAATCCTCCAGACAGTGCTTTTCCCTGGAGACCTTTCTGCCAGGGAGACTTTGCTAATGTGTAGTCTGATTTTACTGTACCTTTTAGTTTTAGAGTCTAATTCCATTCTCATGCGACAAACAGGTAGACTGAGTGGTTGAAAAAATAAAGAATGGACGTTCTTTTCAGGTATTTACATTTTAGTTCTCACTATATGTCTTTCTTATATTACTGCCCTCCACCTTTAACAGGAGTGCTCGAACGTATATTTGTGCGTGTCAAACACATGGTGGAGTTGCTACTGTTTCACTATCTTGAGCAGGGAAATGATACAGCATAAAAACATAAGACAAGAATATTTAATACACTCAAGTTATTAGAGATAATGATGCATCAGTAAACTTAATACTCCATGCAGCTTTACCTTGTTTGTCAGTAATCAAAATCAGGATGAATGGATGATTGAGCCAATGAAAATTAAATTCTGTCTTCCCTATTTCTTCTTCTACCTTAATTTCCATAATTTAACTTTTCTTCAGCAATCTGGTCAAATGATGACAGTTTAAGTGCCAAGGAATAAGAGAGAGTCTCCTGTCTCTCAGTGTTCTCTGAAATTGCTTTTTTAGTTGTTATCAAAGCAAGGATAACTCTAAAAATGGGGCGGGGTGGGGGATTTCAACAGCACTCAGCATTGGCTTACCTTTGTTTTCATTGCTCTCATGGAAGTGTCAATGTCAGGACAGTGTCGAGTGCTTTTTTAAACATGCCCCTTCGCATCCAGGGTCATTAGTGAAATTCTTGGTCATGCCACTGCCACTGTCCACATAATTACGTTTTATATTAAAACAAATGCTACTCAATGAAATAGAGTCACTCAGTGGTTTTGGTCCACTGGAGCCACAATCCATAAATTCAGTCCTTCTAGAGGCACATGCTTTTGGGTAGGGTTGCTTATAGACTATAAATTAAAATAAATTTTATTGATACTATATCATCTTCAACCATAGATCCTGACAGATGATGTACGTTGCTGACTTTTGCCAGGATTAACAGCTGCCCTCAGTCCCCATCCCTATGCTCCAGTGCTATTTTTGCCCTCATTTGTAAATGGTTTGCCTTTGTTGGAAGAAACTTCAGAGATAAACCCTTCTTGGACCTTCCTTCAGTCATCGACCGTGTTGACCGTGCCCTGGTTTAGGCTAGCTCAGTTCTCTTCCATGTCCTATTTCTACTAAACAAGTCTAAGAGGAATGCCAATTTATGAGACAATACCGCATTATTGCCCTGTTCTAATGGCTTTTTCTGGAGCAATGAAGCACCACAACGCACTGCTTCCAGCACTAGCCATAAACTACTTGTGCTCAAAGTGATGCTGCATTCCAACTCCTCCTCTTTCATGAGACATCCATGAGCAGGTGCCTTTCCCAATTTGCTGTCAAAACAATCCATGCACTATGCAGAAACCAAAACCAAACTCAGTGTATTCCTGGAGTTTGGTTCCAAGCTAAGTATGCCCAGACAAATGTATTTTATATTTGATCAAACTCTATAGTGCTGTAATAGACATGTTGTCTTCATACAGCAAGACTACTGACGAATGATTCAGCATTCAGGGCTACAGACAAAAAGAAAACTTCCTTTTTTAAAAGTAAATGACAAAAAAAGAACAGTTGATTTTTAAATCACAGAGCCTTCCCACTCAGCTATCAGATAAAACCCAGCCCCTACCAGTCACAATCACAAGCTGACAACAAGGTACTAACCAAAGCTAAACTAGTCAAGTGACATACTAACAACACAAAATAGAAGAAACTTAAAATATAAACTTCACTGAATTGGCAACATTCTTTTTTTGATATCTCAAGCAATTGGCAGCACACTCCAGGGTTTAATACAAAGAAAATGTACTACACTCAACAGTTTAGCCTATTGCAATTCATTTGTAATATTGTAGGTGTAGGTATGTCTTCAATTTTCAGAGCTACTACTGTAGCCATCTCTGTGAGCTCATTAATATTGTATTTCAGGTGGCTGTACCTTCTGTCTCCTCCCTCCCCTGCCACTCCCCTTGGCAAGGTTGACTGGAATAATAACGGTCTCTGTTTCTCCTGAACATACTAGCAGTACATATAGTATAAATTGGTGTGGGTAGCAAGAAATTAGTCCAGAGGTGTTTTCTTTATGCAATATTTGCACATGGACTCAATTTTTATTCACTGAATTCTGCAAGACCTTCTTTCACTAAAACTTTATG
Organism: Mauremys reevesii; assembly: GCF_016161935.1. NCBI lineage: Eukaryota > Metazoa > Chordata > Testudines > Geoemydidae > Mauremys > Mauremys reevesii. Next base: position 16,716,113 of record NC_052632.1, read on the forward strand.
AATAGTGATGCAACCCAAACCAGAAAAGCTCAAAGTCCTCCCACTCTTGCTATATTGAAAATAAAGCTATACATTTCTTGTCCCTATATAGCAAAAAATGCCGAACTCTTTTCTGTTAAAGATGTACCTCCAAATCTGTGTTTCAAGTAACAAATTGCTGGCTTTTCTTCCATTTTCTATTCCTTCTGTTCTAAAATTTTGTTTGGGTTGCTCATTGGACAGTCAAATTCAGAGTCTTATTCCTGATTTCCCAAAGGCCTTCATGGAATTTGGCTACTAAAAACTAAAGCTTGTAAAAGAAATTGGCAGAGTTTGGATGAAAAAGATAGAACTCAATTTTCATGCAATTTTTTTGCAAAAATTCTGTTCACTATTTGACCAGCTCTCTTGAAAACTTTGTCTCCCACTTTCACTTGCTCCCCCTCAACAGCATTAAAAGAAAAAAATCCCACTCCCACAACTTGTTCTCTTGTTGGAATTCATAGTAAAGAGGCAAAGGATTGAGTGAACATAGAAACTGAACTACCCTCTAATCCCTGGAGGTGGCTGTTCCACGTCAGGGATAAATTGCATCAGTGGTGCAGCGAGGAGAATCTTGCCTTGCCACTGACTTTGCTGTATCTGTTTCCATGAAGAAAGGCCTTTAGTCTCCAGGGTTACCAGTCCAACAGCAGCTGTTCTGCAGTGGGAGGGAGTGCCTCCTGCATGCCTGCCAATAGAGTGGCAGGCTGTAGTATCTCTTCTGTCTCCTCCAAAACCTCTTATTTTGGTTCTGGCTTCATTTTTCCCTGCTTCTGTTTGTCTCTACATTCCCCTTCCAGGTCCTTACAAAGTCCCAAGACCTTTGCATTAACATCTTCATGGCACTGGCCAGTCATCAGACCAGGAAGAGAAAGCTGGACAAGGGATTCTCTTTGATTGTGGGGTCTTGTCCATTCACACATACATGCAAAGTTCCTCTGGGCAGCGGCCACTGACTCCTTAGACTCCTCAGAGCAGTGGACATTGTCCGGGCATCTCTGCTTGTGCCTTTCCAGATCCTCCCCACCCATTTTCACCCTGTGATCTATACCCACATCCCTCTCTCTTTTTGTGTGTCCTGTAAACTGTTCATTTCCGGGCTCTGTGGCCTCACCTTCAGCTGAGAAGAGGGCCTTCCGTTGCTCTAGCGGGCTCTTCCCGCCAATCCTAGTCATCAGATAAGCTGAAACCTCCATTTCTTTGCGACCAGTTTTATAACTTTTATGCATAAATTAATTGTTACAAGTCATCCTAACACCACAATAGAATTTTCTATCAAGCTGACCTGGCTAAGATTCAACTTATTCATTCTGCGCCTTGAATACCATAGAGTCTGATTTATATCATGTCTACTAAACTTTACCCTCCAGTCTGAAAAAAAAAAAAATCTGTCCAATCCAATTTTACACTTGAGAATGACTGTCTGAAACAGAAACAAAAACAAAAACACCCAGTTCTCCTGCTATTTTCATTCTACTGAGTGGTGTGTGTTTGACAGAAACTAGAAAAAAAATTATTCAATATCATTCATTTGGTTCAGACGATTTCAAGATGAAAATGTACCGTGTCTTTAAAACTACCTGTTTATTCAGCAATAATTAGTATGAAATGCTACGTATAGGGTGACCAGGTGTCCTGATTTTATAGGGACAGTCCCAATTTTGGGATGTTTTTCTTATATAGACTCCTATTACCCCCCACTCCATCCCGATTTTTCACACTTGCTGTCTGGTCACCCTAGCCACATATCTTCTAGTTGACATTAAATTTGAAGATGTGATGAATTAGCTCTGTGGGCTGTAATAAAGGAGTTACACCCAGGAGCACTGGTAAGAGACTGCTCTCATTTCCTGGCCTCTATCAGATGGCATGGCTCGAGGTTAACAAAAGGTTAAAACCAATCCCATGATGAGGTCAGTATCCACCAGGTCTAGTGGTTAATATTACAGGGGCCACAACAATTATACCATAAGAGTCAGATGTAATGTAATAGTTACATTAGTCAGGCAACTCATTTTACATGGCTGGGTGTTTTTAAAAGATTTCATGAGGATTCCAAATGTAACATCTTAATGAAAATGGAAACAATAGAAGTACCTCAGAGATTTATTTTTACTTTATGTTCAGCACCGTAAGCACAAGTTAGAACAAGTCCATTCATTCATTGTTGCAGATGTTTTACACATCTTGTGGAAATGTATGTATTAATACGGGATGTGGCTTTCGCTTTTGTTTTTGAAAAGCATTAGGATAATTCTTCTCCGATTTGGGTATTTGAAATAAATATACCTCTTTTTCAAGTTCTGATCATGGTTGTCACTCCGTCTTAAGCTGTGTCACTCTCAAATCGAGTGGTGTCAGCCATTGAAAAGGTTGAGCTACTGTACAGTTCACAGAGGGATAGCTCAGTGGTTTGAGCATTGGCCTGCTAAACCCAGGGTTGTGAGTTCAACCCTTGAGGGGGCCACTTAGGGATCTGTACAGTTCACAGTTACAGTTCCCTGCACCCAGATTGTATAGGCACCCAAATTCAGGGTTACCAATTTGCTACTCGCACAAAACCAAACACCCTTACCCCACCCCTCCTCCGAGGCCCCATTCCCCACTCGCTCATTTTCACAAGGCTGGTTGGCTCAGGGGGTTGGAGTGCAGGCGCGGGGGTGAAGGCTCTGGCTGGGGGTGAGGGCTCTGGGGTAGGGCTGGGGATAAGGGGTTTGGGGTGCAGGAGGGGGGCTCTGACCTGGGGGGAGCTGAGAGGTTTTGAGTATGGGAGGGACCTCTGGGCTGAGGCAGGGGTAAGGGTATTGGGGGGGGGGGAGTGAGGGATGCAGGCTCTGGGAGGCACTTACCTCAGGCAGCTCCCTGAAGCAGCAGCATATCCCCCCTCTGGCTCCTACGAGGAGGTGCAGCCAGGCAGCTCTGCACACTTCCCCGACTGCAGGTGCCACCCCCACAGCTCCCATTGGCCGCAGTTCTCAGTCAATGGGAGCTGTGGAGCTGGCATTTAGGGCAGGGGCAGCATGCGCAGAGTTCCCTGGCTGCCCCTATGCCTAGGAGCCGCAGGGGGAACATGCTGCTGCTTCTGGGAGCCATGTGGAGACATGGCAGGTCGGGAGCCTGCCTTAGCCCCGCTGTACCACCCACCGGACTTTTAACAGCCTGGTCAGCAGTGCTGACTGGAGACACCAGGGTCTCTTTTCAACCCGGGATTCTGGTTGAAAACCGGACACCTGTCAACCCTAGTGCCTAATGTACATAAATACTCCACGGTTCTTTTTTATAAACTACAACATGAATCTCTGTACTCAGATTAGCTAATAATGGCTTTTATTCAGAATATGTATATTTGTTTTAGCTCTGTATGGTTATTTCACAATCACTTTGCAGATATCCATATTCTGGCTCCTGAGCAAAGAATTTTCAGGTTGCTCAAAGCCATTCAAAAAATGTTATCCTCCCTTAAGCACAAGCAGGAAAATACACCAAAATGCAAAGGACTGGGACTCTGAAACAGATAAAAGGAGAATTGTGAAGAAAACAAAAAATCAAACATTGAAACCCTTTGTCTCTCTCCTGTTTCCTCCCATCCTTCTCTTTCCCTCCCTTCAAGTCTAGCAAGGCTCTTGTCTGTAGAAGAAAATGCCCGTATATACTCAATCATAAGCCGGTTCGTTTATAAGCTGACCACCCCCGCCCCGAGATGGATAAGTAAAAATGGAAAAATTTTATAACCCATTCATAAGCCGACCCTATAATTCAGGGGTCAGCAAACTTTGGCTCCCGGGCCATCAGGGTAAGCCGCTGGTGGACCGAGATGGTTTGTTTACCTTGAGCGTCCGCAGGCATGGAGGTAAACCTAAGTAAACAAAGTGTCCTGGCGTGCCAGCTGCTTACCCTGATGGGCCGGGACAGCAACTGGTAGGGAAATTTTTTTGGGGGGGGGGGGGGAGAAGCTGGGAGTCAGGGGAGTAACCCCTGTGATCACTTCCCACATGACCCGACCCCTAGCCCAAGACTCCCAAACTCTCCCCATCCCATCCCTTCCCTTCCCACTTTATCTGGGGAGGGCCAGGGGAGGCTGTCTCTGGCCTGGCTGGAGCTGCTCCGGCAGGCTGGGCAGCACGGCCGCAGCCTGCTCCGGCCGGCCAGACCGGGCGATGCAGCCACAGCATGTTCCAGCGGGCTGGGCTGGGCGGCGCGGCCATAGCCTGCTCTGGGGGGCGGGGCCGAGAGGCACGGCTGCAGCCTGCCAGCCGTGGAGCTGCAGCTGCTTCGGAGGCTGGGGGGAGAGCAGCGCTGCCAGAAGTGGAGAGACTCTGGCCCCGCCTCTTCCCTTCTGGCTCTGCTGGCGGTGCTGCCTCTCCTTGATCCCTCTGTTGGTGGGAGGGCCTGTGTCCCACCTCTCCCTCTCTATACCCGTTCACAAGCCGACCCCCTTGTCTGGTGCTTCCCTTTTTTACTAAAAAATATTCGGCTTATGAATGAGTATACAGGGTATAACTGTTTTATAATCAACCCTCTGTGGCCCACAAATACTTCCAAAGTATCCATTCCATCTATGACCCCATTTTCCCACACCACTTCGCACTGCACCATGCTCTGCTGACTTTTCTGAAGCTCCCAATACCCCTGTCCTCAGGCTCAAGTTTCCAAACTAAAGCCACTTTATTGATGCGCTGCTTTTTTTCAGAGCAACAATAGGTAGACATTTCAGAGGAATTCCTTTATTCCTTAGACTAATCAGAGCAAAAACTGGGGCCAAATACTTTAGACTAGTGTGCTTGAGGTTCGACACTTACTCAGATGCCTAAATGTGAATTTGAGTGGCCTGTTTTTCAGAGGTGCTGCACATCTGCAGCTTCTGTTTACTTTTTGGGGTATTTTGCATGTTCAGAAGCTTTGAAAACAGAACCTGCTATTTAGGGTAAAAATATGGATTTAAGCTCTTAACTTTAGGGATTCATGGTTGAAAAGTTTGGCCTTAGCTCCTAAGGCTTGGCTACACAGTTTTTTTTAAGTACTACTTAACTCTATTGGTTTGAAACCAATGTTGTTAAAAGCAATGCTATTCCCTAGCATGGACACCGTTATATCAGTATACAAGTCCTTAAACCTATAGATCTTATTCTCATAAATTTACATTGTAGCAGTATAACCGTGCCCTCACTAGGTACCAACTGCACCAGTACAAAAATCATGCCTCTAACTGAAGTAGTTAAACTGGTACAAAAAGTGTGTTTAGAACAGGCCTGAATGTAGAAGAGCTCAACAAACCCTTTGTTAGCCAAATAAAGGCTCCAATCCTCAAAGAAGCTCCATGAGGGGAGACATCTGCACCCACACAGAGTTCCATGCACAGGCCGAGGCCTAAATGCTTTCTCCTCTCACCATTGTAACCACTGGAGCTAAGGTATTAGTCACCGTAATGTGAAGTTCAGGACTATTTTATTTGATGGGCATGTTAGCTCAGCTCTCAGCTGACTAGAAGCCCTCCTCTAAAGGCGCACATCACCATTTTTTCCTGTTATGTTAGCACTGTAACCGTATAATAAAAAAAATTGGCACCCAAAAGCACAAGCAGGCGGGTAGTTTGGGAAGTTTGCCATAAACTCACTTTAGAAATGAATAGTGCAACATATTACATCCACTTTAATCACATTAGAGCACCATAATTAGCACTACCACAAAAAACTTCCCAGAACTGCAAAACCTTACTCACTACACAATGGACATTTTACCTATCAGAACCAGAAAGCCTGACACCATCATGTATCACACAAAGGCATGAAGAATATGGTTTTATTCCTGAACCTGATTTAATGAAAGCTGACTGTAATTTGAAATATTGATCCAAAAATACTTCAGGCATTTCCCAGGAGAAGCTCCACCTATATTTTGGGTTTCACAATCTCCAAACAAAATCAGCTTCCTTCTCTTCAGCCCACACGTCCAATTTGAGTGAGAAGCAGCTATAATATATTGCCAGTGCCTACCTACAGATCCCTATCTGCCTCAGCTTTGCATCTGAGTCCCCTGTGCACCTGCATTTCCACAGCTAGAAGGTGAATGTGTGTGTACACAGAATGGAATGTGTCCATTCTCCTTACAATGCTTGCAGGTCTAATGATTAATTCCCATGAATTCTGATGGAAGTGATTGTATTTGTGCAGCTTACCTACAGTTCAGTGGGAGGGCAGACATGAAAGTGTGCATTGAAATATAACAGTTCTTACTAAAGTGTTTGTAATGTCAAAACAGAAAATACAAAGGTGTGCTATCAAAGGTTTTGTTGCATGAATTGCAGCTAAGGTCACTTTTTTCAGGGATAATGAAACATTTTTCTGCTTCCTGTGCATTCAGTTTCCACACGATAAAACAGCTTTTGACTATACTACATTTACGTGCCACTATGAATAGTACCAGATCTTCACATTCTCTCTTTGCTTTACACACACACACACACACACACACACACACACACACCACAAGCAAACCAAACCTCATGTATTGTGTCTGAAACCCTGAATAAACTGGACTCTTGATTCTTATCGGTTTAACTCTAGGCTGATCTTGGAAATCAATTAAGTTACGGTTCTATTCACTTCATATATGGTATTAAGTTCAAAAGACAGCACTCAAATCAAACATTACCTATAAGAGGACAGAAAATACATGTTTCAAATTAGAACTAAAAGGTACATAAAGAAAAGCAATTAGTACTCTGAGATCTCAAAATAAAAATAAAATAAGTAATTTCTCAATCCTCTAGTCTACTTTTATGCCTAGATATATAGCCCAGCCTGATGCTGAAGCATAACATAGCTCTTCTGAGCTTTAAGTATTTCTTGAGGGCAATATGTTCCTATCTGTAGTTTGGCACTATATAAAAACCACACACTAAAACCCTTCCTGTATTAAACACAGAAGAGGATACTTATTTAACATTGGGCATTGGCTGTAATTCTCATTCATGGATGTGACATCGTTTTTATTTGCTAGAACAGAGGCTAAGTTTTATTTTTAACATAACTTTTCTACCTAGTCAGAATGAGTTAGACACTCTCTCTGCTGGAGTGTACGTGATACACAATGAATTATAAACATTTCAAGGTAGGAGAGAGAATTAGTGATGATAGATGAACATCAAAAATAGCTTGGCGGTTCAATTCAACTAAGTAAAATTTTGATACTTATCTGAACCTTATACAAACTACATGAATCATAAGATCGGAGCTGGAAGTATGAAAAGACCATGCTTTCTTGCAAGATTTCTAGCACATCCAGCTTCTATTAAAGCTGGAAATATCAGCAGGAAAAAAGAGTTACTCTCTTGGGAGTTTGGCATTTCAGCTCTCAGTCATTTCTGAAATTAAAAGTGCAGAGTAATGCACAAATGGAAAGTGATGACATTTTGGAACATCAAAAAATCCAGGGGCAAATTCTCTACTGAAGTCAATTCCAGTGACTTCAACTGAGTTGGGCCAACAGGGAATTTGGAACTAAGTTCAATTTTGGGTAAGAAGATTGGTGTTGGGTCTTGATTAATGTAAATTGGTTTGTCTACCTGAGAGATGTATATACTGTATTTTTCCTCATCCACATGCACATCTTCTTGATGGGGGTTCCATCATGGAAGAAAGACCATACACACCCCTTTATAGTAGAGCTCATTACTTAGACACTATTACCACGCTAGTAAAGCAATGAACTGCATATTCTAGAATCTCTAGATGATTGTAGCTACTCATATGGCTAGAGCTGAGAAAAATATACCAGCTGAAGCAATGAAAAAATAAATTCACAGGTTTATGAAAAGAGAAGAAAACGTTCTCTTTTCATCTTGAATTTTGCATGACTAAAGGTTGTCATTTTTGCAAAAGGAAAACAAATGCACCATGAAAAGCTGCTTTTTCCTGTGAAAGTGCCATATTTTCTTAATATGGCAATTTGATAAAAACAAAATAATTTTTCCTAGAGGGCACAATTCCTTCACTGTGTTATAAAATTGGTGTCTTTTAAGATAATGGCAGGCTGTGTCTATAAGGATAATTTTCCTTAGATCCTACCTGGAAAATTTTTAATGCTAAAATACACACACACACACACACACACACACACACACACACACTTTCACTGTGAACAATGACAACATGAAAACTGGTAGCTTTGCATAGCTCTGTATCCATTATTTTGTGCATTTATATTGCATAATAAATTTAAAATATCAGTACATCTAAAATGCAAACCATTTTGAACACTGCATTGCATCAGTCAGGCTTTGAATGATGTTTGCCATGAATACTGAAAGCTTTCATGTTGTGGACACTAATGTAATGAAACAAAATCTCCAGAAGAAAATGGAATTATATAGCCTTAAGCATTATAATATGTGGAGTCTGCATGCTGCTCTTTGTTAAACAAGCATCATGCTCCCTTTCTGTCTGCTAGAGCTCCCACTTCCAGCAACAGTTCAGCAATGCCTCCCTAAATGATACACAAAGGAAAAGAAGGATTTCAATGAAGCTGTACACAATTAAACTGGTAAATATTTCACATGTTATTCTAGTGCCTGCAGGAGACCAGACTTCCTGTGGAGCTAACTTACCCTCCATAACTGAGGGAAATGAAGCAGTTTCAGTCTTCAGATGACATACTTAAATATGGGCTCCCAAAACATTTCAAGTGTTAAAAAGGTGGGGGGGGGAGAGAGGGAAAGTTAGAAAAAGAAAAGTTCAGCCTTGTAATAGATGTAATATCTATGGCCCATACTGTGCCATCATTTTTTCAACAGAACTCCTCGTTGCTTTCCATAGGGACTTCAGCTTAAAAATTGATGAGACAATATGACCCTATTACAGCAACCATATTAGAAAGTGTTACCTGTTTAAGGGCTTAATTCTGCTCCCATTGATTTCAATGACAAAACTCCCATTTATATCAATAGCACAGGATTATGCCACCAGTGGGTTTATTGAACCAAAAAGGAGAGAGAATGAATCAATGAAGTGCTAATTTTGTCTTGTTTAACTAACCTTTTCCTAATGTTTAATACTTTGGATTAAAGACCTGTTTTCTGTGTAAAAGTGCATTTTTTCTATTTACCTTAATGGAAAACAGTTGAGATTTAAAGATATTTTCTAAAAATGACTAGAATTTGAACTCGCGACCTCTGAAAAATCCTGCAGAGGTTTGGCCTACTAAGCAACCAATACAAAAAGGCATCTCTGTGGGAATGTGCAGGTGTCACATTGGCCACAAGAGGGCTCCACCATTTCCCCTGAATGCCATAAAACACATGAAAAAGTAGTTAATTAAAAAAAACAAATAGTGCAGCCTCTGTAATAGGATTGATCTTAAAAATATGCATCTCCATTACACAAGGGTGAAGGAGTTCAAAAAGTCTTTCACAGTTATTATGGAGAACTACTTACTGTACATGAAATTCAAGTCTTAAGTGCAGTGTCTTCTGCTTCTTTAACAAAAAAGAGAAACGAGAGAAGATGAAGCACAGTAATTTTCTTACAATCATTCTATAAAAGTCTCCAAAAATAGGAGTCATTCACATTTTGTATGTGATGAGAGAGATTTGGTCTGTTCAGCACAAAGACTAATGTCGGTGAAGGCAAGTGGATTTTGCACAGTTATTAGAATACCTACTTGTATTACAGCCTGGAGTACCCTGTCAGGATATGAGCCACATGGTATATCTAGGAGCCAGGAGTGAGCCTTCCAGCACAGGCAGGCAGATTCAGGCTAGCGGGGTTCTGAGCTAGCATGCTAAAAATATCAGTATGGACATGAAAAATGTCAGCCCCAAAAGTGAAAATTTCATAAAGTTTGAGTAACTAAAAAGGGTGTTATAATGGAAGTGGTTTGCAACTTTAAGTACAGATAACAAGCACAGTAGTAATTTATAACAGTGCTTCAGATAATTGAGCCTGCTGGTTTCTGCAAGGCTGGCAGTGTTGGTAAGACTTCAGCTAAAGGGCAGGAGAACTTCAAAAGTACCCCCATCACCAACAGAATGCTGGGAAGTGTAGTGATCAAGCCTGAAAGAGGATTGGAATAATAGCTCACAGTTGTATGTGTTAATTAGATAATGTCTGTAAAGTACTTGGAATATAAAAAGCCCATCATCATTATCAATGCAACCTAACCTTACCTACCAATACGAAGCTTCTCAGGAATCTCTGGTGTTATACGGACATATAATGCAGTCTGGCTATAACCAGGTCCCTTGTAGATCACTTGTCTAGCTTTTGTTTGAAGCAGGGCCGGCTCCAGACCCCAGCGCGCCAAGCGCGCGCTTGGGGCAGCATTTTGCCGGGAGGACGGCAGGCGGCTCCGGCGGACCTTCCGCAGTCATGCCTGCGGAGGGTCCGCTGGTCCCGCGGCTCATCTGCAAGAGGTCCCCCGGAGCTGCGGGACTGGCGACCGGCAGCGCGCCCCCTGCGGCATGCCGCCGTGCTTGGGGCGGCCAAATTCCTAGAGCCGCCCCTGGTTTGAAGACATAAGAAATACAGTAAATCTAAGCTGCTTTAGCTTATCACTTGAATATTTAGCTATACTATTTTCTTTATTCCATAAGGGAATATCTTTAGTTATTTTCAAACAACTGATCTGTGGAGACAGGTTGCTGAACTAATCTAGTATTCATTCAGATCAGTAAAACACAGTGTAATTCCTAATCCTTAGTAGATGAACAATTCACTGGTACAATGGGGGAAAAACACAAGCAGTGGCAATGATTTTAATAAACAAACAATTAACAGATTCCTTCAACTTTATAACATTTTGTATGCAAATATTGTAAACCCCAAAATGTTCCAAGGAGATTAGCGGATATTGTGGCTCAAAAGACTTTTCAACCCCACTATTTAGAGGGCTCTGTTTTCCATAAAAGCCAAAAGCAGTAGAGTGTGACACCCCTTTTACTCCTCCATTGTTGTTCAGACAACAGCACTGCAGCAATGGAGTCCTCAGACTTCAATTAACTCTTGATAAAGGAGCTTTCACTTGAAGGGGGTGAGAGGCGCAGGACATAACATTTCACTGTCTGACTGCACATGCAGAGACAATGAAAAGGAGTGGTCAAAATCCATTGTGGAGAAAATGAATGCATGTTCTCCCCTCATCAAAAAGTCAGAGGGTATCGTCTTCAGCTTCCATACTTCTCCTAACTGGGTTTTCAAGAGAATACGGGCATAAGAAAGGCTAGATAAATGCATAAACCCAGCTCAGAAACAAAGAAAAGTCTCAGGCTACAGACAAATACAGTAACAGAAATATTAACAAAGGGTATATGTCCTTGCTTTATATTCTGAGGGACTGATGAAGTTCTCATACTTGTAAGGTCTGTATTCACTCCATATTCTGCTGAGAAATCAGGCTGCATTCTGAAGCCTGTGAAAGCTTCTACCAAAACCTGCTTTACAGTCCATTCTTAATCCTTGTTTGATTAGAGTCCATGAGATTAAGTGCTAAAATCCTGGTTAAGTATATCTTCGAGGACATTTTGATACTTAGTTATTCGTTAGCCCTTTATATCCATTTATCTCCATCTGAACGTGTTATATTCATAAAGCATCTGGGGAAGATGTATATGAATTCATTGTTCTGTGAAAATCCAACCTAGTTAATGAACTTGCCAGAAAGCTCCTTTAATAGCTTAAAAGGTTTTCCAAGTTACGTTGGTTACAGGTGACCAAATACAATACTATTGTCCAGCCAGTCTTTTCTTTCAAGATCTACTGAACTAAAATGCCTTTTAAAATATAGTACTCCCAGGTCAAAAATACAAGTGTGAATTCTGCCCTCACATACACCTGTGAAACCCCAAAGTCTTCAATAGTCAAAAACACAGGGCAAAATTTATACTCATCTCCTTTGAGTATATAGAACTTAGTATATTTGCTACATCTATCTACAGTGTTACACACCACATGTGATAGCAAGTACAGAAGATGGCTTTTTAGCATGGTTTAGCGTTTACCACAGCATGGAAAACTCCCCCCCAAAAAACTTGTAGCAGCAAATATGTTGTCTAGATACAGCACTACAGCCTCTGTAAAAACAGAGAAGAGAGAACACTGGACAGCCCAGTACAGAAAGATTAATTCCATATTTTTATTTATATATTGGAAAGGTAGTGTCCACCTTTCTCCCCTCAAAGCCCAGATGGTCTAAAAGCAGAGGTACTTTTTGACTCCAGAATGGGATTGCAGTTTGGAATAACTGCACTGAGTTACACCAGTGTAAAACTCGAGCGAGACCCAAATCAGGTCTTTCATGTCAAACCAACATCTCAGGATGGCCACAATAAAAAATGACTCCTTGAACCTTCCCCCACAAAAAACTGATCTAGCTCAAACACTTAGTGACATCCCACCTTCTCACCTCTCCGCACTCCAGTTTCCCTTTCTCCAGTTTAACTATTTTATTTGTTCAGCCCTCAGAATAACATACATTAAAAGCAAAATAAATTTGCAACACCCCCCCCATCCTCCCTCAAAAAAAAAAGAGAAAGGCATGCATTTTATGAAAAAATAGGAAACAAAAGTAGGAATGCATTAGGACATTGAGAAAGTCTGAAATGAGGCATCATAATTAATACACTATATCTGTACAGCCCTTCTTTTGATTAAAGCTTTACAAGACCCAGGGGCGGCTCCAGGCCCAGCACGCCAAGCGTGTGCTTGGGGTGGCAAGCCGCGGGGGGCACCCTGCCGGTTGCCGGGAGGGCGTCAGGCGGCTCCGGTGGACCTCCCGCAGGCATGCCTGCAGAGGGTCTGCTGGTCCCACGACTTCAGTGGAGCCTGCGGGAGGTCCACCGGAGCCGCGGGACCGGCGAGCGGCAGAGCACCTCCCCGCAGCATGATGCCATGCTTGGGGCGGCGAAATGTCTAGAGCCGCCCCTGACAAGACCCTCTTATCTTGTCTTCCTCTGGAGAAAATTGCCTACAAGTATCCAGAGCCACCTTTATTTTTCCATCACATAGACAGAATACTACCACCAATGTCTCATAGCATAAATCCTAACAGTGGACACCCTACGATTTCATTTTGTATCTACCCAGAGAGATCTCAGACAAACTGTGAGGCAAGCAGATTTGAGGATGATTTAAATTATGACTCTTCAGGACATCGTTATGAAATTCTTCAGCCTTCTCCCAGAATCAATGAACTCTGTGACAATTGCACAAGATGTGTCAGAGATTCCTTGTCAAAGTCTCATATATGCTGCCTTTTCTAAAGGTGCTTCACCCTGTTGTTTCACTCACATTTGAGTTGAGGGAACATTTTGAGCAAAATAGCAGCGTTTCCTTTAATTCCATTTCTGTGAGGGTAGAAAGGTCAGTACAGTGCCAGCCTCAAAATATACTGACACATTAAGTTTTCAAATATCAGAATGTCTCAGAGTGAAATGATTGACTGGCAAAAGCTTGAATCTTCTGCTAAACCTGGTGGGTCTTGTTTCAGAAATCAGAGGAGCTGTTCACTGGAACATTAGCGGTTTGGTTGTTTTGTTGTTTAGAGCAGTTAATTTCTTGCAGTGCCACACCACCAGGGGCGGCTCCAGGCCCCAGCACGCCAAGCGTGTGCTTGAGGTGGCAAGCCGCGGGGGGGCGCTCTGCCGGTCGCCGGGAGGGCGCCAGGCGGCTCCAGTGGACCTCCCGCAGGCATGCCTGTGGAGGGTCCGCTGGTCCCGTGGCTTCGGTGGAGACTGCGGGAGGTCCACCTGAGCCGTGGGACCGGCGAGCGGCAGAGCGCCCCCCATGGCATGACGCCGTGCTTGGGGTGGCGAAATGTCTAGAGCCGCCCCTGCACACCACCACTGTTCAGTGCAGTTCTCTGTATGTAAAAAAACCAATTTGATCTCACTCCACCCAAAACGGGAGCATGCATTTCAATAAAAACTTTGTGATCTCTTTAGTCTCTAAGACACTATGGATTTACATAAACACCTGTTATGCCATAAGTAAAGCAAACACAAACTACGGCTTTAAAGGTACTGTGGACTGCCGAGAGAAAGAAGTGTAGAGAGGAGATGGAGAAAATAAAGCAGATCATCCAAAGGTGTAATTAGACACAAATACAGTCAAGCTTGGCAAAGTGAATATTTCTAGGACGTTCCAGTATACACCGCTACTGCTAAAAAATATACAGACTGTGTAGGAGGCAGTTAATTACGGTTCTCTTACAACTTACAATGCTTGTTCAAGATGACATTGTAATGCCTGTTGGTTATAGAATTTCTGCATTTAAATTTTGCAGGGACACAGACTAAGTGTTTTTTTCCATCTCTAATTTAAATGAAAAAAGCTGAGTGATTAGAAAGTAACGGCTCTTTGCTTGTCCAGTCTGCATCTATACTCCATTTCCATGTCAAACTAGCAGCACTGGTGCTAGTACTGTATGAAGGCTCTCCATAATTCCAGGTTTATTTTGGAAGCTCCCTCCCCTCACTCTTGGTTAGATTGAAACCGTAATGTGAACATCTGAAATATTCTCTGGCTATGGGGAGTAAGGAGACATCCTAGTTAATGGAGGCAGCTAACCAATTGGCCAAAAAAAAAAAAAAAAAAAAGATTGGGTTTGCATTTTAGAACCATTGAGCCTACAAATATTATTGGAGTTGCATCTGTGAGCAGGGCTCTGCTTTGAGTTCACGAGTGTTGCTAAGCAATGGAAAGATGGAGGAGGGGGAAAGAGTGGAAGAGAGAGTCTGACTTTAGGAGTACAAGAATAAATGGAAGATAATACTAATGCTCCTACATAGCCTCATTTGCAGTGAATGTTAAAAGTACGAAATATTTCCTGTCTACCTTCTAAACTACTTGCAGCCTGCGCAAAGACTGCTAAAATGTGGTTCTATGCCTAAATCAATGCACATCCTGCAAGTACAAAGTAGTGTTGCATCCTGTAGCACTGACAAAAGCAGTGAGGCACCAGGACTGTTCACATCTGCCTCTTGAAAGGTAAGGACTAGAGAAACTATTATAACAATCTCTATATGTAGTTTATATTGATATAGAAAACAGGCACTTTTAAATAGCTTATTGTTTAACTTTGCACTGTAAAGAGATCAGATGCTTGTCATATCCACACAATTTTTTTTAATTCTAATGTTATACCAGCAGTTACAATGTTTTTTGTTGTTATATCAGACAAGGTAGATAAATGCGGTACCTTTAATTGGCTTAACAATGTCTCATCTGGCTGCTTTTCATCAACATAATTTTTTGTTCTGGTGTTATTAGAATCACCACCTGTCATGAATGTACTTACATGTTTTTATGGCTATAAACAAATGCATTGCTTTTATGGTTATAATTTCAAGGCTTACACAAAATGTTTGTTGCCTTGTTCAGTCAGACATCTCAGTAAACTCCAGAGTGCATATTTGCAAAGCATGTATTGAATTGTAAACTGAATTCCATGTTTCATTTTTTACACAGAGTTTGGATTTTTTTTTTATAATCAAGTTCTCTGCGGTGCTTATCTTTTTATTACTCTGAATTATAAACCATACGTTGGGGCAATCAGAGCCTTCCAGGTCATTTCATAGGCATTACTCTTTTACTCTATAGCTATCTTTTTAACATTTGCTAATAGCTCATCTGGAAAGAGAATGACATTTGTGGCTGAGCAGCAGATGTGTTCATACACAGTATGAACGACTAGCATTCCCTAGCCCGGAATCACATCTGCTGATGAACCAGCTTTTCACATTTAAATAGGTAAGATTTTGAAGGCCCCTCCCCCCACCATCCAAGACTATATATAATCATTTCTTTAGCATCTTAATACTGTTTTCTGCCAGCATGACAGGTATTTCCCTGACAGATAAATGGCATATGATAGTGGGTTAGTCTAGTCTGTTTCTGTCTAAGATTTTGTCCTATATGCTTTATGTTCTTTGTATTTTCAATCCTTATTTAAAAATAATTCTTATAAAAAAATAACCCACACATATTATAATGCCACTCTGAGTCACATATTAAAGGGAACATACTACAAGCTAGTCAATGAAACATGACAAATTAAAATTCTGAGAGCTAAAAGTTTCCCTAGCCTATTGCATAGAACAAGTCACCTGTTGTACTATATTTCTCAGCATCCCATCACTGGGCACTTTCTTTTTATGGTTGAACAGACACATGGTCAAACCATCCAAGAAATTATGCCGGAGTACACCGTCATGTGGAAATATAAAATAAGATTGAAAAAATGTCAATAAAAACCTCCCATAAAATAACCCTGTTATCAATTTTGTATAGCAAATCTCTCGAAATGGAACGCAAGTGTGGAATGTTTTATCTAAAGATATATGTTCTATATTGGATTGCTTAACTGACCTATTTCTTTTCTTTTGCATTAATAAAAAGAAAAATATCTTTCCTAGCAGCAGAGAATAATTCCCTCCTGTTACTCTGCTGACAACCAACAGAGCTAGACAGGAGGAGCAAAGCAGGAGCTACTACATTTTAATCACAGAATTGAAAAACATGGTTTGCTGAAGCTCTCTCACCTAGAGTGATTTACATGGGTTTAGGAGGAACTGGCCTACTCTGGGATTATGTTACCCAGTAGAGATAACATGGCAGGGGGGAGCGGGGAGGGGAAACCCACCATCATTTCTAGTTCATTTGTTAGATAAGACATGTGTGTTTGCATGAACAATTTCAAAGAGCTATGGGGAAGCAAAGCGCTACAATATATCTAAACACACAGTAATTCACAGTCTAGCATTTTGAAATTTAAGTTGTCTGCATACATTTTAAATTAAACTCGATTTAATATTGCTACTTTTGTCTAATCGGATCAGATCTTAAATTTTCTAACGGCCATTGAAGTCAATGGAAAGACTCTCACTAATGCCAATGGGTATTGGGTCAGGACTTTCTACTAGCTTATAATTACAATATAATACCCCCTAGAACAGACACCAAATGAAATCTGGAAGGAGAGCACACACACCCCTCACACACACCCCAGAAATTAACAATTTGAGCACACGTTGGTTTATAGACAGCAGCTTTGCGCATGTGGCACAACATCTGTTACCGAAACACTAGAAAGCAGACCTAAGGCAAGTTGGGCTACTGCCAACTGACTCAAGATTCCTCCCCCCCCCCCCCAACAAGGCTGTCAATAAATGGACAGATGGCATCCGATGTGCTGGCAGGATAGTTCAGTTAACAATCAAATATGTTAAATGATTTCAAATTCATTGTATGCCAAGCATTGTATTCTGTATTGTATCATATCATGCTGTTTCCTAAGAGAAATACAACCTGGTGTTCGGTAGATACTGTATTTTACAATAGGGGTAGCTGAAACAATTTATCAGCAACCACTGGGTGAATACAATCTGAATCTGGTAAATTCACCAGACTGGCTTTTTCATAGTCTTAATTCCATGCCATTTGGGGTAGAGGAGTAGAAATGAATACTAAAATGTAGGTCACCTGACAGTACGAACTGCTCCAACACGTACCCTCAGCCTCAAGAATATATTTAGATGTAAACAACATGCATGCACTATTCTGGTAGCTGATTGTCCCTGACCTCCACATTTGCATGCCTATTTTGGCACAACATTGATTGCCCCCGAAGATGTCCCCCTCATCCCATTTAGCTCATGCAAACAACCGTTTGGATGACCAGAGTCTCAGAGTATAAAAGTGGGTTGTGTCTGAGAAATAGGTGTACATCTGATACATCTCTCAGCCCACGTCGCTTCCAGCAGCTCCCATTGGTCTGGAGCAGTGAACTGCAGCCAGTGGGAGCCGTGATCGGCCAAACCTGCAGATGAGGCAGGTAAACAAACCGGCCCGGCCCGCCAGGGGCTTTCCCTACACAGGCGGCAGCCCCAGTTTGAGAACCACTGATTATATATATCTGCATGTGCAAAAAATTGAGACCAGCTTGAGGCTAGCTAAAAATCTGGCCCAGGAGGACCCATGTGCAAATACTAAACTTGAATATTGGCCAGTTTTAGGAAGAAAAAAAATACACAGTGCACTCCTGGAATAAGAAATATCAAACATTTAATTTAAATATGAGAATTCTTCTTCCTCCCAAACTTAGCCAACTCCTACGACAATTAAACTGCTGTGAAAACACAGAACCAGTCTTAGAAAGTGAGGTGAGTTAGTGAATCCCAGAGTTAAGCAGCTCATTATACAAAGGTAGGCAAATCTTCTACTGCAGAAGAAGTAGAACAGATTGGCTTGTGCTAGGGATCTAGATACTGGGCCTGATTTTCAAGTATGTTCAGCACATACCAGTGGAGTCCAGAGTTTCAAACCACCTCAGTATGTTAGGTCTCAGTTGTTGCAATAGGAGCTGTTGGAAGCTGAGCACCTTTTAAAATCTGGCTGTTAGGTGTTTCAATAGAAGCAAAGCTCTTTTGACACTCTGACCTTTAGTATGAATACCGAGTACTTGAAATTTTGGCCTGAGCTCTTCTGAAAATCTGGCCCATTGATGCCAACATACAAGACTCAACATGCATCCCTAGTGTGCTCAGTTTTATTTTCCAACATAGTTGTTACTTTACAGGTCCCCAAAGCTAGCCCAGATGCCAAGACACCTTTCACCCTTTTTAAAATGGTCTATTTTTAAAGTATATGTAACAAACAACTTATTTCATTTTTATAAGCCTACACTTGTGGTGGCTGTGTCCACTCTAAAAAGCCACTGAAAATTGTGTATTTTTTTGTACAAGTAACATATTTCTATTGTAGCTGCAAGAGTCGAGAAAAATATTTTCTTCTTTTTCCATTTTACGTAGCATTTGACAGCACATTGTGTGTAGTCAGTTTCACCCTATCCCTTGTTGTTTGTATGATACTTCCACACAACAGAGGTGGAGGAAGTTTTTGAAAAGTAAGAAAATGTCATAGCAAAGCCTCAGAAATTGGCTGGGGCAAGTACAATACCTGAAATTATTTTTTCCCTAAATTTGATTGGTTTGTAAGTTATCAGTTTCCTTTTAAAATGGGAGATGGGTCAAGTGTGAAATATCTACCGCTCTTTCCTAAAAAGTTTAGTAGTAAATAATTAGTACAGTAATTTACCAGAATCCAAACAATTAAGAATCAGATGTTTGGTTCCAAATCACATGGTTTTCCACTACCACACACAGTGACTATGGGGTGTTGTATAAATTTATCTAAAGTCATATAGCAGTGGCCCAGGAAAGAAAAAAATGCATGAGACAGAGGAGAAAAAAGAATAAGAGGAAAAGAATCATATTAGGTGAAATCTTGGCTCCCTTGAAGTCAATGGGAGTTTTGCCATTGTCTCACACCCCTTATTTCTTAACTTAGTTGTAAAGAGTAATATTGAGAACTGGGACTTGGGCTGTTTCTCTTTAGGTATCTAAACATTCTCCTTTTGGGAAGTATTCTAGTAAGTGTTCAGTGTTCTATTATTATGCAAGACATTTCTGATGGGAAATCTACAAACTGATTGTGTGTCTAGATTACTTGTTAGTGTACATTGTCTGACACAAGGTCTTCAATTATATCATGAACTTACCACAGAGAACTTCCCCTTCCAGCTCACTGTCAGAGCTCTACAACAAAATATTTCATTAAGTGTTGGAACAAGAACCAGGGAGAGTTGACATACTCTCCATATTGTGATAGTGTGAGAAGTTTTTCAGATTTAGATAGCAGTAATAATTCTGCCCACAAACAATCAGGTAAAGATATCAAATAAAACCCTTTTCTGCTGTCACTTGTAGTGGATTTTATTCTTCAGGAGATTTAAGACACATCATAGTTACAGTAGAAAGACCAATTGCAGCTCCCACTGGCCGCGGTTCGCTGCTCCAGGCCAATGGAAGCTGCAGGAAGCGGCGCGGGCCAACGGACATACTGGCCGCCACTTCCAGCAGCTCCCATCGGCCTGGAACAGTGAACCTCAGCCACTGGGAGCCGTAATCGGCTGAAACTGCAGAGGTGGCAGGTAAACAAACCGACCCGGCCCACCAGGGACTTTCACCGTACAAGCGGAGGAACAAGTTTGGGAACCACTGACATAGTGAAATTAAATCCCTACCTTGTGTGCGTATTGAATGCAGGCCAGATCCTCAGCTGCTCTACACCAGTAGAGCAACTGGCCGTACAGGGCAAGATTGCTATACTTGGCAGGCAACCACTTGTTAAGCCCCCAAAAAGGGACCGGTCAAAAAAAAGTGAAATTGATGCCAAACATGCATAGAGGAGTGGTATTCAACCTTTTACAGTCCAAGAATCAAAAATTGAGTCAAAAAATGAGAGAAAGACATGCAACAAATTAGTTCAAGGTCAGAGGGCAATCATGGGAACAGCAAAAGTGTTACCATAAACACAGAAGATTTGGTTCATAGTTCTCATAGCGTTAACCCATTTGTCTTCATCTTTTTAATTCCTACTAATGATCAAAGATGCCAGAACAATTTTTATAGCGAGAGTGCTGAGAACCACTGAATCAAACTGTAAACCCTGCCTATGATGGAAACCACTTCAAGCCAGGTGATGTGGCAGCACCCCCAGTTCCAGCACCTATGCTAATGACTAGAACAAAGTGTGACAAAAAGTTCCTCCTCTACCTTGGTGGGTCCTGCGCTTATTGGCAGATTTGCTCACCTCAGTGATCTTCCCCACAGTGTGGGTCAACTTCTCCTGTGTCTGATCAGGAGTTGAGAGGTTTTTTGGGGGGGGAACCCCAGGCCCGCCCTTTACTCCAGGTTCCAGCCCAGGGCCCTGTGGATTGCAGCTGTCTATAGTGCCTCCTGTAACAGCTGCATGACAGCTACAATTCCCTGGGCTACTTCCCCATGGCCTCCTCCAAACACCTTCTTTATTCTCACCACAGGACCTTCCTCCTGGTGTCTGATAACGCTTGTACTCCTTAGTCCTCCAGCAGCACACTCACACTCTCACTCTCAGCTCCTTGCGCCTCTTGCTCCCAGCTCCTCACACGCACTTCCTTTCCTCTGGCTCCCCCTTCCCTGACTAGAGTGAGCTCCTTTTTAAACCCAGGTGCCCTGATTAGCCTGCCTTGATTGGCTGCAGGTGTTCTAATCAGCCTGGCTGCCTTAATTGGTTCTAGCAGGTTCCTGATTACTCTAGTGCAGCCCCTGCTCTGGTCACTCAGGGAACAGAAAACTACTCATCCAGTGACCAGTATATTTGCCCTCCCTCCCCCCTGCTGCACCCCCCCTGTTCCCTGCCCCCCTCCCCTGGGTCCTTTCCTCTGCTCCTCAGCCCTCCTTGGGGTCCCCTACCACCCTCCCCCCCCTGGGTCCCCTCCCGCTCCCCTTTCTCCTTCCCTCCCCCCCCCTCCCCCCTCCCCCCCAGCCTCCTTGCCCCCTCCGTCGCTGTGAACCTGCCTTTCCCCGCGCCCTCCTCCTCCCCCCTTTGAGCCCGCGGGGCCTCCGTCACGCCCGGGGCTCCCCCGCCCTTCTCCCTCCCTCCCCTCCCCTCCTGCCTCCCGGTCGGAGGTGTCGGCCTTCCCCACCGCCCCCTGCCGCCGCTGGGGGCCCCGCCGGGGTGCCCCGCACGCCGCCCGCAGCCGACCACGGCTTCCGGCTCGCCGCCTTCCCGGAGCCCCCCCCCACTCTTCCGAGTGTCCTCGCTGGAAGCAGGTTCCCGCCTCGCTTAGGAGGACGCGGCCTGCCCGGCTCCTCCCCCCCGGCCCACCCCCGCCCAGGGCGCGGGCTCCCCCGCTTCTCCCAGGGCCCTCCCAGGTGTCGGCCTTCTCCCCTGCCTGCCTGCCGCCGCCCCCGCCCCCCCCGGGCATCGGCCCTGCCGGCCCCGCAGGGGCCCGGGCCACTGGCGAGGGGGGCCCCCCCAGGCCGGAA
Organism: Mauremys reevesii; assembly: GCF_016161935.1. Lineage (NCBI taxonomy): Eukaryota > Metazoa > Chordata > Testudines > Geoemydidae > Mauremys > Mauremys reevesii. Next base: position 16,737,993 of record NC_052632.1, read on the forward strand.
AGGTCGGTGGGTCCGCGGCGCCGCCCCTGCCGCCCCGCGCCTGTACCGGGGGGTGGGGCCCGGGCCGCCCGGAGCCCCTGAAGCCCCCACGCCATTGTGGCGGCCTCGCCGCTGTACGAAGGTGGCCTTGTTCGCCACGGCCGGCGGCTGCCCCCCGCCCCGGTAGAGACTGGAAGCCACCCTGGGGTGGTCCCCAGCCCCGCCCCCTACCAGACCTGGGGTCCCCTGGTCTCCGCCCTCCCGCCTCTCTGGGGGCCGCTGCCCGCCTGGAGCCTTCCTCCCTGGGCTGGGCCTGCCGCCTGCTCCCCGCCTCCTCGCCCCGCTGCAGCCCCCTCTCCTCCGCTGCGCGGGCCGTCCGGTCCCCGCGTGCCGCGCCACCTCCCCGTCGGGGCGAGTGGGAGCCGGCCAGGCACGCCTGGGCGAGGAGTACCAGGAGGGGAGGGGGGGGGCAGTTGGCGTCCGGGGCACGCCCGCCCGCCCACTGCCCCTGCCGTGCCCGAGGAGGCCGCCCCTGGGGCAGCCCCAGACGGGGAGCGCCGGCCCGCCCTGAGCTGGGCGCCAGGGCGCCCCCGGCTGGCCTCCTCTCTCCTCCTGCCGCCACCGCCCCTGGGTCCCTCCCCACGCCCTTGCCCGGCGCCCTGGCCCAGCCCCCGGAGATAACGCCCCTGGAGGGGGCCCTGATGGCCCCATGGAGGCCCTCCCGCCTCTGCCTCCCCCTCGGCTGCCGCCTGCCCCCCTGCCGCCCTCCCTGCCCTGAGAGAGCCTCCCGGAGGCAGCCCCCAGAGGAAGGGTCGCGCCCTCCCTGCCCGCCAGAGAAGCAGCTGGAAGGTGAAGCTGAGGCCCCGGTCCCTCTGGACGGTGCGCTCCCGAGCCTCTCAGAGGAGGAAGCTTCGGACGCCTCTGGAGGGTGCCCGGTGGAGAGTGCGCCTCCGTCCCTGAGGCTCCCCCCGGTCGCGCCTCCCCAGCCTCCCCCTGACGGTGACCTCGCCCTCCTCTCTCCATCTAGCTGCGCGCCCTGCCCTCCGGCCGGAGGGTGGGGTGTCGCGGCAGGCGACTCGGGTGGAGGGTGAGGGTGGCCGGGCCTCCTCGGATCCGAGCCCCCGGGAGCCTCCGGGAGCGATTCCCCCCTCTCCCTCTCCGCTCTGAGGGTCCTCTGACCCCTTACTAGCGGGCCTCTCTCTGGAGTGATAGGACGACCTGATCTGTCCCCTCTCTCGTCCCCTGTCCCCTGCTTCCCCCTCCTGCCTCCCCTGGCCCCTGGGATCTTCTGCCCTGCCTCCGCCCCCCGCTGCCCGGGACCACGGGCTGAGGGTGTCCGGGGCCCTCCCGCCGCCGTCGGTCTGCTCCTGCCCGCCGGCTCCCCTGGGTGGGCTTGACTACTCAGGGCCTGCCTCTCCTCCTCTCGCCCCCTTCTGCGGCTGTTCCCGCTTGATCCTACTCCCAGCCTGCGCCCCCCCCTTGCCTGTGGCCTCGGGCTGTGCTCCTTCTGCCTGCTTTGCTGCTGCCCGCCGCCACTCCAGCCTGCCGCGACGTGGCCACGGGCCACTGCGCCTGCGCCGCGCAGGGGGCCCCGCCCGCCTGCCGCTGCGGCGGGGTCCTCCCGGGGGTCCCCTGGGGCCTGCCGGGGCTCCCCGGGGGGGGCCCCATCCCCGCTCGCGGAGGCCGTGCGCTGGGAGAGAAGAGGCCGCCCCCCAGGGTGCGCGGCCCCGGGAGCCGCGTCCAGCGCGCCGGTGGGGGTGGGGCGGGTCTTCTCTGGCCGCAGGGCATCGCAGGAGCGCGGGAGGACGGCCCACACCGGGCGTCCCTCGCGCCCGGGTCTGGGTCTGCCCCGACTGCCTCGCTCCTCATCCGCGGGTGATCCGCTTGCCGCGCTGATAGGGATGGGCTGTGCTACTCGGAACGCCGCGGCTGTAGGATGCCCACTTTGCGCGGTCAGGTGCCCTCGGTGGATCGGGTCGGGGTACTCGGCCCCAGGACGCGGGATCTAGGGTGGTCTCCGCGCCTTCTCTCGGGTCGGGTGCACTTTGTGGGGGATCCGCCGGACGGCCTGGGCTCGGTTCCGGCAGGGGCCGTGGCGGGCTGCTCTGGGTTCGGCGTGAGTGCCGGGCGCTGTGGCGGGCCGGGGCGTCCGGGGTGCTGTTCTCCCTGACGCCGCCCGGGGGGGGCCGGCTGCTGCGCCTTAACGCCTATGGAGGCGATGGGCGCATGAGGTTGGCGGGCGTGCCGCAGGCTCCGCCCTCGAGCGGGTGCTTCCTCGTGGAGTGCATTCGGCCCTCGGGTCCTTAACCCGCTCTCTCGCGGGGGGACCGCCGGGACCGGCGGGACTCCGCCGCAGCGGACGGACCGGCGGGATCCCGGGGACCAGCCACGCGCGCGGGACGGACTCCGGGACCCGGCCAACGCGACCCCCTGGTGGACGCCTGGAACGGACCCCCCGTGACCGTCACGCCACTTCACCACCATCGTGGCCCATAGGCCGGTCGCGGCCGCTTTCACCTGGCGCGCCACCCCGCGCCACTCTTCACCCTTCACGGCTCACCGAGCCGCTCGCCGCCACGGCCACTCCGGCCTTGCACGCCGGACGGCGCACGGGCCGCAGCCCGAGAGCCGGCTCCGCCACTGGCGTTTTGGGCTTGGTTGGAGAGGAGGGCCGGCGGCGGGCGCTGGGAGTTCTGCGCCTGAGGCTGGGGGGGCGCGCACTTCGGCCCCGCGGGCGCTCGGCGGGGGAAGGTGGCGGAGCAGTTGGAACGGGAGGCGCGGGCGCCGGGATTAGAGCCACCAGGCCCGCGGAGGGATGCGCGAGAGCGGGCGTGGAGGGAGCGGGAGAGGATGGAGCGAGGGAGGATCATGCGGAGAGGAGGCGGAGCGGCGGCCCGGCCCCGGGATGCCCGGGAGACTGTTCGATCCCGCATCCCCATTCGGATCGCGCCGAGCGGGTGTCCGCCCGGCCCCCGCCCTTGGCCCTGAGGAGATGCGAGGAACCCCGAGGGGCCCGGAGGCCGAGAAGCTGAGGGGCTCCGCAGCTGCCGGCACGGGATTGGCCCCCCGATCACGCTTCTCGGCGCCCGGATCCGGACTCTGGCCGAGGGCCAGGTCCTTCTACGGGCCGCCTCCCTCACGCCTCGGCGGAGATCCCGCCCGCCACTGCGCCTCCTGGACTCTTTCCGATCGTCGCTCCGGGACCGACGCATGCAGTTGCTCCACGGATGGCCGCATGGACGGTCCCGCCCTTCCTAGTCACTCACGCTGCGGCGCCACGCGCTCCGCTCCGCCTCCGTGCCCAGGCAGGCGAGAGTCCTCGCCTGGGTGGCCAGCACCTTTGTCCGCTCTGGGGCGGATCTCATTCCTCCCCGACCCTTCAGCGCGGCCCCGGGGTTCGCGCTCGCCGGATCCTCACGGCTAGATCGCTCGCTCGCCGGCTTGATTCACCACACCCCAGCACGTCGGACTGCCGATTCGTGGATCTTCTTTCAGGCACGTCGCCGCCGGCTGCAATATCCACTCAGGTGGGGACCTGGTCTGGACCCCCGGCCGCATGTCGCCGACCAGCTCGGGCATCCGCCGGCGGATCACTGGTATCTCCTGGCTTTCTGTTCGGGGGCTTCGCCAGGATCCCTGAAGTGCTCCAGGTGCTTCGGATCACCAGGTGTTGCTTTCTCCAGGTGGCATCTCGGTAGCAGGTGGGTGGTGCTTGGGCAGCCCGCCACGACCACGTGTCAGCTCGGGTAGGGCTCGGCGGAGGCCACGGGCTCCCCGGCAGCTGTGTACGCGTCCTCTGGACCCCTCTGGCGTCCTCTTTCCCGGGGGCGACCTGTCTGCCTGGCTCTCCGCGATGTGCCCCGGTTGTTCTCTCCGCCGGAGTCGGTCCGGTCGGGGCTGCGAGCGCCGACGCCGGCGGGGTGCCGCCCCAGGAGGGCGCGGGGTGGGGGTGCTCGTGTGCCAATCTCGGGCGCGCGGGCTCTGGGGGGGTGGCAGGCTGACAGGCTGGCCTGGTGCTGACGGACGTCGCTCTCCGCAGCTCCCCACCCCGGCTTCAGGCCATCCGGCTCCATCGCTGGAGCTCTCCGCTACGCTGAGGGGCCCTGGCGTCCGCTGCGGGTCGTGAGGGCGGGTGAGGGGTGAGGGCGGGGGAGAGGGCGCTACTGGTCCGATGCTCTATCTGGGCGTGCTCTTCGAATCCTGTCTGCTCCTGGTAGAAGCTTGGTCCATGCTCTGGCGCCTGGTTTCCTGCCCTGTCCCCAGCCCGGATTCTCTCGACTGGGGCCACGGGCGTTCTTCCTTTCCTGCCGGCCCGCAAGGCACTGGGTCTCTGCAGGGGTCTCCAGAGGGGAGGGGGTCAGGGCCTTGAAGTGCCACCTGCTGAGGGTCCACATCTCCGGGCTCCAGCCTCCAGCAGAGGCTCCTACTGGAGTGCTCCTGTGGAGTCCGTATTGGCACACACCTTCCACATCTTCCTTCCCCAGCTCTCTCCGAGCTCTCCACTCTTCTTCTTGAGGTCTCTTTTCTCTGCTTCTCTCCTTCGCCGGCCTTCTGCCGGCCTTGGCGACTTTCCTCGACTGACCGACCAGTTCAGGCCACGCAACCCCCTCGATCTCACCAGGGGCCCGATCTCACAACCCACCCCCCCAGCTCCCAGCCTCCCTGTCCAGCCAGAGGCTGGTCTTGGTGGCAGCGCCAGAGGCTGGTCTCTGGAGAGTCCAGGGTGGGACTCCCTGACTACGACTCGAGGACTGGCTGGGAGCTCCACCCGCCGGCCAGCGCGGGCGCTCAGAAGGCCGCCGTCCCTGCGCACAGCAGGAGGCCCAGGCCGCGGTCGCTGCCCGCTGCTCGTCCGCCCACCTTCCACCCACCTTCCACCACACCACCCCGGCCCCCCCCCCCTTTGCCCGGCACACCCCCCCCCCGGGCCGCCCCACTCACACTGCGCCCGATCTGCTGCCGGTTTGCCCTTCTGCTGCTCTTTGCCACCAGGCTGAAACATCAACCTCGCATCTGTCGCACACGTTCACACACGCGCACACGCTCACACGCCGCCCTCCCCCCAATGACTACCATGGCGGGACCTCTGGGTGACCTAGAGGTGAGGCGCCCTCCCCGCAGCCCCTCTATTCTGCCTCTAGGGGCGAGGCCCTGCGGCTCCGGGGCCTCGAGCACGTGGGGGTGAGACTTGGCGCCATACTGCTTGGCTGCCCCCCCTGTCCCCCAGCACCTGCCTTTGCAGACCCTGCCAGACCCTGGCACATGTTGTGCAGGTGTGCTGCAGCCCAGCCCTGTTCTCGGCTCTCTCTCTCCTTCTTTTTTTGCTGCACTTTTCTTTTTCCCCTTTGTTTCTGGCGCACTTATCTTCATCCCCGTTTCTCGTGCGACTCCCTCACTGACCCTCCTCAAGTCCTGGGCCAAACCTGGCATCTAAAACCACCAGGCCAGAGGAGGAGAGCGATTGGGAGGACCTGTTGTGGGGGCCCATTTCCTCCTCGCCTGCTCCCACGGGCCGGGCTCGGCTGGCTCGCGGCCGCCTCCCGCGGCTCCCTTGAGAGGAGCAGTGCGGCCGGTCCGGTTCTCTCTGCTCGGTCCCCCCATCTCCTTCCTTCCCCCCTGCCTGTGACCTCCGCCTCGCTGTTTTTTTTTTTCTTAGTAGTTGTCATTAGTTGTTTAGTTAGTGTAGTTGACCTGTGATCCTCTCCCCTAGGCTGGAGGGTTCTAGTGGTGGGGGGCGCCGCGCCCTTCCTGGGATACTAATAGGACCAGACTCCTGTACCCCACTGGCCTGGGTCTGTCACAAAAGATAGACACTGCAGCACAAACAGATGAAAATATAGGTATTGTCAGAACTCCACCACTATAGCTGTGCTCAAAATCTCTGTTTAGGCTGGAAATAGAACCCAAAACTCCAGCCTCCCAGTCTTGTGCTTCAGCCATAGTTTATCCTTCCTTCTTACCAAGGTTCAAATGTTAGGTCTCTCCCTGCGATCTCACACACACACACGCTATTTTGCTTTCTTTAAATAAATAAAAAAACCTCACTACAATACACACAGCTTTTGAGGCAGGTAAACGTAAGCTGTAGGATGTTAGTCCAACAGAATTAGTAACTAAAGAATAAAATACTAATAATTAGTAAATAAAAATGAAAATACCTCTTTCTAGGTACCATTAACTATTTCTTGGCGGTAGAGTTCTAGTTTTGCATACTGTCACTTTTAAAAAAAATGTTAAATATTTTATATTGATAATATAGGTTTTGATTATTTATAAATACGTTCCCATATTTCTTTGACCATTGCAGTACTCTGACAACCAGCTAATCTTATGTAGTTTGCAGCATTGGGAAAAGAAGGCAACGTTTGCCAATCAAAATACAGTCTACTGGGAAAAAAATTTAAGAAAACACAAAGTGTGCTAAAACCCATGCTTTTCTATGGTCATCTAACCTACTGTTCCAGACTAATTCCTCTTTTACCACATACAGTTCAGGACAATATGAAAAATTATTTAGCAAACAAAGAAAGTAGGCACACTTTTTTGGTTATAGTTCTAATTGTGTATGCAGTTTTTTTTTTGTTTTTTTTTAACTGCATATGGCCTTGAGATGATTTTAAATAATTTAAAATTATAACCAGTTACATAATTTAAAACATTAAATTTAATTTTGAGCTATATCTTTATCCCATATTTTTAAATGCAATTTTTGGTGCATAACCTTCTGTATGACCATAGAATAAAAATGCCATTGTAATGCAAGATGGTAGGACTAAGTTTGTGTTATTAACCATAATCGGAATTTTCACATTTCTGTGTCATTAAGAACTCAACAGTACTTTTGCATTAACAGGGTACTTTGCATACATCTGCCATTTTATATATACACACGTATAAATATACATTTGTATCTATATGTGTGTACCTACATACAAAGCAAAAGAGCTGGAATTGACATAATAGCTTGAACTTCTGTTGCATGCATGTGTGATTAAATTTAATCTGTTCCTGTCTAGACAGGTAAGGTGGTGTCCTATTCAACAGTATTAATAGCAGGGAGATGTGTTTCTTGTGAATGATGTCATGTCTAGTAATATACATTAATTAACTGATGTCAGTATTGACTAGGCAGTGTCTTGGTTCTTAGACTCTGGTTGTACACTAATTACTTATCTCTTACATTAAGGTATTGGTAAATTGCCTGAGGATTTAAGAATCTCTGTAGAGAAGGATGATGTAGTTTAATTTAATCAAATATTGCACGATATACAAGCCTCTTCTCTGTGTTCATTTCCTGAAAACCCGTTAGCTATACATGGTTAAAGAGGAATAGTAGACCATAAATAGATTATATTTTGTGACGCCACCTGTAACACAGTAGAACAGAACAATTATTATAAAGGCCTGAATAGCAGCTACCAGTTCTCAAGCATATTGCCTGAAGGAAATGCAGGAAATGGCTCTGATTTGACACCAAAATAGCTTTGCATTAAAACATGCAAAATCCAAAAGGGTCTCAGCTTTGAGTGTCCTTTGATTTATGGTAAGAAAAAGGAAGCGTAAACCAAGACCAGGTTTATTATCTACAGATCAAAGTACAGCCTAGCTCCTTCTTCCAACAGCAATTAAAGATCGGGAGTTATATTTTTGGTGAGAACTATTTTGACATTTGCAGATCTTTCACAAACTAAAATCATATAGTGCAGTAGTTAGGCAGCATGAGAGATACACAAAAAACAATTATGGTGGCATTAAAGCTTCTTGATGGAGACAAACAGACTAACACGGCTGCTACTCTGAAAACTGAGTTATGTTACTTGTAACCAGTTGATGTAATTGTTTCCCTAACTGGGTATAAAATGATGGTTGTAGTTGAATTATGGACAGGCTCCAATGAAGAAAAAAAAATCAAAGGAAAGAAGACCTGAGTTTGCTGTATCAGAATCCTCAGGGTGCTGGGGAGCAAAGTAAACAGTGTGGAGTGGTTCCTGGCAAAAAGTCTTAAACATCAATGGAAGCCCCATTAATGTTGATTTCTTGTGTGAAATCTCCAGAGCTAAACAGGCATAGACTGCCATAGGGGAAACACTGATTGCAGCACTCTTGGATTGCAGACAGTATATTCTTAAACCTGGTCCTGAAGTGAGTTATTTGAAAGCAAGATAACAGATATTTGTTCTGACCTGAATCTGCTGCTTAAGACCAGAAGGAGAGTGTTAATTTAAAACAGAATTTTGAAGAAGCTGTAAAAGTTATTTTTTCCCTTTGCTTCCTCCCCACCAAACTGCAGGTCTCCAACGCAGAAAACCTTACATTTCCTGGAACAACTTTGCACAGCAGCTACTAGGGGGAAGCCTGGATTCATTCCCATAAGTGCGTATGTGAACGAGCTGCAGCACTTTGTACCCTGATCCAAGGGTGATTCAGAGGGGAGAACAGGTGACAGTACCACACAGTGTGACAGTCCCCACCTACAGACTCCATGTAATCTTTTGGGCAGCTTTAAATTCCAGCCAGAGCTCCTTGGGAGCCACCTGGCAGAAACTGCCTGGTAGGGATGCTGAATAAAGACATCTGAGGCTGCTCTGCTCCTAACTGGCTGAAATGGCGAGGCGGGAGGGGTTGCATGCGGCTTGTACAGCCATGCTTCGCTCCTAGTGGAACTTTCACTGGGTGTCTCAGCCTAGGTTCCCCCAATAAAACTTCAGCACTGAATCAGGCATTGCATGTCAGAGCTCGAATGACAATTTCGGTGTTGATAACTTCAACATGCTTCCTGCTAAATTCTGGAATCATGTTGTAATGCAGTTGGAAGATTAATATTCTATGCCATGATGGATTCTGGACTAAAATAGGGTCTAAACATATTTCCCATTTTTGTACTTAATGTGCAATTCTTTCCAAAGTCATAATGGATGCATGGGCCTATGCTAGTAGGGACCTCGGATACATGAAAAGATAATCCTAACCAGCTGTTTCTCATGTTTAACATTAATGAGCATGACTCTAGCTGTACTTAGAGTGTTGTAAGAGGAGACACTGGCATTACTATATACTATAATCATATGTTTCTTCTCCCAAAGTAAATCGGGGACAGACTTGTCTTGTAGTAAGTCAGGTTAACAATCATCATTTTAACTGTATTGCAACTCTGGGTTACTGAGAATATGTATTCTTAAAGCATTGAAAGAGACAAGTAGAATTCAATAGTCAGAATGTATCTTCACTTGTTAGGGTCTGTCTATTTTTGATACCACTCTATTGGTATATGTTAAAAATGCCAATGAATTAAAAAATCCTAAGTCTACTGTAAAAGCATGAGGATTTTTTAAACTTTGAATGTGAGTAATGAGCTCATTTCCCCACTGGAAATATAAGATAATGACAAAAAAAACTAAAAACTGATGTTCATCTAGATTGCAAAACTTCTCATTTGACTGTGTATTACTGTCTTCTCGTCTTCTCATTTTACATGATACCTACCCAGCCCAATGCTACAGGCAAGTAATCTCATTAGCATCAATATTTGTCATTAGTGACAACTGGTCACATCTGGAAGAGTCGGTACACAGAATACATATAACCTATATTCTTCTGTAAGAGATACCATTGTGCACACCTTATTTTCATGTAGCCTTGGAGCTCTCATGGTGACTTCTGCTGAGCATGTAGCACCAGTACTCTAAAGCCTATGCATTAGACCTTTCAAGGCATTTAAAAATGTTTATTCCAGTTTTAGCATGTTCTTGACTTTGCAGTGGTTCTACATCGTGGAAAGTAGACAAATGCAAGCACCATTCCTTTGTCTGTGAGCTTCTCTCTCCGAAGACTAGCCTCATGATACTGAATTGAAAAATTATCACCAAAAGAGGGTGTTTCAACCATTTAGTCTAGAAAGCTGAACGACCATGTGTGGAGGCAGGAGGAACATGTCCATGGACAGTTTGTGGGCACAGTATATAAGTAAGTGTAAGTGTAAGTGTGTACGTACACACACGGCCCAAAAAGAGTAGCTGAGATTTTAAAAAAATTAAAAAATTAAAAAAAAAATCCCAGCTCCACTGAACTGTCATGAATCTGGACGGCTAACCATAAGTTTGGCTAAAACCCAGACTCAACCTGCTTTAGATGGGTGCTTGATTTAGCCAAATATTTTGCACTGCCCTAAGGAGCAAATATATAAAACACATAAAGTAGTGTTTCCCAAACTTGGGATGCCGCTTGTGTAGGGAAAGCCCCTGGCAGGCCGGGCTGGTTTGTTTACCTGCCGCATACGCAGGTTTCAGCCGATCACGGCTCCCACTTGCCGCGGTTCGCTGCTCCAAGCCAATGGGAGCTGCTGGAAGTCCCTTAGCCCATGCCGCTTCCAGCAGCTCCCATTGGCCTGGAGCAGCGAACCGCAAACAGTGGGAGCCACGATCGGCCAAACCTGCAGACGCGGCAGGTAAAGAAAGTGGCCTGCCTCGCCAGGGGCTTTCCCTACACAAGCAGCGTCCCAAGTTTGGGAACCACTGACATATGGGGCATTATAGGCACATAATGATCATAAAAAGAAAAAAAATCAATAAGAGCCATTAATTCATCTCAAAATAAGACTATGTCAAGGCTCATACAATTACTATACAACTGAGAGAAGAAACAGTGAAATCTTTCCAGCACAGTTCTCTCCACTTCCAAACAAAAAAACAAATAAAACTAGGAATGAAGCGAAACTTACTTGGTCTTTTTTCCACATATTTGCATGTACAGGTGAAAATTTTAGGGCTTAAACTGATTTACCCTAATGTAAGTGAGACGTAAATCCACTGAAGCCAGTGGAGTTATAGCAGTGTAAACACATATGAAATCAGCTAATGGGTCACATTAAAAAAAGATGTGAATGTGACATTAATGGATTTCACCATAGTGTACCTCATATTCTGTACTCTACATGAATGATTACTAACTAAGCTTTGCCATGCAGCAGGCAGATCTCAGTTAAACCAGCACTAGCTTCATTTGAAACAAAGGAAATACTACTAGCAATAGAAATCATGGCCCTTTAAGGCATCTCAAGTTGGGATCCCAAAAATCATTAGCCACTCTTGAAATTCTGATTCTAGTTTTCAGAGATTCCAGAAGAGGAGAAATGTTTCTCAAAGAAAAAATGAGCCAGTAGAAGATGGGTATTTCTCACTTAAGACATTCCATGAGAAAGTTGCTTAGACAAAAGGGATCTTGCAATAACATTGCCTTCTAGTTCTTATGCTAGATAACTAGATCACAATATGCTGTTATTTGTGGGTAAGATCTTGCATACTTGTGCAAAACTCCCTAGAATAGTTTTGTAAAGCTAGGGGCTCTGTGCATGTGTGTCCATGTGTATTTACAGGATTTAGTTGCAGGCAATACAGGCAGCTCTATATTGGTACAATAACGAAGGGGAGAGCAGTGTTCTGGAGCAAAGCTTCCCCTGGCAAAGTTCTTTTAATACAAAATTAAAACATCAAGTAGAGTCTTGCTCCTGTTAGTGAGCTCTGCATCTCTTCCTATGAGCTCTAGAATCCTTTAATCTTCTGTATCCGCTGCAGTTGCTCCTACTTCAAAGTGCTGCTGCAGGCAGTGGAAAGGATTCTGGCACTCATCTGGGAATAGGGCTGGGACACCTTGGGAATCAAATCAAGCCCTGTATGTTCACTTGAACCAGCAGGGAAGATACAGCCACTTCTAGAGCAGAATGGGGTGCATCTTTACGCAGGACAGCAACACTACATAACTGTTCGGGACCAGTAGTGAAATGTGTATCCATTTGTTGTCTTTCAAAATGTATAAAAGGTGTTCTACAAAGATCCACTTGAAAAAGAATCTAAAGAAAATAGCAAAATATATAAGCATGATAGCTGGGTATGTCTGAATGTCACACTCCTGTGGATTTGAAGAGAAAGCCAACAAGTCTGACATGATACAGGGTTCCATCAACGTGTACAGCTTCTTTTGCAAGTCTGGTTGTATTGGAATGTAGTGGGGGATCTGGGAATAGCTCACAACAGAAAAAAAGCCTAGAGGAGAGAGAAGGGAGAGTCTGGAGATACAGAGAGATGGTTCAGGAAGCCTAAATAAAGAGGATAGCATTTTTTAACCATCTCAAATGCCTCATCCAATTTGCCTTTTGGGGAAAAACAAATCTATTTTACCATAAGATCACATGTTTCTTTCCTGGGCCACTGCTATACGACTTTAGATATATTTCAGCTGAAATTGTTTAGTTTGTTCAAAACTGAGGAGGGCATTGAACTGGCTTTATAAAGACTTCAATGAAAGCAAAACTTCCCATTGACTTCATCAAGAGTGATCAGACTCAGTAAAAATCTAATCTCGCTCTTCTACCAAGTCCTGTATAACAAGTCAGGAAATTCACAAAGTGTTTGTATCAATTTTTCATTAGCTCCTACTATGAAGAGAGGCCTACCTCCTTGGATGGTGTTCACTTACAGTGTTTTGGTTTGGTTTTTTAAAGCCACTTGTTTGACTCACAAAATTATGCATTCTTTACTGTATCTTGCTGAAATAATTTGTGAATGAAGCTTCAAGAGTTAATGGTACTGAGATTATGTTAATCTGATCATCCTATATTTTAACAACTATGTTAGGAACATTGTACAATTAAGCTTCATAAGAATTAGACATTTTATGTATTTCAAGCTGCCAATGTTGTAAAGAATTACAATCACTAGACTATTAAAAATAACTAAACTGCTCCTAAAAGCATTAAGTAAAATTCAAAATATACCATGGCTGTTTTACATCAGGATGTGCTTGGATTGTAAATTCACATAGTGCTTGAGCTGGGGCTGAAACAAGACATGAACACTTCTGAACTGGGGAAAAGTTTTGTCCTAGATTCACTTTTAAACTAAACCATTCCACTCACCTCTCCATCTAACTGTACCAGGAGAGGCTGGATCAATTGCAGGCATGCATTATATGGATCTACAAAATACACTTTTGAATAATGCTCAGTTTTGAAAGTTTTGCCATGTTAACACAAAGTTAATCTCCTTGTGTCCTCTCTCCCCACTACCAATCCTACATGTCCACACTCAGATTTCACAATATAGCGTGTACCGAAGTAGAAAGTAAAGTGCTATTTCTATGCTCTGATTGTGAGCAAATACAGAAATATGGAGTTTCCTAACCATGATTTATATCAAGTGTTCTGGAAAATCTGCAGTTACCCCATAGTGCAGGGGACAAAATCCAGAGAAGATGCACACAGAACAGTGCCAGAAGTGCCTGTGGTAATGTGCTACCACACAGAGAACTGGCAAAGTTAACACACTAACTGTAGCTGCCACCATTACTGAGTTTTAACCATATGGTGTGGCACAAGCCATGTTTAAATTTGACTATACCAGTAACTCAGTTAAAAATTATAGTGTAAAGAAGAATTTGGTGTAACAGTTCCTATATCTGTAAATTTACATAAACACCCCCACGTACACACAACATATCAGACCCTCACCCTTGTCTAAATCCACACTTACCCAAATAATTTAGGTCTCCCATTCCATGTAGATGAGCAAAGTAATTAAGATGTTTGCTTAAAACTATCAAGCACAAAATACTCATCTAATACACAGTTTCATTATAAAACGCAGAGCACGTTCATTGAAGGTTTGTTAAGGTTTATGTATCCTTCACCCATACATAAGCTTACATAAAAATCAGATGAAAATCACAGCTTTGAAGTTACAATGTGAAACAAAATGAAATTCTAGGTTCAGCTGTGTTTCAGTTTGAATTTTGGAACTCGACTCAAAACTCAGATGTGAAATTCCTGAGTGCAATACCCATCTGGCTAGAAGTGAAAAAAGAAATTGAATGAACTCCTGGGGAGAGAAAACAGGTTAGTACAGTTTCATGGGGTTAACTGTCTTCTCCTGTATTGTTTGACTTCCCATGACTACCCCTACAGCATGGTTTTTTGGTTTGTTTGGGTTTTTTTTGAATCTCAAACTGTTACTCACTCAGTAAATTTGACTATTTTCTCAATCCCATTCTTAGGGCTTGTCTGTATATGAAAGTTATTCCAGAATAGAGCAGCCTGTGAATTTAAAGTGGAACAACTATTCCAGAAAAACCTCCACGTGTAGACTAGCTCTCACTCTCCAGAGCAGTGATAACATGTTTCTGGAGATAATTTCGTCCAACAATTTTTCGGTGGGATCCTTTTTGGCTGCAGTGAACCACATATTTTCTGAGGTCCTTGTATCAAAAGAAATTATGGAAGTTGAGGCCCAAAACAGTGTGTTGACCTGTCCCGTCACTATAGACATGACCATCCTAAATGGAGGACAATACGTATGCTTCAAAAGATGACCCATTATTAAATAGAATACATTTCTCCTCTTCAGGAATGGATGTGAAAGACATTTGACCATGCTAGTTCATTGGATAGTGAAAAAGGCTCTGGGGCTTAAAGAAGGAAAAAGCAACGCACTAGAGCACACAGCTCAAAGGAAAACAGAGTGAATACTTCACGTATTCATAACTAACCTTTGAACTTGAATGCCTGAGCCAAATTCTGAGCTGTGCTTCTCAGGAGGTGCAACTTGGAGTAGCTGTAAGCCATTTTTGCATGTCTGAAATTCTGGGCTGTGCTGAGGGGTCTGTCCAACCCCTAGCATAAATTAGAGCAGCCTCGTGGACTGCTCTAACTTACACTGATAGTTAGCAGGTCCTCTGCCCTGAGGCGGCTTTGACTTCTAGTGGCTTTCCACAACCACCTTATGGGCCTGTCTATTCTGCACTTGTTCCCTTCAGGAAACTGTAGTCTCATCACTGTGGCTGACAATGGGCTGTGAAGGCCTTCATAAGCTACAATTGTTTGTTGTTTTTTAAATAAAAATTACCTTATTCTTTTTGTGGGTGGCAGAAGCAAGAATAACTAAGAGGTCTATTGCATGCCTTCCTATCTGGCAGGCTCCTAAATTGGAGAACTCGGGTAGAGACCATATTTATCACGTTTATCTTTCAGCAGCATCCCACCCCATTAAAGTACTCTGCAGAAGTCCAGTATTTGAACAAGAGGAAGCATCACATCATGAATTTTTATAGCACTCACTCCTGCTTGAATGTTGCTTAATTATAAGCCATAGTCTAAAAATCCCTTGTATGTCTGCCTGCACTGCAGAGTAAAGATATTAAACAGATATACAGTATAATCTTTAGAAATATATCCAGCTATGACAGCTATTACACTGCAGGAAAAAAAACTTCTGTTGTCACTTTCAACGGAAATTGGATGAGGATGATTCTATACAGCCTCAAAAATGCTTATTATCTCCAAAGATACAGAAAACACATTTGGGGGGAGTGAAATCCAACAATACAAAGTACAAACTTATGTCACTGAGGACAGCTGTGCAAAATAAAATTAGTAATGCTTTCATTGGTCAGAGCACATGCTGAAATAGCTAAAGAACCCAGCCAGAAATAATTATGCTTTTGTTGTAAGACCTCATCAGACTTCACTTAGCTGGAACGAGCTCTACAGTTCAGTCCTTCACTCGGCTCCTATAACCAAGTGTCACTTACTCACATTTATCCCTTCAGGTGTGGCATTTAAGAAGGTATCACTGCATCCAGGACATAACATTCTTTGTTTTCGAAAAAAGTGTCCATCTAATTTTACAATTGAGTCTATACAGTAACTAAGGCATCTCACTATCAATTCATTGATTTATCAACCAGACACTGTCTGTGATTAGAAACGATAATGAAGTCACCACACTGACAAGGAAGAAGAAATATTATTAATTTAGCATATTTGCCACTTTAATAGGCCAGTTTTCTAGCATATTATCTTATGTCCTGAAAATTTATTCCTTACTGGGTTTGGTCTTTCTATGTGATATTAATTTTAAATTGATTTTTTTAAAATGTATTTTGCTTGGATACACACAAACAGGATTTTAAGCAAGTCTGTTCCTTTAACAGATTGTTTTAAACTAGCTCTGCTGTGTAGCACTATTACTTTTTATCATCCACAGCTGCCTCCCAATGGATTTCACACAGGGGATGTAACAGCCATCTCTTGAGTCCAGCAGAACTGACAAACTACCTATTTAGTTTACCGAGGCTCCATGCAGAGTGACTCCCAGAACCTCCTAATATTTACAACCAGCATCTCTTTTGAAAAGGTGCAGAGAGTTTGTTTCCATATGTTCATGATTCCTCGATACTGCTGTTCTTACCAACTAGTAAATGAATGCCTCCAGCTAGCAGTAACATTTCTATCAATGTAACAGCCCAGCCCACAGGGATCTAATTTACTGAAACTGGTTAAGTGCTACACAAACATCATCTAGAGAGATTAATTGGCTGTTAAAGTTTGATTGCTTTGCAATCCCTTGGTGATGGTTTGAAAATGAAAAAGTGATCTTTTGTCATTACGTAAATACCTTCAGGTATAGCATATGCATGGGCTTGGTGTACGTTTTCTAAACACAGCAAGTCTTCTGTGGGGAGGAAGCCATGACCTATTTATTTAGACTGAAATTTATTTAGTTATATTTATTATGGATTACATTTTCCTGCGGTTTATTTAGGAGTAAAGTCTTCCCAGGCTGCAATTAATCCAAATTAAAATACATTTATGCTGATCATTAAAACAATTTGTTGCAGACAAGTTTCCATTTGATAACTTCCCAACGTCGGCAGTCAAGATAACTGCCAATTATCTCTCCTAATAAATACTTAAAACAGGTACACCAACTCTTGGGTGCTTTCCACTCCATGCAGGCTCCTTGATATTATTTGTGGTAATCCAAGTGCTAGGGAGGATTTGTAGCTGCTTATCCGCCTATTCTGCCCTTCCTTTCCACCCCGAAATCCATCTCCAGTCTGTAGATAGGTGGCATGTTCTGGCCCTTGCCAGTCTCCGCCCTGAAACATACAAGGACAGCCTAGGGTAGGAGCTCTCTAGGACTATTCCCTTCCTGATCTGAGCACAGACCTGGGAAGAATAGCTTCTCACGCGATACTATAGTATCTCCCACTTGAGCAGAAAGCTTAAGGTTGGACTTCTCAGGACTGCATCTCACTACCTAGCTCTACAAAAGAGAGGCCTTCCCCACCCCTTTAACTGAAGTAAAAAATCAGTATCTTATATTGATTATATTTCCATATGGTGGAATTGAAAGGTATTAAACAACTTTTGCATACACACACACATATACACACACACACATATACACACACACACATATACACACACACACATATACACACACATTATATATATATATATACACACACACACATACACACACACTTTTTTTTTTTTGAGTGACAAAAGACCAACAAATTAGAATGCTACAATATGTAACCTGCCCTGTCTGCCTGCTACAACCACCAGAGTCATTAATATGCCAGGCTCAGTTGGGACCACAGGATCCATGAGATTAAAGCATGGAAATATTGGAAGAAAGTAATATAGGGCATGAAGAGATCTATTTAGAAGAAAATATTCATAGGCCTTTGTGATTTTTTTTTTTAATTTCCCTCAACAGATTAAACAACACTTGCTCCCCACTGTAATGGGGAAAATCCAGTCTGATTTCCATTCAGCTAGCACAAATGCAAATTAAGGATTTCAGTGAATTGAGAGAGACTAAGGCCTGGTCTAGATGGAGGCGGGAAGGAGGGGGGAAATCGATCTAAGATACGCAACTTCAGCTATGAGAATAGCGTCACTGAAGTTGACGTATCTTAGATCGACTTATGCGGTGATGCGTGATTGATTTGCCCCCCCCGACTTTGGCGAGCCAGCGAGTTTCAGCAGCAGGGGGGATGGGAGAGTGATTGGGGATCGATTTATTGTGTCTACACTACATGCAATAAATCAATCCCAGATAGATCGATCGCTACCTACCAATCCAGTGGGTAGTGTAGACATACCCTAAAGGAGTCCTCCATTGGCTGACCATGGGGATCATTTTCTCCTAACACTTTGGGTTTCAAGCCCAAAGTGAAGAATACTCTTATTCCCCCCCTCCCCCACCCACCCACCCACGCACTCACACTTGGGCAGGTCCCCACCCTAGTCAGGAAAGGGTTTGACCTTCTCCAGGTGCAATCAACCTCAACCCAGTTTGTTTTATCAAGCCTGAGGATGGGTGGGTCCTTAAAAGGGAGGATCCCTGCGCAGAGCAGGGTAGCACTCTGAAGGAGTAAGACTGCAACTTAGAGCTCCCTGGTCTCTGGAAGCTGGGGTTGCTGACCAGGGGCATCACTGAGAGCCTTGATCTCCCACACCCCCTGAGAAAGGAGAAAGCTGGTATTTTTCCTTCCGCCCCCACCTTTGGTTTTCCAAAGGCCTAGGACTCTGCTTTTTGTGGGCTATAGAAGCATACTGACTTTTTGTTAGACTATTTTAACTTCCTCCTTCTCCCCTGGTTGGCTGTGCCCTAGACTCAGATAGAAGCAGCACCCACCCTCTCTCCAAGGGGGCACTAGAGAGCTATAGCCTAATATGCCTCCTTCCAATTGACTCTAGCAACTCGTTTGGTGGGATACCAGGGACTGAGAAACAAGAATAAGGGACACAGTCTCTTGCCAAAGAACTTGCTGGTACAGCAACTATATATTAAGGTGGAAATTTCTTCCAATAATCCATCAATTTTATTTTCCAGAACAGCAAATGAGGAATTCGTATAAAACAGAAATAGTTATAAAAATATGGCCAGCATAACCCATCCCCGAACATTACGAGAAGAAATGGGGATTGAAGGCTTTTTGAAGCTTCAATCACACTTTTTAAAAAAAAAAAATTGTCTAACACACACACACACACACACAGTTTAAGAGATTCCTGAGGTCTAGGATGTGACTAACATGTAACGCTTTCATTTAAAAGTGTCAAGTAACATACTGGAAAACTTTAGACTACACTGTTTGATGTCATTCCTCTGGAAAGTCTTAGAGGCTGTTTTAAAGTTTAAGTGAATTTTAATGGACCAAACGAGGAAACTTTTGGAAAATAGTTTGATTAACCCTTTACCTGCTGCAGTCGCAGTAAATCCCATTGGCAGGCTTCAAAGGAAAGCCAGCATGGTTCCCCAAGTTTATTGAAACTTTAAGATTAAACTTTTGAAAAGGTAAATGGAGGTGAGATGGTGGCATTACATAGTATTATGTAGGGTGTTTGCAGTGCAAGTCCCATGGCTCTTAAGCTAAACAAGCAAAAATCTGTGAGTACTCCCTTGAAAATGCTTAAGTTTTGTAAAGCAGTTAACCAAATGCTGTATTACTTTCATTCTGAACATGCAAACTGTTATGGAAAACTGGCCCAGGGTGTTAGATTCAGGAAACAAATCAGAGCCCTAAATGAGCCTTACAAATTGGAAAGAGGCATTGGTGAGAGCTCCTGGATCACCATTGGAACCCCAGCATTTATTTATGTAATTGTCTTTGACAACGCTAGAGAACACAAGGGTTTCAATGCTAGAGATCAATGAAAAGGCACAGCAAATAATGAGGCCTCCCCCATTGCAATTAGATACAGGAGATTCAGATCATTTAAATTCCTGCTCGTAAATTCCAAGAGGCAGTTCACTTAAGGTGCTATAAATAGGAAGAAAGGTTTAACAGGAGATAGTCAGGCAACATATATAAAAGGGAAAGATCCTAGAGCATGCTGTCCAGGAAAGATATATTTTCAAATGAACATAAAAATGTTCCCAAAATGCGTACCCAATACGCATAGTTGCAGGAAAGGCGGCAGACAGCTGCAGTTCTAGAGACCGATAGCATAAAAAAGTATTGGCACTCTCATTCTCTGCTGGTTAAATTACCAAGCACAGTATGACCTGATCAAATATCTTTGACAGGAAATAGCTGCTGTTAAAGGGGTATGGAGGAGATCCATCCAACTGATACTCAAGACTTAGGATTTAGAATAAAACGGAGGAAATTGGGATCCTTTCCGCCAGAGGAAGGAAACACTTCTATTGTTCACCTTAAAGTTTTTGAGTACAACCTTAATATAAGAATTTGACCATGCTGAGAAAGGGAAGCAAACATAGCTATACTAGTTTTTAAATGATCCAATAGGCACTGGCTGTATTTACCTGTGGTTATGCTCTCTAGCAACTGTGTCGTCTTAACTCAAGATTTTTCTGAAATTGTAAGCTCCATGTATAGCTGTGTGGCGGAGTCAGTGGCTGCAATACTATCTGGCCACCAAATTGCACAGTACCCATTCTGTAGAAGAATACAGCAAATGCCACCTGTCTTCTTTTTCTTTATCCACAACACCAAAAGGCACCAACTTTTACCTGCCGGGACCCCAAAACACCATGCTTTTCTTGTAACTCCATATTCCAAGAATCCTTTGGTCACCATATTCCCTACAGGGGGCGCTTGTTGAGCTGACCTGCTGCTGCATTGAGGACTGCGACTCTAACATCAAAGCAGGGTGGGGAAGGATATTCGTGTGGAGGGTGCAAGCTCATTTGGTCCATTTCAAGGTAAAATTTGAGATGTGTCTTGGGCAGTTATGAGTTCTTTCTCACCCCCTCCCCCAATTTCTATATGCTAACCAAAGGAAGAGCCAATTTCATAACGAGTACTGCTCATAACATGCAGCCTGGCAAATCTGGGTGGGGAATCACTGCTATATGAGATGCCGCCAATGGACAGGGGGAGGACAGAATTCATTCCAGAGAAATGGGAAGGCAAGTCCTTAAGGAGATTGCACTTTTGTGCATGAATGCACTTGCCCTCTGTTTTTTTTATAGCATGCTCCTAACAACCATGGTATCCAACACTTCATTTTGCAGTGGTAACTCTGGAACTTCAACCATTGTTTGGTGTGTTTTCCAGGACCCTTCCCAATAGGCCCCCTCATTACAGATGCAGAGGCAGGGGAGCAGTTTTTTCCCCCATCAGATGTGTATGCTGCATGATGAATGGACTGGTAGTGGTGTAATGAAAGCGCAAAACTATTGTTCTTGCATGCGGGAAAGCAAACTCCTCACCTCCCATAAATTAACCACATCTTTTGGCATTACACTACTAGGCCAGCTATAAAAGCATACTGTACGATGGGTTTTTGTATGAAATTTGCAGTGCTGGTTAGTGTGTCCCACCTTTTGGATGGAACACAAATGCCAAACTTTGCTGCCAAAACAGCCATAAATTAGCCTTTAAAACCACTCCTTCACCACAGTCTCTAATGTGGCATTCTGAGCATTTTGTGTTTACTGTGTGTCGGTGATTCCTGATAATTGTGTCTCCATTTAGGAGTTGATAATATCACTATGAAGAATATGGGGTGCAGTATATATGATATGATTATGGCATAATTATGATGCCTATACACAAGACAGGTCATGTAGGATGTCATTGGAAAAGTTATGATTTTCTGATTATCCTATTTGTATGCATGTATCATTTTTGCATCTGATGTAATAAATACTGACTATGTAGCTGTACTTCAAATGTAGCTACACCTTGGTAACACCTATTAGGATACATCTTCACTACCCGCCATATCGGCGGTTAGCAGTCGATTTCTCAGAGTTCGATATATCGCGTCTCATCTAGACGCAATATATTGAACTCCGAACGCGCTCCCATCGACTCTGGAACTCCACCACCGCGAACAGCGGTGGCGGAGTCGACGGGGGAGCCGCGGACATAGATCCCGCGCCATGAGGACGTGTAAGTAATTCGAACTAAGGTACTTCGACTTCAGCTACGCTATTTGCGTAGCTGAAGTTGCGTACCTTAGATCGAACCCCACCCGCCCCCCAGTGTAGACCAGGCCTTAGACAAGATGCTTTCAGTCTAGATAGTGGGTGGGGAAGGGCCTATTCAGGGTAATGGGCCATTAGGGAAAACAATAGGCCTTAGGAGAAGTTTATCCCCCACCTGGTGAGCCTTCCTGAGAATGCTACAGATCGCCTGTGAGCAATGGCTTCTATGACTCCACAAGGACATGTGACCAGGCCACATGACGCTGGCCTCCATCTTGGGATGTCACTATTTTTCCAAAAACAGGCCTGGGAAACAAGCTTTGAAACAAAGACTTCCCGCCCTATGCTACAGCTATATAAGGCAGGGAGTGACATGGACTCAGACTTTAAGGTCAGAAAGGACCATTATGATCATCTAATCTGACCTCCTGCACAATGCAGGCCACAGAATCTCACCCATCCACTTCAATAACCAACCTCTAACCTATGTCTGAGTTATTGAAGTCCTCAAATTGTGGTTTGAAGACCTCAAGCTGCAGGACATAATCTGGGGTTCTTCACTCCCCACACAAGACAACTCCTAGAAACACCTGAGGAACAAAGACTGAACTGGGGGAAGTGCTAGACCCAGGCTAAAGGGATTCCAAGCTGAAAAGCAAGTGTAGCTTGTGCCTTAAGAATCTACAAGTCTGTCTGTACCATCAATTAGGGTGAGAATCTAGTATTCATATCTAATTTAGTATATTAAGCTTAGGTTGTTTTGTTTATTTGCTAGGTAATCTAGTTTGATATAGCTAATAATCACTTCAAATCTATCTTTTGTAGTTAATGTGTTTATGTTTTAATCCAAACCTGTGAGCTTTGAGGGGAGTGCTTGGGGGGGGCGGGAAATCACTGCTTGGTTACCACAAGTGTGCATTGTTGTCTTCACTTTGAGGGAGAGGTGGACCGGGTATTAAATCCCTATACTGGCCAGATTCAACCAGGGCAGGACGGTACTGCTTTGGGATCCTAGGCTGGGAATCTGGTGGTTAGAGAGCCTGCATGTAACCGCAGCTGGGCCTGTCCTTACCTCTGTGAATGCTGGTGAAAGTACAGGCCAGAGGGCTTTGCAGCTTGTCACATCAGTACAGTGTGAGTGGGAGCCTAGGTTGGTGGGTCAGAAGGCTCAGTGGTACCCTAGATCCAGGTGGCACCCCTGGGGGGAACCAGCCACAAAAATGTTTTTCTAAGTGCCAGTGCTACAAACTACTTGAATCTGAAAGTCAAGGTGAAGTCTTTTCTCCTGCTTCATCAGCAATCAAGTTTCTGTAAATTTAGTTCTGCCCTCACTACTATATGTATCACTCCATTATCTTCAAATGTTGCCAATCCTGACTGGGGCATTTAAGTGCTGCAATACAATTAATAATAATAATAATAATAATAATAATGCCCCCTCTTATGCATCCCCATTGTGGTCAGTGGAGGCACTGTGTAGATAATTTGTCAGTGAGTTTGCATATTTCCTAATGAGGACAAAAACTGCATTTTCTTGGCCATCTACCCCATGTCCATGTGATTGCAGTTGTATAAAATCAGATTTGTATTTTCTGGTGTATTATGAAAGGACCATATTGTCAACTTATTGGGAGGGGTCTCCAAAGCTAATTTTGACCACACTTTCAGAGCAGGATCACTCAATAGGGTGTTGGATTCTGAGCAATTCTCCAAGTCAATTCCAGCTCTCATGTTTGACTTCAAGAGAAAATTAGGTTTATAAAACCTGAGGAAAAATAAGTATTAAAGAAAAATTCCCCTGGATTTCCACTGCAGGATCCAGATGACTTTGGGTTTGCTTGTTTTATGTTCCCATACCATAGAAAACAAGGGGTAGCATTCAGCATTTATCCAGAGACTGTCCAGTGCAGCATTTTGCAGGACACATACTGTGTCTTAAAGTACTTCAGGAATTAATAAAGGGGAAAAGAATGAGAGTTTTTCCAAATTAAAACTACAAAAAAAATGGAAATTTCCACTCATTTCCCATCAGCAGCCCTAATTCTCACCAGGATTTTTAATATAACAGCACTGATCTCATTCACACACCTGAGGACAAGCACAGAAAGTCTTAGAAGCACCAATTTCATACAACACTGTCAATAACATGGACCCTGAAGGAATGAGCTCTGCTCTGTCTGTGCCAACTCTAAGTCTAGGAAAGTCTTAGTTTATCCAGACTCTCTCACCCATTCTGAAGTGAGTGTTCAAGGAACCTGACATTTGTAATGAAAATGGATTCAAGCACTTCTAGGAACATTTCAGAAGACGCTTTCCAGAAATAACCCTGAGAGCATTAGGGTTATGTTTCTACTCACCACTTTTAGATGCAAGAGATTGGTCCTTTAGCACCAGCAGAGCAGAGATCTCTAATGAAATATTTCATGCCAGACAGCAGGTATTTGTCTCTTACCACATATAGCATTTATTGTAGTTACTAAAGGAACAGCTGTAATACATTTGACACTATTTATGCAGCATGTTTGGGAGTACAGAGAGCAATAATGCAGGCTTCCGGGTAATTGATCTTTGCTTTTATTATCTTGTTTTCACTAGACAGCTGTAAAAGACTGACTGATATTGTACTTAGCATAATGTCTAATTTATTCACATTGATTCTACTGAATATTGCAACACTTCTAATATGACATGCTGAAGAACTCAAGGGCCTATATGCTTTATCCCTGGGTACATTTCAACTGTCTACTTACATTTTCACTGTTAAAAAAAACTAACAAAAAACAGGAAGTCTCGGGAGGCTGGTTAATGAGATCGTAAGGTCTACAATTGCTGTTAAATTCTATATAGGCACCTCAAGTGATTGCTGTGATTTCTTCAAGGACATGAATAACATTTAAATCTACTTAACGCAAGATTTATTTCATCAGAATGTTTGATTAAAAGCAGGGCCTTGCCATGCCCTTTCCCTTAAATACCAAACAGTTTAAAAAGGAACCAACAGTTCTGAAGAACAATACAGGACATTCACTCAGCTGACTCTGTTCATGAAAAAAATTATTCAGTATCTCTTGGACCATCATTGTACTATTTAAGGATGTATTAGTGTTCCCATTATAAATCTGGATACTCAACGTTTAATATTGCAGCCAAATTGCATCCAAGTACAATTTGGCACAAAAACAACATGAATATGAACTGGATCTTTTTAAACAACCATTTGAAAAGGTTTCAAACAGTTTTTTCTTTAGTTGCCGTACACCAAAAACTAAGGCATTGCAGTCAAGGTTTTTAAAAATCAAATTTGCCTAATAAGCAGTTAATATTTTGAGAGACAAGGAGGGTGTGGTAAAAATCTTTTATTCGACCAGCTTCTGTTGAGAGACAAGCTTTCGCGCTTACAAAGCGCTTTTCTTCGGGTCTGGGAAACTTACCATTTTGATGCAATTTAAACTGCACTCTGTGCAAGTACCATTATACAAGCTCTTGTCTTGACTACAGTGATTCTGCATAGCCAAAAAGCTCATCTCTTTCACAAGAAGAAGTTGGTCCAATAAAAGAGTACCTTATCCACCATGTTTTCTAGACTGCGCTATACAAAACATCCTGGTCTTGATTCACCACTGCATTAGTCCAGTTTTACACCAGATGTAATGCTCAGAGTACAAGTCTTACCACTTATTTTTGTTTCTTTCTTGAAGGGTTGCTTCAGGTAGGTACAACTGTATGCTAGCTTACTGCAAACAGAACTCATTCATTTCCCATAGCTGACATTTTTAATAGAAAATTCTCAAACATGTTTTATACTGTATATTTGATTCAAGTTCCAAATGTTTGAAATCATATTTTATGGATACATTCAAGATCTTCCCCTCACCCCACATAGGAAACTTGAGTACAGACAGATGGAAAACCAATAAACAGACACTGCACACACAAAAACGATAGTATCTTACTAATAGCTCTCAACATTTAAAAATATTGAAGTTGAGACATTTTCCCCACCAGCACTAAAACACAAGGACATGGATGTGGATGTAACAGAGAAAACTGGCATCTGGCACAAAAGTAAGCCATTAGAGAACTCAGAACATTGCCAATTTACCTCCATCTTCCTTCCTCATTCCCCTTCACTGCTCTCACCCTATCCTCAACCATACTCTGTTTCAATATCCTAGTGAAGATGTGTGTTCTCATGCTCTGGGGAGCTTCACCAATGCACACCATACTTGGGGCATGAGAAAGAAAAGATACACGTGGGGCCTGAGCCAAAGCTTACTGAGGTCAATGGGCTTGGATCACATCCCTGGCACTACTAAGTTTGAAGACTGACAACCAAAAGGCATTCCTGCAGCCAGCCTACCCATGGATATTCATAGTTAAAGGAGCACATGTTAAAGAAGGTAGACTGCAGAACAGAAAATTCTAAGTGAGGACATGTTGAGTGTGGATCAGAGGGAAATTCTAGTACATGGATCAGGGGCTGTGGATAATGATTCAGATGTCCATCAACTGCACCTCTCAATGTTCAGCTGAGCACAAGTTCTGAACCCTATGGATCCATCCAGCATTAGTAAAGACAAGCAAGCTGTGCATGGGAAGGAAGCAACCTGCCCTTTCATGAACATACAAGCATCTTCAGCGCTAAGTACAGTTTGTAGAATTGTTCTAGCCCCCAAACCACCAGTGAAAAAGAATTGGAATTTTAAAAAATGGATTTGTCATGACCAAAAAAACCAAAAAAACAAACAAGATTAGTGAGCTTTTTTCCAGCTTGAAGAAATTTTATTAAAATAGGCAGAGTCACCCAATCAGTGACATATGTCTGGAAGTTTATTTACTGTTGCAAATATCCCTGTGTGCAATTTAGGGGAAGGAGAAAAAACTGACAGACAGGTCTCCAAAGTGTAGCCAGTTTGAAAACTGAGTAACATTTAGTCTGTTGAGTTTTAACAAGGGACATTAATGTTTTTAGATCAGTATCTCTCTTCCTGGGTTTGGGAATAGGGGTCAAATGCAAAAAAAAAGTATCTGCTTATTCTGAGTAATCATGGTATATGATTGCTCAGATCTTTCCTGGGAAATATTGTATCTACATGGCCTGTTTTGATCATTTTTTTCTGTTTATCATTTTTAGTTTTTAATATTAGTACAAAACTAAAAACATTTATTCTTAGGTGTTTGCCTGATGGTGTTGCTTAATCTCCATCTGAACTCAATCTTTTCCAGAGCAGTTTGTTCTAATATCACAAAGAGGATTGGTGGCAGCACAGCTCATGCAGAAGAGACAGCAGTGAAAGAGTTAATTTATACATGTTAAATGTCTGCAATTAGCATTTGCCACAGAACTTCAGCGGTTTGCTTTTGTTTGTATTAGTTCTTGTATTTTTACTATGTGTCAAAGGTGCCTAGAGGCCCAGATTGGAGGTTTTTTTAATATATGTTTTGTGTAACTGCAAAAACATAACAAAAATCAATTAGAGTGATGAGAAAAAGAGGAAGAGTTACTTATGTTGGCTGGAAGTAAATGAGTAATACATCCTTTTATTTAGTTAAAAAAAGTACCATGGTTTCTTGTAGCAACAGCAGGCTTCAAAAAAGGTTTGACGATTCGGTTCAGGAGAGGAATCCAAAAGTTCAGCTGATTATTCAGTCTTCTGCAAAACAGGGCTGGAAATCTCATGAGAAGAACCTTGACTGAGATTTGTGTTATTTCCTGTTTCTGCTTAGGCCTGAACATTTCATATTAAAAAAACAACCTCTTTGCTTTTCAGGAAACTGGCTATTTTCTGGTGCCAGCCAGACCTCATAAAATGATGGAGAGTTAGCCAAACTCAAAAGGTAAAAAGGGAGTTGAATCCAAGTGTAACCCACACACCTCCTGGGTGTGGTGCTCTGTCCCCTCTAATCTCTTAGTCGGCTCTACAGCCTCATGTAAGGCCATATGGCTTTTAGCTCATGCAGTAGAGGCTCATGCACTAAGCCCCAAAAATCCCAGGTTCGATCCTGCCCAACAACACCCTGTGTCTGTCAGTGTTACACAAGCTTTGGTGAAAATCTAGCTTCAGAACCAAGAGAATATTTCTAATATCTTTCCATTAATATTTGCTTAAAAAAAAAAAGGAATTCACTTACCTTCTTGTCAAACCGTGTGTTCCCCCTTTCAGGACTACTCTAGTAAATGAGTTTATTGGCAGGCATATTAGCAGAAACAGTAGATTTTAACCAAAAGTTAGAAGACGTGACCTTTGTGTTTAATCATAATTAAACAAATGTTCTGTTTCAATACAGCCAATGTTTGCAAAAACTACACAGCTGAAGATTCATCTGTAGACATTTAGAAAAAAATTTCAGTGACAAATAAGTTGAAAGAAGATTGTAAATTGTTTGCAAACAACGTGATCCCAAAAAAGAGGCTAAATAATAAAATTTAGAGATTATTGTAATTTTATCCAAACTATTTTTTCTGTCATTTATCTGAGGCATTACATTTTTCATAGCAGCAAAGAAAAAGCAATTTGTGCAGGTCTGAGAGCAATATTTCTTCCTTCAAGATTCCAGCTTGTGGCTCTGTCAATCAAAGCAAGTCAACATGATTGTTCCTCCCCAGCTATCTGCTGAGCAGTCAGTAGTAATATCTGACCATCTTTGCAGAGTAAACCAATACTAGAGATTAGAAAGAAGAGTTAGGTTCACACACTACAGTAGAAAAAAATCAAAATGATAAGTCTGATGCTAGAGACCAACATGCCCTCCAAGGCCCCAACCAGTAATTCCATTAGAGTCAACAAATGGACAGGAAGCTCATAGATAAGCATGTGAGCGCACGCAGGTAAGGCCTAATTCTTGTGCATGTTGTGTGTGGTTGCAAGGGACCAGGGCCGGCTCCAGGTTTTCTGCCACCCCAAGCGGCACAAGAAAGCCACGGCAGTGCGATTGTGCCGCTCCACTCTTCGGCGGCAATTCGGGGGCAAGTCCTTCGTTCCGACAGGGGCTGAAGGACCCACCACCAAAGACCTGGATGTGCCCCCCCAGTAGCAGATGGAACGCCGCCCCTTGATATTGGCCGCCCCAAGCACCTGCTTCCTGAGCTAGTGCCTGGAGCCAGCTCTGCAAGGGTCAAAACTCCCAGAACTCAAGCTGTGGGAAGGAGCTCTCAAGTCCCTTCCTTTCCCACCTCAGCTAGTGGCCCAGAAAGTAGTCAGGAAAAGTGAGTCCCTGAGCTCTGTGACCAGATCCCCCCCGAAGTATCTAACCATGTGATGTACCTGCCAAAAGGGACTGTGGTCTCACATGTTCCTGGCTTACAGGGAACTCTACCCGACAAATTCTTCTGTACTTTTTTCTTCCAAAATAAATAAAGTTAACCACCAATCAACAGCTTCATCAGCATTTACACAACATACTCCTCAGTCTGATTGCAGTACTATTGACCTGCCATAATTTAAAGGCAGATAAATAAAAATCCACTACCCATCCTAGTTGTATTGCCCAAAATATAGCTATTAGTTCAAGGAGATCAGACAGGTCACATGGCCTAGCTATGCATGCAACCCAGAGCAGCCATAGAATGAGGCCAATCAAAATGTTCTTAGTCTTGTAAAAATTAAAGATTCTTATGGGTACATGCAAGTAAAGTGACATTCTCTCATCCAGACAAGACCAGGCTAGGCTGTCCCTGACCTTGATTAAGCTTTTCCTGATCTGATTTGTTTAAATACTATGTGTGATGCTGGTAAAATCAAGTGCCAGCACTGGCCAAGGCCGTAGGCGTTAGCTAACAACTGAAACTCATAGCTGGAAACCCAACCAGCTCACCTGTATGTTAGTTTTGTTCAAAATAGGTATTAGTCGTATATGAATGTATTTAGTATTTCGACTATGAAATACTTCTACGTTGCTGCATGCCTTACTCTCACTTGTAATGCCTATATTCCACGCTATACAGGAAATATGTAAGTTTTGCTTTTGAAAATGTTTGAGCTGAACTTGTGAACTCAGGCATGGGAATCATCCCCTTTCCCGGTCCATTCAGGAAGCCTATCAAGATTAAATGGAGCCATTAAGGAACATCACAATACAAAGGACTGGTGAACGGCCCTATAGCACCTTGGAAATGCTACATGCAAGGGACTCATGGATTGGAAGGCAAAATGTAAAAGAAAAAATGTTCACAAGAAAATTGTTCATTTTGTTTGCTGTTTAGGATCTCTGTCCCTGAGAGTTCAATCTAAAGCAGAGATCCCCAGGGTCAACCTGGGTCCATCCTGAAAGACGTTTTGAACAGACAGATTACTACACTGGTCACCTTTAGGAACCATTGATAGTAACTCATTTGTGCATATATGTTTGCTTCCTTTAACCTGTAAATAGCTCATTTCTTTTTCTTAGTTAATAAATCTTCAGATAGTTTATTACAGGATTGGCAACAGGTGTAATCTTTGGTGTAAGATCTAGGGTACCAATTGATCTGAGGTAAGTGACTGGTCTCTTGGGACTGGAAGCAACCTGAATATTTTGTGATTTTTAGTGGAAAATGGTCACTTACAAGAAGTCCAGCTTGCCCAGGTGGCAAGATAGAATGGAGAGCTTAAGGGGACTGTCTGTGACTGCTATAGTGATCCAGGAGTTCACATTTGTTACTGGCTTGGTGAAATCTAATTATAGAACATACTGCCCTGTATGAGATAGTTTGTCTTGAGGCTGGCATTCACAGTCATGAAACCCTGTCCCTAGAATTATAGCTGGGCAAAGTCAAACCATTTAACAATTTATACATAGGGCTTCTGATTTTAGGTTTTAACCAATAAACACCAAAAAATAAAATCAGTGTTTATCTAATACATTCCTGAAAAATACTGGAAATGGTTATTTGCATCTAAGAGGTTGTCTGCACAGAGCAGTTATGCAGTCTATGGCTGGGGTGCACTAACGTGTTGCATATTAATTGGTCTGTGTAGGCCCTGCTGGTGTGCTCTAAAGTATCCCTAATGTGCTTTAATATAGTGCTGTTTGAAACAGTACTACAATGAAAGCATATTAGGAAACATTAAAAAGATTACTTGTTACAGTATATGCTACTGTACTGAGTAATATAGAATATAAGTTACAGTATATTCAATGAGAAAGTCCCAAGCCCTCCTGATTTTTGGACAAACTACATAAGTGTTAGCAATTTTTGAGCTTTATTGCTACAAAAAAGTGAAAGTAATAAACCCTAAAAAACAGAAGCCCTGTTTACGTATTACCTTTCATCCTGAAGGGACCCAAAGCACTCTACAGGCTGCATATACTGTATACAGCATACATTCCACATACATTCTAGTAAAGTGCAGTCAGCACTGAAGTAGAAAGCAATACCTAATCTGCATCAACTGGTGAGGATTTGCAGGAATTTTTTAAAACTAGGTTCCTTCTTCCAGCCAGAGAGCCATCAGAAACCAAATGGTACGAGTTTCCCCATCTAGGGTTGGGCTCATTATTATTTCATTTTGCCAGTTCATGTGAATCAGAGGGAAAAGAATTAAGTAAACCAGGTAAGTATCAGTTCCTTGTCTTGTATCCAGTAATCAAATACAGTGATTTAAATGAGTCATTTAATTCATTAAAAAGTGATTGATTGGTTTTATTTTCAGCCGTTATCATGGAAATGCCAATAATATTTGTAATCATCTCATTTACTATCAAAATGCTGCCTCCAACGATGCCAGCCTCCATCACCCCCTTGTTACATTGTCAAATATGCACCTTTTGTGCTTCTCCCAGACTGCCCCTTACGTTTGGGAGGAGCTCCCGGTAAACATCCACAAAACTATGCTGACAGATGTTGGAAACAAATGCAATTCACCTAGACACCTACCAATGTGATATATGCCATCATGTGCCAGCAATGCCCCTCTACCATGTACATTGCCAAACTGGACAGTCTCTACGCAAAAGAATAAATGGACACAAATCTGACATCAAGAACAACATTCAAAAACCAATGGGAAAAACACTTCAATCGCTCGGGACACTCAGACTTAAGTGGCAATTCAACAACAAAAACCTTCAAAAACAGACTCCAATGAGAAACTGCAGAACTGGAACTAATTTGCAAACTGGACACCATCAAATTAGGCCTGAATAAAGACTGGAGTGGAAGGGTCACTACAAAAACAAGTTTCCCCCTACTGATACTCACACCTTCTTGTGAACTCTTTGAAATGGGCCACCTTGCTTACATTGGCCTGATTAGCACTACAAGAGTGATTTCCACCCTTTCTTGTCAACTGCTGAGAATAGCCCACTTCCACCTTAATTGAATTGGCTCGTTAGCACTGACCCCCCCACACACTTGGTAAGGCAACTCCCATCTTTTCACATGCTGTGTATTTATACCTCTCTACTGTAGTCTCCACTCCATGAATCTGAGGAAGTGGGTTTTAGCCCACAAAAGCTTATGCCCAAATAAATTTGTTAGTCTAAGGGCTTGGCTACACTGGAGAGTTGCAGCGCTGGTGGTGGCTTTACAGCGCTGCAACTTACTCACCATCCACATTTGCAAGGCACATACAGTGCTGCATCTCCCTGGCTACAGCGCTGGCTGTACTCCTGTTCTGCCTGGGGTATAAGCATTGCAGCGCTGGTGATGCAGCGCTGCTCCGCAAGTGTGGCCACCAAAAGCGCTGTAATTGGCCTCCGAGGTATTCGGAGGTATCCCAGAATGCCTGTTCAGCCACTCTGCTGTTTTGTTGTGAACTCTGGGCTCCCTGAGCTGCTTATCTAAAAAACAAACACCGCTCCTGTTTGCTCCAGCAGAGGCAGGCAGGGGGATTCTTTTGGAATGTTCACAGCTAGTGTTTGCTTGAGAAGAGAAGCAACATGGCGGGGAGGGGGGAGTCCGTTTTGGAGCAGCTGCTTACCTGGTCTGAAGGCTATTTGCATTTAGTGAATAAAAGAGAGGGGTGGGGGAAGGGGTCGAAACTTTTAAAATGATTGAAGGTTGGTGCTGTGTATCTTCCAGTCCTTAGAACTTGCAAGGCAGGGAGCTCACACAGTGTCAGCTCCAAAAATCCACTCTCTTTCTCCCCCACGCTCCCTGTCACACTCCACCCCACCCCCCTCTTTTGAAAAGCACGTTGCAGCCACTTGAACGCTGGGATAGCTGCCCATAATGCACCACTCCCAACAGCGCTGCAAATGCTGCAAATGTGGCCACACTGCAGCGCTGGTAGCTGTCAGTGTGGCCACACTGCAGCGCTTTCCCTACACAGCTGTACGAAGACAGCTGTAACTCCCAGTGCTGCAGACCTGCAAGTGTAGCCAAGCCCTAAGGTGCCACAAGGACTCCTTGTTTTTGCTGATACAGACCAACACTGCTACCACTCTGAAAAGTATTAACTTTGTGACTGTTACCTGTATCACTCTGCAAGAATGAGTAACTAAAAATCAGTTGGGAATGATTACTAGGAATACTGGGGTGGGTAAACTCCTCCAGAGAGTTACTATCCCTAGAAAGAATTGGTTCAGAAACTGGCTCAGACTGGGTCGTAGACAAAGAAAGGGCTTTTGGTATAAGAGACTGAGTTTAAACTGACTGTTTACATACAACTGTATACATACAACATGATGGGGGCTAATTTAGCTACAACGAGTCAGGAAAAAGATCTTGGAGTCACCGTGGATAGTTCTCTGAAGATGTCCACGCAGTGTGCAGAGGCGGTCAAAAAAGCAAACAGGATGTTAGGAATCATTAAAAAGGGGATAGAGAATAAGACTGAGAATATATTATTGCCCTTATATAAATCCATGGTACGCCCACATCTCGAATACTGTGTACAGATGTGGTCTCCTCACCTCAAAAAAGATATTCTAGCACTAGAAAAGGTTCAGAAAAGAGCAACTAAAATGATTAGGGGTTTAGAGAGGGTCCCATATGAGGAAAGATTAAAGAGGCTAGGACTCTTCAGTTTGGGAAAGAGGAGACTAAGGGGGGACATGATAGAGGTATATAAAATCATGAGTGATGTTGAGAAAGTGGATAAGGAAAAGTTATTTACTTATTCCCATAATACAAGAACTAGGGGTCACCAAATGAAATAAATAGGCAGCAGGTTTAAAATGAATAAAAGGAAGTTCTTCTTCACGCAGGGCACAGTCAACTTGTGGAACTCCTTACCTGAGGAGGTTGTGAAGGCTAGGACTATAACAATGTTTAAAAGGGGACTGGATAAATTCATGGTGGCTAAGTCCATAAATGGCTATTAGCCTGGATGGGTAAGAATGGTGTCCCTAGCCTCTATTCGTCAGAGGATGGAGATGGATGGCAGGAGAGAGATCACTTGATCATTGCTTGTTAGGTTCACTCCCTCAGGGGCACCTGGCATTGGCCACTGTCGGTAGACAGATACTGGGCTAGATGGACCTTTGGTCTGACCCGGTACGGCCTTTCTTATGTTCTTATGACTGAGGGGCCTTCACTTTGATCCAAGAAATAGACATCACCCTTTGATTAAGGAGATATAGGGGGGCCACACCTTGTTGAAGGCCTGGGACCTGCCACACCTTCCCCCCCCTCCCCCCATGTGGAAGTACAGTGACTTTTTGTCTCTTTTATATGAGTTTAGACCTGTTATTTTATGTTTTCTCTGCAAGGCTTTTATTCTTTAGTAGCTGAAAGCCCCTGCTATCACATGGGTGACATGTGTAAAGCCACGTGTGTAAGAATGCTGATAATAGCTGAGAACTTTTAAAAAAAAATATATGGGGACAGACTGCAAGTCTCGGGTGATTCTTGAGCAGGGTGATATTCTCAACAAAAGGAGCTCTTCACCATTATGTAGCAGTTTCTGTCACTTTGCACCAATTCAGACATCCTAGGCTTCAGAGTGATGTTTGGGGTTATTGTGCATGCTGGTTGTGTTGCTGTACGGACAGTTGTGCTGCAGGGGAGAGTTATGTGGATTTGTGTGCGGTGACTGAGGGGCTATGCATAGGGTGGTTGTGTTTGTTCCTTGGGGAGGCGGGGGTTGCACTAGGAGATGTGTTGATTTGTGCAGATGGCAATTGGATGCATGGTGTGGCAGCTGGGCCACGTAATATACAATCTGTGTAGTCTCATACAACCAATGAAGTTGTTGCACTACAGCGAATTTGCATGCAAGGGTGGTGGGTTGGTTGAGTTTCCGTTAATTATCACAGTGCTCTAGGACTCTCGGCATGGCCTAGGGACATTCCATATTGTAGTTGTATACACAGGTATGACTGATAAAGCCAAGATGGCTGTTAACTGAAAAAGTAGACAATAAACCACAAAGTCCAGTGATGATTGAACCTGGTGATCGCTGAAGAAATTTTTTTTAAAAAAAAAAAAGCTCTCATCCATGCTTTATAGCTCTTTTCCTTGCTTCGCGCTGACTCAGACTTTCTACACTTCAGATTATAAAATTCAAGGACTATCAGATTAATGTACTTGACTTTGACAGACTTGTTTGGCTACTTGTAACCAGTAGCATACACTGTTCATCGCCTTTTCAGAGAAAGCAAAGTGCAGGTCTTCAGTCAGACAAGTGGAGCTAATCACAGACAATTGCAAGTCTGCAGCCTAAAACCCCAGCCAGGAGGGAGAGAGAGAGGTGGGTACCTGCCCAGAAAGCGATTATGGCTATAGTCTTAAGACCCAAGAGGGAATTCCATGAGCAGTCTACAGAAGGGGTCAGAAGTGCAGTTACCCTGAAAGCTACTTCATTATCCTCCTTAAAACTCTCCTTTGCCATGATGCCTACACAAAAAAGTTGACAATTGTTAGACTGCTGGTGCTTGGATACCACAGTCTTTCAAGTTGACCAATATTGTCCCATTGTTTCCTTGTACTTCTGCATTCATCTATTGTCTTAAATTTATAAGCTTTTTGGAGTAGGAACTTTTATGTAGTGCTTGGACAGCATATAGCGCAGTGGAGTCTGAGTCCAGGAGCAAGGCCCCTGGGCACGATGTTGATGCTAGTATGAATGGTTTGTAACAAGTAATTCTGGGGGCAACTAACTAATTTTGGACTTGTCTACACAAGGCTTTAGGCCCCACCAGATGGGTGTAAGTTTTAGTCTGCACTAGCATGTTGCACATTAAATGGCCTGTGTAGATCCTGCTGGCCCACACTAAAAGTTCCCTAGTGCACGTTAATTTAGTACTGTTTGAAATGGGATTACATAAACCGGCCCATGTGTACCCTGCTGGCACGCACCAATAGTTCCAATTAATGTGCAACATTGGAGTGCAGACTAAATGTTGCACTTAAAGCACCATGTAGACAAGACCTCTGATGGGTGTTGGAAGAGTTAGTATGCACAAAAGCCTTTCACTGTGGCAAGCAGAATAGTAACGCATGTAGGCATTTAAAGTGCACATTTATTTTAATCATCCATTTACAGACTACAAATTACAGAATAAAGGACTTTCAAAAAAATTCTGTTTGGAAAAAGTGGGAACACATATTGAGAGACTACGGCAAAGCTGTGCCTGTCCTATCCACCCCATTGTCAGGTTCTGGGGCACAATCCACACCAGTGAGGGTTGTACCACTGTCCTGTAACCCTAAGGACCTCAAAACTGCTGTCGTAGCTCCCTTGTCTGGATGCTTCCAGCCAGAATATAAGCACGCACTGAGTTAAGCTACTCTGATTCCAGCATTCTGCTCGTCACACCATTGCCATACTCTGGCCTGCACCAGCTTTGGTTATACCTGGCAAGATGACACACACCCTTCCCCCACACACACACACACTCTCCAGGCCTGAATTTTCCCCAAACTAAAGTGCTCTGCAATGCCCAGCCCTCTTTTGGGCCAGTCAGAGATATTAAGGTTTGCTTGTTCCTTTAAAGATACAATACCCTGCAGCTTCCACATTTACTGGGAGTTAACAGTCACTTAAAACAGCACTGTTTAAAAATAAAACAAAACAAGTTTATCAACAAAACAGCTTTTAATCTAAAGGAGAAAGGATTTTAAAGGAGTGCAGAGTCTAAACATCAAATGGTTACAAGCAAATAAAAGTAAAAAATGCTTTTTAAGAGGCTATGAACTAACAAAACAATTCCTTTACCAATCTACCTTCCAGCAAGATGGCGGACCACTAGGGTGACCAGACAGGAAATGTGAAAAATCGGGACGGGGGGGGGGGGGTAAATAGGAGCCTATATAAGAAAAAGAACTAAAAATCGGGACTGTCCCTATAAAATCGGGACATTTGGTCACCCTATGGACCACCCCCATGATCAGAATCTCCCAGAAAGTCTGAAGTACTCTGATCATTTGTCTTTTAGGGGAAAGATTATTTGGGGTTCTTTGCCCCTCTCTTATGGCCTAGTGAATCTTAGAAATGGATTCTTCTGAAGATTACCTCCCAAAGTAAAGTTCATTCAGGCTTGAGGAAAGCAACTGAGAGTCTGTTCACAAAGGAAGTTTAATGCAGGTTTCTTTCTCCACTCATGTTTGCTAAAGTACAAATTGATCTGTTTCCTGCAATCCCCTCCTCCTGCTGGCTTGATAGTCCTGTTTACCTGCTGTGTAAATTGTATTCCTATTGTCTCTTAATGTACCTTGGAAATAGCTTCCAGGTACCACGCATTCCTTTGTCTACAGCGGGCTAACTTTAGCCCTGCACTGCAGACACACTGATAGCAATTTCCAATATGTTTGTAATTTTGAATG
The DNA here is from genome assembly GCF_016161935.1 of Mauremys reevesii. NCBI lineage: Eukaryota > Metazoa > Chordata > Testudines > Geoemydidae > Mauremys > Mauremys reevesii. Next base: position 16,775,400 of record NC_052632.1, read on the forward strand.
TGTTCTCTGTACACCACACAATGTTAATGATCTGTATATTAGCTTTTTATTAATCTTTACATGACACCTTTTAGATACAGGTTATGACATTAGTGAGTTGGGGTACAGTGAACTGGTCAGGCCAGCTGAAACTCACTACCAGATACCATCAATCCCCTTGCTCTCTTGCTGTCAGGGTCACAGCCACATATTGATTTTCCATGAACTCTTATATGAACTTGTTTCCAAAGACAGATCAGACAGCCACAAATGGAGCATTAGTGTTGAGATAAAAGTATTACAGAGAAAAACAGATGCAAACCACTGCTGCTTGTGGAGCTAGTAAGTGATCTCTGTCTTAGCCAATTAGTTGAACAAAGCTTTTCGAACCAGTGTGGCCAACATAGCAGGACTCATTTCCTAGATGTATTTCCCCAGAAATAGATCCTAAATTAATTTTCTATGAGACCCTCAGTATCGAGAGCAAATAACCATGTGCTTTATCTTACTGGCATTCCTTTCATCCCAAGGGATACTGCACATATAAACTTAAATCAAAAGTCTGATCTTTTTAACCCTCTGTGTCTCCTGTCCCTGCAAATATCCTGTGTTGGATAACTTGGAACTTCTATTTTGAGCAGTACATTAACATAGGAGCAGGATGGATAACGTGGATATGGGTAGGTCCCACTTCAGGAGATCTGTGCTTTAAATCCATCAACATTCAAGTGATTGAAGTATGTGTCATAATGCCTGTTTAATCAGAGAGAAAAACTGCACATTCCAGTGCTGGAGGAAGAATATTTCAAGCCACATACAAGCATTTTACTTGTGGAAATTTGTGTGTGGTTAAGCTTGCAAAGCTAGTGGAGATTTTAATTATACACTTGCAATAACATTCAAAAGCTTCTTAGAATTTTAGGCTTTAAGATGCAAACTCTAGTCATTTGATTTCTCCAGCTATTTTGTATACTGAAAATGAAAGTAACACCTGGCTGGAATTGTCCTCCATCACCTCTGTGACAGTACATCCCATAAGGCTTTATGGAAATATGCTTAGAATGTTTTTTATGCTACATATGCCATGTAACATCTCTCTGTAAAGGTTATGATCTACTGAATCTATTAATCCTATTTATATACATGTATCATTTTGGTATTTGAAGTTATCAATATGGTCTGTGCACTGGCTTGATTTCTGAATAACCTTAGTAGGGCATTTAGTCAGTTCTTGGAGAAAGGAATGTTGAAATTAAGTACCTAATCAAGAAACACTTCAAGGACAATGGATCTTAGAATGCTCCAATCTACATAAGGAGTCTACTTGAGGATGTTCAAGGTAGCATGTAAACAATGGATGCTAAGTCTGTGAGTCATGTATGGACATGTGACTTGCCCAGGTGACTCCTAACCTCCATCTTGGAGCTGGACTTTGCATAGGAGAGAGGAGGGGGGTCTCCACCCACAAGAGAAAGTCTATTTAAACCCCTGGGAGACCCTTCCATTTGGTCTTCAGCTGGCTAAAGAGGGAGCCTCTCCACCCCCCAGGATACTTGAAAGAAACTGGAACAAAGGACAGCGTGCAAGGGGTATGAGTGACTGCTGGACCCAGGCTAAAAGGAGATTAGTCTGTAAAAGGGAGCATTCTGGAACTGGTGAGGATCTTATCTGTATTCAGTTTGATTAGACAGATTTGCACATTTTATTTTTGCTTGGTGACTTACTTTGTTCTGTCAGTGCTTGGAACCACTTAAATCCTACTTTCTGTATTTAATAAAATCACTTTTTCCTTATTAACTCAGAGTGTGTATTAATACTTGGGGGGGGGGCAAACTGCTGTGCATCTCTCTCTATCAGTGTTATAGAGGGCAAATAATTTATGAGTTTACCCTGCATAAGCTTTATACAGGGTAAAACAGATTTATTTGGGTTTAGATCCCATTGGGAGTTGGGCATCTGAGTGTTAAAGACAGGAACACTTCTATTAGCTGCTTTCAGGTAAACCTGCAGCTTTGGCACAAGTGATTCAGACCCTGGGTCTGTGTTGGAGCAGATGGGTGTGTCTGGCTCAGCAAGACAGGGTGCTGGAGTCCTGAGCTGGCAGGGAAAGCAGGGGTAGAAGTAGTCTGGGCACATCAGGTGGCAGATCCCAGGGGGTTTCTGTGATCCAACCCGTCACAACCTCCATTTTAAAATGAAATAATTCTTGGACAATTCTTAACTTGAAAGAAAAAAAAAAATCTCAAGTCCCAAGCAGCGTGGCCTTTTGAAAATGCCATTCTGTGCCCAAACGAAAGCAAAGGAGAAAAGAGTCCACACAAAAGAACACTGACAGTATTTGCCTTTCTTGAAGTGTTGGAATTGTTAAAATTACAGCAAAACACTTTAGTCACATCAGCCAAACTGAAAGTTAAGAATCACAGAAGGGAGCAGGAAGCTGAAGGTCAAAGTTCAGATTTGGCTTGCTGAGTCATGTGGTCACACTCAATAAAATACCTGGGCTCTTTTTATCATGAAGAACCCCCAAAGTGCTTTACTGCTTATATCTAAAACTTAATTTCCCCATTGCTAAAAAGCAACCATCTCTAGGATGGAATATAGTAGCTGTTTAACAGCATATACAAAACACTTCACATCTTGCCCAAAATTATGAATATCATATGCAGCTGAACCCACAGGGGGATTTTAGTAGAAAGGATGTAGCTAGCCAAATTAGAATCTGGGCAAGACACATGGGCTAATTTAATGCCTTCTCTCTCTCTCAAAGAAAAACGCCATGAGACTTTAAATGAGAGGAATTGGTAGCCTTCACTGGCATCTTACAGATGAAACTGAGATACAGTCCTCACTAACAATGCTGAGACATGGGTTCACCAATGATTCAGAGAGAAGAACGCCACCTTCTGAAATCACCAATACCTGTGTTTCCTTTAGCAGCGTGACCTGAGCTGGAGGAGGAGGCGCCTAAAGAAAGCCTGGTGGTGGCAACAATATTTTATTAAGAGTAAGGTGCAGTTCAACTGAGCTCAACTAAGTCGGCACATACAAGCTGGAGAGGAACAATTCCAGTTCTCCCTGGTTCCATGGAAACTCTGGCTCCAAAGATGTGAAGCAGGATATTGTGTTACAAACATGATGCATCATCAGGTTGATCATACCTTGAGAGTATGACGACAGGTAAGCTTACAGAGTTGCAAGCTGTTAGTGGATGGAGTAGCCTTACACATGACCTTATTTTCCACTGCCTCGCACCTTGTGTAGTTATTTTCACCTGTGCAAAGGGAGCACATTGTGCTTATAAAGTCAGAATGGTAGCCTTTTACACAATCCCTCGGCCGGCGCCGCTTCCCACAGCCCCCATTGGCCTGCAGCGGCGAACCGTGGCCAGTGGGAGCCGCGATTGGCCAAACCCGCAGACGCAGCAGGTAAACAAACCAGCCCGGCCCACCAGGGGCTTTCCCTGAACAAGCGGTGGACTGGCTTTGAAAACCACTGGTGTAGAGGACTACACAAAATGTAAAGTAGTAGAAAATTAGGGTCATAAATATATAGTCACAAGAATCACATACATCAGCCTCCCACCAAAATACTGACCTTCCACAAACCAGCTTAGCTTGTGGGATCAGAGAAGATCACAACACCAAAAGCAGGAGGGCTCCATGGCCAATAATAACCTCCACCAAAGCAGTGGTGAACTTACTGATAGAGAAAGGGACATAAATATCATAACATTTCTATTCCACATGCAGAGCTAGCACCTCTTTTCTACTTTTAATCACTTCTGCTAGGTTTTAAAATTCAATATTTCAAGGGCAACACAAAGTGCCAGTCCAAATTTCAAATGCTGCACCGTTTTGGAATGTGAAACAGGATGGTCCACTCACCGCTAAGATGGTGCCTCCTCCTGATCACTCTAGGGCAGGGGTAGGCAACCTATGCCATGCGTGCCAAAGGCAGCACATGAGCTGATTTTCAGTTGCACTCACACTTCCCAGGTCCTGGCCACCGGTCCGGGGGGCTCTGCATTTTAAATTTTAAATGAAGCTTCTTAAACATTTTAAAAATGTTATTTACTTTACGTACAACAATAATTTAGTTATATATTAGAGACTTCTAGAAAGAGACTTCTAAAAACGTTAATGTATTACTGGCACGCAAAACCTTAAAATTAGAGTGAATAAATGAAGACTCGGCACACCACTTCTGAAAGGTTACCGACCCCTGCTCTAGGGAATAGCTCACAAGGGCAACACCCCTTCCTGTGGTGGCATGCCAGCCTCCACCTTTCTCTCTGGGCCTGCAGCTCCCCTTTCTCCACACACCCCCCCGTGCCCCGCCCCGCTGCTGCCTGTTCATGACTTGGCCTTCCAGACAGGTCACCACTAGGGTGACCAGATGTCCTGATTTTTGGGGCTCTCTTATATAGGCTCCCATTACCCCCCACCCTCTGTCCCAATTTTTCCACACTTGCTGTCTGGTCACCACATAGTTCCCCTTTCTAGGGTTGGACAGTCTCCTCCCCACAAACAGGCTCAGCATCACTTCTCCAGTAGCTGGTTGGGGAATCCAAGCCCACCCTCCACTCCAAGTTCCAGCAGTCATGGTCTGTTCAACCCTATAGCTTTCTGCCTTTCCCTGAGCCCTTTCCTAACCTTCTGGCTCTCCCTTCCTTCTCTAGGTCTGCCAGTCTCACCACTCCCTCCTCCCAGGGAGCGACTGCAAGCTACATGTCTCTGCAGCCTCCAAGCCCTCCTCCTAGGAAGTGACTGCAGCCTTTCCCAGCAGCTCCACTTTCAGCTGCCCATTTTCTGTTGTATAAGCCCAACCCAGCTCATTCCTCCCCAGCTGGGCTCCCTCAATCAGTCTGGGGATTACTTAGCCACCTAATTCCTGTCAGCTGTATCCTGTTGGGTTAATTAACCCCCTTCTTAGTCTTCATTAGCCCTTTCAGGGCAAGTGTGGGGTGAACACCCCATCACAGGGTATCAGTTCAGCCTTGCCTCCAAATAAGTTTACCTTTTATAATTTACTAGGAACATAGAGGCAGATTTTCAAGAGTTCAGGCTCCCATCCTGACACTTCTGGCCAGATTTTCAAAAATGCCCAGCTGACAAATGCTGCTCTCCTTTAAAAAAATCTGGCCACTTATCTTGGTGCCTCAAGGAGAACTAAACTTATGAAAATATGGGCTGATTGCAGGTGCTGAGCCCTTTAGAAAATTCTGCCCACATTGCCTTATCTTCCAAATAAAAAGGAAGTTTAAAACCTATAAAATGCTTGCACAGGTGAACGCTGAAACAATTTAAGAGAAGGGCTATGCACTGTCCTGGACATTCTTTTACTAATTTTGCTTTGCACTTGGCTCAACTCGGAGATGTGGTTTGATCTGTTTCATAGGACCAAACATCAAAAAGTGGCTCTACAGGTAAATATGAATAGAGTCTGAGGAAAGAAGCTTGAGGTTTTGGGGTTGTTTGTGTTTTGCTTCTTCCTTGTCCCAACTATATACAGTATGTCCTCCTCAAATTTAAACAAAAAAGACTTAAGTTTTACAGCAAGAGCAGGAGAAAGGAAGAGGAGGGAAACAATATACTTAAATATCTGAAATCTTCGTTTCCTGTGCTAAAGGGAAGAGTGGCCCCAGAAGTAGAGAGTTCCTCCTTCACAAGCATTTTCCAGTAGTGACAAAGAGCAGATAAGTAACAGAGATAGCTAGCAGCAAGCATATTTCCTCCACAACCTCTTGAGATCTCAAACCTCACTTCTTAATTACCAACCAATTAGTGAAAATAGATGAGTGAGAGACAGGAATTAGACCCCCCCGATATAGATTTATACCTAAATAAATGTTACTTCACTTTGAAAACAATTATATAGTCCTGCCAGTCACTCTGGTCTATTCCCACCGCAAGGACTATTTCCAGCAACAATTGTTTTAAAACTTTACAGCAGGTACTCTCCCTCATTGACCTCTCAAATTCCCCCCATACAAGGGATTTACTTCTTCCTGCCCAGCACTGTATTCCCAAACTTCCTTGAATAGTCTCCCCAAGTTGACACTCCTGTCCCCACTTACACTAAAATATAAAGAGCTCCGGAGTGGGGTGGAGGGGTAGTAGTTGAGATTTGACCACTGCCAAGAACAGAATGAATGAGCCACCCCACAAATCCTAGGGAATCAGCAGGAAGCCATCTGAAAATGGCTGGCATATCATAGCACTCCAGAGACCTGATGGGAGGGGAATAACAACACTACAGGTATGATGGTGGGATCCTGTTTCCCAGTGGAGTGGAGAAGATCACAACTGGCAATGTTTTCTGGCAGACGTAGGGGTGCAAGAACACTAGAAGGTGGTAGAAGTTTAGTTGATGACGTTTTCCTCCTGCAAAACCCTAAGTTTCCAATAGTAATTCCTAACTGGAGAGGTCAGTGCTGTTTCAATACAGGTTCCCTATTGCTCATCCTTTGCAAGATAGTTTACTCAATACTAAGATCCTTTGCCATGTCGGTATGAGTTCAGCCTTTCCTCTCGGTTCATAACCTCAACTCTGTGATGAGAGGGTATCCAATGGATTGTTCAGTTTTTAGGCTACCAGATGTGCCATTTCATTCATTTTGCCCATTCAGTTCCAAACCAAAGCCACATCAGCTGTTGTCCAAAGGTCAAATCCACCCCTCAAGAATGCCTTTTAAAAGGCATTAAGTAGGAATGAATACTAATAGGGAGAGCATTAAACTAAACATGAAAAACAGTCCATTTACTTTGTTTCATCATAAAATAAGTAATTAAAATTAATGCTCTCCTGGACCATTTGCCTGAGGATGCTATCAAGTTCCTCTTCCGGTGTAATTTTATAGAATGAGCAGAGTTCTTAGATGACCACCAATTCAGGGTTTGCACCTTGAAGAACACAACTGGGCAGGATCACCATAAAAAAATGCTGCCAGAATGTATAAGCACTCATCAAAACTGTTTGATCTTGAGTGGGAACTGCCACAACACACTAAATCACTTCTCTTGAGGATCTTCGGACATGGAATGTGCAAGGCCTTACACGTTCCAGTCTCAGAAACCCACAGATGCTATCTGCAAGAGCATAAATAGCATATATAATAATTTTCCAAAAGATCACAAAATAGGGCCCTGACAAACTGATAGAAGTAATGGTCTTCAGTCATCTCAGTCTATAGAGTATCTGCTTTGCTATTTTCAAGGTCTTCTTTGCTCCAAAATACCCAGCTTTAGCCAATTACAGTCCCCAATACAAATATCTTGGGCCTGATTTCCAGAGCACCTACATCTCCCATGGTCGTGCCTCTGAAAACCAGGATTTAGCAGCTCTCTCGTTATCGGTAATAGGTATTTCAATTCAGGTAAAACTTCCTCATCTCCCGTAGTTCAACTGTACTTCACAATATGGTCACTTGCTTTCAGATATCTTCCCTCCTACCCTAAATCTGCTCCCTTTGGCCAGTTATATCTTCCTCCCTAGCTAGAATCCTCATGTTAAACCACTCTCTCATCTCAGATCCATGATATTTCTCAAACAGCCTAGATAAGGCTTCGGCACTTTAATCTAGAATATTTAGATTGTGGGGAAGAAGGATGCAAACCAATTTTTAAACAATATACTGCCAGTAGTATATCAGTATTTCCATTTCAACCCCCTGCAGAAAGCTGATCAAATACAAAAAGCAATTAGCGAATATTTTCAGAAATAAATAGGGTGAGAGTTGGATTGGCTGCTATTTGTTGCTCATTATTTGGCTGGCTGCTAGATATGCATGAAAATGCTTGCAAACCTTAGAAGCGTCATAAATTTCAGCATTTCACAAAATTCAACATTTATCTGACATTTGCACCAGAAATGCTTAGTTTACCACCTCTTTGATGAGCAGCTTAGAATTTGCTATTTTCCTGTTTCAAAAGGGTTCAGGCATCCATTCCCAGAACAGAGCCTATGTCCTGCAGTGCTGAGCCTCAGTTCACAAGGCCTAACCGATTTAGGTGGCCTAGGTCTGTAATCAAAATGGATTTAGGCACCTAAGTGCTTATGTTCTTTCTGAAAGTGAGACTTAGGCATTACAATGCCAATTGCTACAATGCTTAAATCATTTTAAAAATCTGGGCCTACGTGATTAGCCATACACTGCAAACGATGACTATTGAAATGAACAGTTCACAAAAAACACCCCTTGATAAAAATCTGGATATAAATGCGTTTCCAGGAACTATTCACGAAATATCAAATATATTAGCAGAATTCAGGATCTGTCTGCAAACAGAAGATGCAGTGAACAATTCACCCCGCTCTAGCCTTGGGCATTGTATCATTTTTGATTGGAAGCTGACCAAAGTGTGATCCAAGTCTCCTTGAATCCAAGTGCGCCAGTGCATCGTCTCTAATAAAACAGCATCCCAACAGTCACAACTTCTCAGTCATGGCCCGCTTCAAAGCCAAGAATTTTTATTTTAAAAAGAACTATAATTGGCACAATACTTCCCTGCTGGGCATAAATTTTAACAGCAAAAGTTCAAATACTCTTTTAGCCTGCATATACACAAGGCCAATGCTGCTCCCAATTAGGCCAGGACAGAAGCTTGTAATAACTCAGTCTTTAACTGGATTTAGGCTATTTCCTGCAACTCTATCCAAGTGTAAGAAGGCAGGCCAGTGTTTGAATGTAATAGCGCAGTCACCTTGGCAAATCCTCTATTGAATCAGCAGTGGAAGCCCATCATCCCTAGTAAATCTCTGAACTGTTCAACATTGATTAAATGCCTCCCTCTCTCTCGCATATCCACAGGCCCAATTTTTCCCCAAGATATGGTCCAATATCTCTTTCCAAGATCACTTGAGTTTTCCCAGGTGACCACATTTCATTCCAAAATAAGACATTGAGCTTCAAGCCATGCCTCTCTGATTGGCTGAAAGCAGTCAAGATGTTGATTGTGGGCATAAAAATCAGGAGGTAAAAATATTAAATATCTCCAAAGCAGAACAGCAATAGCTCAATTACAGCTCCCAGACGTCAAAGAGGGACTGAAAAGAATGGAGGCAGTAGACCGTTCAAAGGGTGTCTGGTTAACTCCTATAGCCTAGCTGAGCACATTAACTGGGCACAGTGGCAAAGTATAATCAGACAAAAATCAAAAATATTTTAATTTTTTTTTTATTTTCACCAGAGGCTTTCCCCCATAAATATATTAATCAGTATCACAGAAAAAAAAAAGTGGTTCTCTTTTCCTGTCAGCACCAAAACTACAAACCTTACTCTCTTTAAGACAACAGTCTAACATATTAACACAGTAGGGAGCAGTGGAGGGAGGACCGGCAAGACAGAAGACTTGCACTGCAGGCAAAATCAGTGAACAGCAGCACACTTGCCAGCTTTGCAATGAAAGTTACGCCTTGAATTCACCACATTTCCATAACATCATCCATTCTGACACCAACATTTTTCTATGAAAGTGGTGAATTTGCACTTTGGAGCAAAACATGTAATAGTTATAATTTATTCAAGAGTAGCATATTTTGCCTTTTTTCAACATACAGTCCAATTGCTGCTGGTGAAGTTTCATCCATGACCAAAGTAGGAAATTTGTTAGCTGACAAACGGATAGATTTGCACATCTCTTATTACAACCAACTGGACACCCATCTTTTAAACAAGAGTTCTTGAATCTTCCCACCTCTATTCCAAGGACATTTTACCCTTCACAGAATTATTTTCATAGCAGCATCAAGAGGCACATAACAGCTTTGAGCGCTCAGTCTCTTAGATCCCAAGTGTAACTTTACAATTTAAACCAAATTGGTACAAACAGGGAAGCAAATAGAGTTCTTGTTCAGAACTTAAATCTGTGCTGCTTGACTTCAAACAGTAAATATAATAGTTTCGCTATTTGTTCCAGTCTGTTCCTGTACCAGATGATTATTAATAACCATCACCATTCTGCTCTTACTTGCACCCTTCGCTGAAATTCTCCATGTTGTTTGAAAACTATTTTAAAAAGCCACACAGCCCCCTGGGGATGTATGTAAATGGTAATTTACCTTCTGTGTAAAGTAGAGGTAAGTCAGAAATAAGTCAAGTCAAAACTCATTCCTGTGCAGAGGACCAGCACAAGTGGCTCAGTGGAATTTAAATGGGGCATAGGCCTGGAGCCGACCTTCTTCACAGAGTTGAATTGCACATAGTCGTACAGCTAAGTGTGCTTTAACACAGGTATTGAAGTACGGTCTGCATGCTTAATACTATTATGGATAAAGTATACATTACACAGGTGCAGAAGTATTGGCAGCTTTTGTTACGTGCAACAAAATCTGTTGTACAAATATAAAATCTGGAAATGATATTTTATATTGATGTAGCAAATTTCACCCCAAACCATTTCACAAACTATAGGTCCCATCCTGTGATATGTTGAGCCCCTTCCATCCTGCATTGAGGCCACAAAAGGAGTTTGGCGGGGGTGGAGAACCTCTCAGGACTGGCTTTAGCCACACACACAAAGCACTGAAATGTAGCCGCCTCTGGGATGCAGCGCAGAAGTAAGATGTATACAAATTATGTACTAGGAAGGAATATAACTAGTAAAGCTGAGTGAAATGTCATTTGAAACCTTTTTTCACTGAAGACACAGATGCAAAAATTTATGAATTTAGGTCAATTTTGGCAAATTGTTGGGGGGAGGGGAGTGACAAATTTGAAGTGTCAAAACTGTTTAGCTTTTCCAAAACGAAAGGTGGCAACACAGAATTTTGGAAAGTCTGGTCTTTGTGGAATTTCCTTCGGTTTTACTGTAAAACCCCATTTTTTAAAGTTTTTAAAACCTCCAAATTGAAATCAAATATTTTGTTTCAAGTCAAATGAAATGTTTTGGTCAACACAAGACAAAAACTTTGGATATTTTCTTTCACCAAAAAAATCAGAAACAAACATTTTCATTTCTAATCAAACTGAAAGTATTCCCCCCCAGTTCAAACACTGAACAAAAAAAAAAAGAAAGAAAGAAAAGTTAATCACACAGCTTTAGTAACTATTGCAGATTGCATTGCATAACAGTGGGAGGCAAGTAGTACATTTGGTTAAAGATCCTTACAAAAAGATCCCTTGATGACACTTAAGTCCACAGAGAACAGAAAGGAGTCCTCATTATTCACTCTGCCAAGCCAGTGTTATGCTGGTGTAACTCCACACAACTTCAATCAGTGAGAAGAAATGTTCTCTGTTTTCAGAGAGCTTATATTTTACCAGACACCAAGGCCTGGTTAAACTTAAAAACAGCTCAAATGCAATTGACAGCCCAGTTGGTGGAACAGAGTACTTTATCATACTTGATATAATTTCAAGGCAATTGCCTCATGAAAATAGCAACAAAAAACAAATATTGGAAAGCATAAAAATGCTTTAAAAGAAATGAATGCATCCTAAATCTTCAGTAAAAGTGTCTTAGATTAAAAGCCAAAACAAACATTTAAAAAGATTAAATTTTGCTACAGCCCTCAGCCAAATAGAAGGATTACACTCGAGTCAGTTGCAGAATTATTACTATTAAGCAGGAAAAGACAGATTTGTCTCATTTGCTAAGTACCCAAAATCTTGATAGAAAGATGGAAAAACTCAGCTTGGGTAAAACATTAGATCATGTATTCAGAATGCAGATCATCTGCTTAGGACATGGAGTTTATATCCACAGTAACCACATTGTACTATCTGCCAAAGCTAAATTGAAGCTCAAGTTTCAGAAGGAAAATGCACAGTAGAGAACACATTTATTTAAATTTGAAAAATGTTTTAATCCTAGAAATTGAATTGTATGTGATGTGATAACAGGTCTTCATGAATAGCCTAAAAGTAAATTAAAAAAAACAAACCACTCAACTGACTGTAGATGGTTGATGAAGTGTGGCATAGACCATTTGTGAAACTCAAGTCATGTCATCTTGATACTTCATATATTTGATAGGATATCAAGTTAGTAAACTCTGCCACCTTCATGTAAACAACCTACTACTGCAATTTGTCCCCATTAGATCAACAGGCAACTTGATGCCTGACAGCTATACAAAGCAAAGCAGAGCATCAAAAATGGTAGTCCAACAATATGAAAGGGAGGTAAATATTTATTATTTGTACTACCACAGCATCTAGAAACCTTAGTCATGGTCCAGTACCTCATTGCACTAGGTGGAAATATAACCAACATTTATGTACTAGAAATGTTATTCCTTGAACAAAAGAAAGTGTGTGCTGTCATGTAATTGCAGCACTAAAGCGGCAGTATTTTAGACAGTGAAAAATGTGCAAGTTTTTTATGCTTCTTTTATTGTTATTAAAAGAAGCAGTGTTCCCTTGGCAACAGCTGTATCACATGAGATTTGTTATGTTACTTAGACTTGCACATTTGCAATCAATTTAGAGAAACCCATTGTGTGTTTAAAAAAAAAAAATCAGATTTTCCCGCTATGACTATAAGCCTACAACTTTCAACGTATTGTATTTTTAAATTCAGGTGGCACCTGACTTATGCCCATGAAATCTGCACATTCAGCCACTTTGCACCCAGATCTGGTGTTTAAATGCATGATTTAGGCAGCCACCTTCAAAAACTTTGGCATCACTCTTCTTTTATCCTCTTTTAAAAGGAAAGCGTTAATCTTGTTTTAAGGGAAAGAATTGGATGTGGAAGGATAAGGAAGAGCCAGCAGATGAGCCAATGGGAAGCAGATTGTGTAGTATGGTTGTTTTCTTTCTATTTTTCAATCAACATTTTGCCTCTGCTCATGGAGTGATGCTGGCAGCATCAACTAACCAAAGTACCTGACAAATCTCAGTACTTGTGTTGCGGAATCCTGGTGAAATTCAATTAGGCATTATGAAAAAGAGGGGTCAACGTACTCAATTTTTAAAGTTCAGAAGTGGCCCATGTAGGGGATGTTCTGTGTACAAGACTGGGGTCTGGATTGTGTCTGGGCTGTGGTTGTTCAGATTGAGGAACACAAAACAATGCATGGAAAAACAGCTCAACATTTCAAACAGGGAGTATTTTAAAATGGTTTCCCAGAGCAAAAAAAAGTTAAATATTTTTCTAAAGAAAAACTTATTTTTCCTCCAAGGGGTATAGTGTGCTACATTTGGAGACTTGGTCCAATAATTTAAATGTGAAACAGAAGGATTTTAGTCCTGCTTTAAGTGCCAATCCCAACAAAACCCTAACTATGGAGTTACCACTGATGCTGCCATCATGAAAGAAGAGTTGAGATGCATATGGCAGAAAGGAAGCTTGCCATTTGAGGGGGCCTATGCTAAAGAGAGTTTTATTTTTATTTAAATACACGAAATAAAACACTTTAAACATTAATTTGAACTAGTTGAAAAATCCTTATGATAGCTGTTTAACATTTTTTTTAGTGTAAGGATAAGCAAAAGTAACTATATAATTGAGGGCTGTGTGCATTTCCATCCTAGGACCCTATTATTAGAGTTTAGCTAAACTCATGGCCTAATATTTATTTCTAGTAAATTGCCAGCATTCCTGGAGTGGACAGATAAAGAGCTAGATTGAACAAGGCCTGGACTCTGCCTATTAAAATATTTCATCCTTATTTCATTAGGAATGTCCATGAAGGATAGGTCCATCAATGGCTATTAGCCAAGATATTCAGGGATGCAACCCCATGCCCTCGGAGTCCCTAAACCTCCAACTGTCAGAAGCTGGGACTGGACAGCAGGGGATGCACTACTCAAAATTGTCCTGTTCTGTTCATTCCCTCTGAAGTATCTGGCACTTGTCACTGCTGGAAGACAGAATACTGGAATGTTCTTATCCTTAACTCATTACTGCCTATTTGTTTGTTTACAAATGCACAGGTGAAGGACTACGAGTCAGCTGAAACTTGCACCCTTAACTCTGAATTTCTTTCCTTTTATATTTGTAGTTCAAGCCCTCTAATGATGCTGTAAAACAGATGATTTTGTGCAGTATTTTACACATTGGCATTCGATTTTAATCATAGCAACTGAAGGCCTTTTCCCTGTATTTGTTTCTTTAGGGCTGTTTGTGGTCCTACAAGTTTCTATGTGGCATGTTGTAACAACTGACAGAAACTCCACAGTAACATCCACAAAACAGGAAGAAAGGACAGCAAGTGCTGCTCTTATCGCTATGATTTTAAGAGTGTTTGCACTAGGAACAGCCCTCTTAAACCCTTGCCCTTGTCCACCTAAGAATCCCAGACTGGTTCTCTCCAGACAGGCGTCTGTGATAAGAAAGAAAGGGGAGGCTTGAAACAGATTTTATAAGTCTAAAGCATGTCATTGCCTCAGCTCTGTCTATTCGGAGGCTTAGGATATACAATAAGAATAGCTTATCACTGGCTATTTGAAAGAACCATGCTTATTAAAATTCTCTCCTGGAAGAAATCATATTCTGGCTACAGCATCAAAGTAACTCCAATTATGCAGATGTTTTGCGGTCTAGATGGTGTGGCTAAGATAGTCATTTTACCTTTATAATACACTGTACAGTGAATGACAGTGTAGATTACAAAGACAAAAATGACTAATCTACACCATCGCAAGAGGCCACCTGTTACAAAACAGTGGTAAATGTAAAGAAGTGGAGATTGAGAGAAAGACTGAGCCCATGTATTAGAAATCTGCCATGGCTTTTTTTTTGCTTATGTATTAACTTTTCATGTTAACCTCAAATTCTATTAAGCTAGTTATGTTTACACTCGTTTCACATGGTACCAAAAATAGCCCAAGGCAATTACCTTTGTTTACAGGAGCTAATGAAAAAATAGTTTTCAATGTCCGTTTTGCCTGGCCTCAAAGCTTCTTTGCACTTGACCACCACCTCCAGCAAGCGCCAAGTTGTGCTTTTTAGTTTGGTTGACATTACACGGGGATGAATCTATTGTCTCCATCAAATGGGATAAAAGAGTTTAATCTTGACCCAACAGAAAAGAGGAACATTTTATTCTTAGTCTATCAATGTTGACTCTCAAAAAAAAAAAAAAGTGTAGGTAAAGAGAAGGGCCCAACATGAACTGAGCCACTAGTGGTCTGTGACCTCACAAAACTACTGTGCAACATGTAATGTACTGGATTTCCACTTGTAAAATTGTTACTCTCTCTCCATCTCTTTTCTGTGCAATATTACCAAGGGGCTATGGAATAGCATCTCAGTTTCTTTCTTCAAATGCTATAGCTCTCCCTGGGTTTTTTGAGTTTGTGATTTGGAAGACACTACTATATTCTGTCTTGCTTCCCCTTTCATTACAAGCACCCCATAGAAAAGCTTGTCATCCACCAGTCTCAGACAGATATCCCAAGTAACAAAATCCATTTAAACACACCACTGTTGTACATTTACTGAAGAATTTCTATTAGTATTGATACAATCATTTGTAAACCAAATCACAAGATGAAAGCAGAATTTGTCTGGCGGAACAGAAGCTTCTTCATCAGGAAGCCGAACAAAATTTCACCCTGTGCTTTAAACTCACACAAAGTCTGTAAAACGTTCTACATATCTTTGCTGTTTTACAATACTGAGCGGAGGTTGTCTATTGCCTAACTGTCTCTCTAGCTCTATTTCAGATGAAACCAGAAGAGTGCCAGAACAACATTACCAACTAAGAACAAAAAGAAAAAAACATTCAGAGAACATTTTAGATTTTTTTTAATTGTTTCTGCAGCCAATAAAAACAGACCAATTTTTGAATATTTTTGCTAAGCTTTGGACATATGAGAGCAATGATTCATCATAGCAAGAGTCCTTTCATCTCTCTTTTGCAGAGAAGGTCTACCAGTAAATATGAATAGATCTTCTGGGATTAGTTGAGAATAGAGTGTCAGCAGTTCACCCTTCCCCTCCATGTACCATACTGAGTCTCTTCTGAACTGTGACTTTTTCCATCCTTCACAAAAAAAAAGAGCCAGTAGTTATTTGGCAACATCTGCATTTAGAAGAGGAGAATTTTAAGCACAGTCACTGTCTAAACAGTTCAAAGAGAGGCAGATCACAGGAACTGAATGGCTCAAGAGACTGTCATTCAAATATGGACATTTTCAGTTTTAGATAACCTGTATGAAACTTGCCTCTATCAGAAGTGACCAAAAGTTGATCACAGCTGATGGATATTCAGTAACTTACATGAAATGCTTTGGTAGTCTCAGTCCAGTTTCACAGGTATCCATATCGCAAACATGCTAATCTCAGTTGGCATCCTTTTTGGCTGTCTCAGCATCCAAGTCAAGGCCAGAATGGATACAGAGACGGAACTAACTTCCCAGACATAGAACTGACTTCTCCTAAATCAAGGCTGAGATGCAGCATGGAGCAATTTGCCACTTGCACTGTCACACCTGTTTTGTGGCTAGATCAGTCTCCGGGGTTGTCAGTCTTCCACTTTTCAGGAGCACTGAAATATACTTTAAAAGGAAAAAGAGAGGGGACAGGAAAGCAGCAGGTCCTTCTGCTCCCAGGTATAGAATATTAATAGCAAGTCTTCCCTCCGTGTATTGAAAATCACCTCATTCTGGCACTTACTTTGAATGCTACTAAGTAAAGATATGCATCACACAGTTACTGTTTTAATCCTCTTTTTGAAAATTTGCCAGACATGTAGCCTGTTCCTTTCAGCATCTGCAGTCATTTGGTTACTAATTGCTGCTTGGAGTCTAGGAATATGCAGAGAGGTCACCTGGTGACGTGGTGTGATTGTTTAGAGCCAGTTGTCTGGTTCTTTGAAAATGCACTCAGCCAAACAGAGTTGAGCGCTTCAGAGACTGGAACTGTTGAGGAATTAAAATGGCAAGAGATGATGCTTATTCTCAATGTTCAGAAAGATGGAGCATTTATATGATTTTACAATCTGAATTTAAATATTGAGAATGAGCTTTGCCTCTTTCTATGTTCAAGAATGTGCTAAACATGCTGTAGGATCACAATGCTTTACAGCTATCTCAGCACTCTGATTTTCCTAAAAGATTTAATACCTTTGGATTCAGTCACATTTAATAGAGGGTGTTTAAGGGTCAAGCTGATTCAGACTAGTCTAGATTGGGAATAGGCAGATAAGCACTCTGTTTAAGATGCATCAGAGAAACACTAAAATCTGAGGATATTCTAGTTTTCTAAATGAGCAACTTGATCTGTCTGATTTTCCCAGAAGCCTAGGCTAGCCAATCAACACTACAGACCTACAGGAGGGTTTGTAATAATCCCACCAAGCAACAGGTTATATGAACCACCACATATCCTTAAGCATATCCAACTTTTAAACCAGTGGTTCTCTGTGGTTTTGTTTTGAAGAATCCTTTTTAAGAGAAATACAATCTTGAATTCCCTCCCATTCCCCTGCATTCCTAGGTCTCAGAGACCAATAAAAAGTATAGAAAGTCGATCTAAACAATGGTCATAAAGTTAAAGGTTTAGGTTATAATGGTAATTTACCAGCAGTTTAGTCTGCAGCCATATCAGAATATATGGTCTGTGGTGTGCTAGGGAAAGCTATCAGGAAAGGAGAAACCAGATTTTAAAACCTTTCTGATCAATCATTACCTTGTGTCCTGTTGTGCTTAAATGGTGTCAGATTTTTTTAATATCTCTTATAACAACATTTTTCTAATCCACCACCAGTGTTACACTAATCACCAGGGATGGTCATTTTTCATTATAAAGCTGCACACATTCCAGTTTTGCCATCAGGAAGACCCTCATTTCTTTAGGTTAGGATGGATATTCTGTTTTTTTTTTAAATACTCCTTGATGCACAGGGATACACTTCTTCCGTGTAGCACAACAGACTCTCTCTCTAAGTCTCTGCCGTTGTCAGTTCCTCTCTGACATATGGTATGCTGGTTTTAACTTGATTGGTCCACCATTTTTACCAACCCATAGACTCTCAGAAGCATTGGACTGGAAGGGACCTTGAGAGGTCTTCTAGTCCAGTCCCCTGCACTCAAGGCAGGACGAAGTATTATCCAGTCCAGGAGTAGCTATTTCGACCCATAAAATATTGAGGTGCAGTGAATCCACCTCTGCCCTTGCTCAATGACCCAATTCAACCCATTTGACAGAATCTTAATCTGCCCACTAATTATATTGCTATTGTCCTCTGGTTTGATAGTTATAAGCTATGGGACCATGGGTGTTAGAGGGGAAAAAGCCACTTGAAAAGAGTGCAAACTTTGCTCATGCTACTGTTTTTTCCCCCATTCTCTCCCCTCTCCACAACATCCCCAAAATTAAAGATAACCAGGGGGAAAAACAAAAAACAAAAACAAAAACAAAAAACCACCACCAATCTTATAACAAGTTTCTCCATTTGTCCTCAAAGTTATTGAAATTTTCTGACAAACTTCACTTTAAGGTCCCGATCCCTCACCAAGTGAGCAATGAAAACTTTGCAAACAAAGTATCCCAAATACTAGATAATCAAATTAAAACAGAATCATTCCATTCTGATCAACTCTGACAACTAAGACAAAAGCCAATGCCTCATGTCTATTATTATTTAAAACCAGTTGTATACATTACAAAGACAAAACATGAGAGAATGAAAAAACACTGTCACAGAAAACTGCTCTGGCCAATACTACTATGGACACAGAACAATAGATCATAGGAATTGGGGGGGAAAACTTTTCAGAGTATTGGTTCTAGGGTGAAAATGGGTTGTATTTATTTTTATATCTGGCTGTAATAGATCAATGAAATTTATATTCAGCAAAACACCTGTCAAGTAAAACCCCTAAGGATAATAGTTGTAAAAATAATGTAAATGGTTCATATCTAGAAAAAAAATCACTTCACAATATTAAAATAAGTCTTGGACACAATGAGAAACAAAACTAATTTTTCCCTTCTACTTTTTCCAAGTTTCAGATATATAAAACACAGTAATGGATGACCAACATAATACATAAACCCAAAACATTTACATGGCTATCAAAAATATTTTCTGCATTTGTATTTGAATAGTGGAAACATAACATTGCAGTTCTCTTGCAAGAATGCTATTGCAATATTCAGTCCTTCTAAAGTTTTCCTAACAATAACAAATTTCAGGCTCAAAAATTTGACAACACATTACCTGAACTCTCAAAGTGCCAAACAAGCATAGACCTAAAAAATTTTAAAATATGGTGCAATTTAGAAAGGTGCTTTTTGGGCAAATGCATCTAGTCATTTATCATAGCTCCTTGTATTTCTGTCTTTTATAGTTAATAGGTTCTGAACATATGGTCCAACTTCCACAGGGGCCCCAATAGAAGTTTTTATAACTGTTTTCAGACATTTTCACTGACCCACCATTGCACTGGTTTGTGATAGATCTTTAAAAGCAGGATTACAAAAGTGCTTTCCCAGAATCTGCACTAAAAGCCAGAGTAGCACCAAACCTATAGAATAACTTAAAGGGGCCTCTGATGAGGTGAATTCTCCCATGCAGTCTGTTGAAATATTCTGTCTGGTGGAGTCAGGGCCTCCACATACAATGAGCTATTACTGCAGCTTATCCCCTGAATTCTCCCACCAACCCATCACAGCAGCGATTAGGCAAAATCTTACTGCTTGTTCTAGTATTAGCGATGGATGCACTAGCAGGCTCTACTTACCCCCCCCCCCCGCCAACAAGAGTGGAACACAGTTTTTGCTTTCTAAGTACTTACATCTTCTCTGCATGTAGGCTTTTGAAGATGCACATGTTTGTTACTTTATCTCCTGGTTTAAAAGGTTCTCTTTATATTAAGACTTTATAGCTTGCTATTTCCTTTGTGTTCCTGCTTTGATGGCTTGTTTTTTAATTCCTATTTGCCAGCAACATGTCTTATGTGCATGTCAAGCAGGTAAATATAAAGATAACCTGCCATATGTATTATTCTAGCTCTAGCTACTATTGGATATCTTGTTAATCCACGTGATTTCAAAAATTATGAACTTTAAAAAGTGTTTGAGAAGGGCGTGAAGTGGGACCGTCTATTTGCAATCTAGCCAACACTCTATTCCGACAACTCTTTCCACTCCCTCATCCCAATCATTTACTCCTCCTTGAGAGCCCTTATTTTATGGCAGGGTCACTTTCCCATCCTTGGAAGGATTTTATGCCAAATCTGTGTCAAGTATCTGTATTCGGATATCAACTGTAGGCACCTCCATACTGTAAATAATGCCTAAGCCCTGATTCTGCTCTCATTGACAGTGGTATATGTGAGGAATAACTCCAAGCCAATGGAATGAAACCAGTGAGATAGCAGGATTTGGGTTAATTACACTGAAATTCAAGGTATGCTATAATTCACCCCAAACCACTGGCACAGTACTCCAGAATAAAAGGTTTGAGTACCACACTGCATGTGAAAAGTAGAACTGGAAAATGCAAGAGGATGAAGAAATGCTAAGGAGTGGAATTTGCTGTAAATTTTGAAGTGCAAATGTGCAATATACATTCAAACAAGGCATTTGAAAGCTAAAAGAAATCTGACACCTTTCCCTCTTTTTTCACCCTTAGTGTGTATGTCTCTCTCTCTCTCATTTCCCCCACCACTACCACCACCCCCCCCCCTGAGGTGATTTGGTCTGATTCCCCTGGTGCCTAGAATTGGCTGTTTCGAGGAGAATGGATTCATTTCTCTCTTGGTCTTACTACAGCTCCTCCTCAGTTTTCTGTTGTTCTATCAATAGTGTTTTTGTCAAGCTTGCAACTTTTTCCTTAGTGAATTCAGCAGTCCTGAAAGGTTTTGTTATTCAGGCAGCTCTGGAGAAAGGAAGAGCTTTATTTGACCAAAGAACTAGCATAGTCCTGCAAGTTTCCCCATATTAATCCACCTACAGGGCTCCCCTCTTACTTAAAAGGGGGAGGAAGCAGGAGGATGTCCCTTTGTGATGATCCTGCTCAGAGAGGACAGTTGCCTCTGTGTCTACATTGGTCTCTCTACTGAGACTATTAAATAGTGCCAGTTATGATGGGGGTTGTGAAGCAATCACCCATTCATCAGAAACTGGGCTGAGCTCCAACAGACTTATTTCATGTATGCTCCAAACTACTATCAAGTTGTTAGTTACCACTGCCCAATTCCAAACCTGTGACCTAGACATCTAGTCCTGTTTCTTCCTTAGCAGTTCTAACAGCCAGGCCTTCTTTAAAAGAATTTTTAAGTTCTAATCTGTTGCCTCAACCTATGCAGACAAAACAGTTATAAGTTATATCCCTGTCAAAGGAATCCTGGCATCCCCACTCTCAGCCATGCACCATATAGAAAGGCTCTTGGGCAATCATTATTATGGGACATGCAGCTCCGATGCCATTGACGCAGGACTTGGCTTGATCTCAGGGATCTGTCTAATCTTCCTGTGGGCCAACTCATTGGCCAGAAGAACCAGAAAGGTGAGGATAAGCAGCTTCTTCCCTAAATATGTCCCCATAAAGGGCCTACTCCCAAGCAGGATACTAAGCCAGCACCTGTAAAACAATGACAGCGTCAGATCCTACACCCACTGAGGTCAATTTGAGCTGAATCGCAGGATCAAGTCCTAGATCACAACGATGCAAATCAAAATTTAAAAAAAAAGCAATAAATATGCATTGCACCTGAGTTTTGTACTAATGCTGTGTTTCCCAAACTTTGGACACTGCTTGTTTAGGGAAAGCCCCTGGAAGCAGCGCGGGACGAGGGATGTGCTGGCCGTCGCCGCTTCCAGCAACCCCCATCGGCCTGGAGCAGCGAACCGCAGCCAGTGGGAGCCGCAATTGTCCGGATCTGCGGACATGGCAGGTAAACAAACCGGCCCGGCCTGCCAGGGGCTTTCCCTAGACAAGCGGCATCCCAAGTTTGGGAAACACTGAACTAATGAGTAATGATTATCTTGGCACTGCCTAACTAAATATCAGTGAGGCTGGGAAAGGAATGATTGCACAGCTTTATCTTCTGAACTTAAAACGGGACTATAGTGATACAGCAGCCCACACATTTGATAAATTCATTTAATTAGTGCTCAGTTAAATTAGATCATGTTCGAGCACTGACTGTTTAGATGGTAACGTCAGTAAAACAAGTCAGGTAAACAAATTTTCAATGTTGAGTGACCAACATTGGATTTAACATACAGACACTTGTGAAATCATAGGACAAATTAGCACTCAGAATGTTAGGCTCTGGCAGACTGTTGCTGAAGAACAATAAAAGTTTCCATATCCACAGCAGAGCATAGGAAAGATGGTTCAAAATGTGAGTCCCTGTTTTGCAGAGGGAATTAAAGGCATAAACCCTCCAGTTTTCCCTTGAGAACAGGATAGAGGCCTGAAAGTTGATGTTCTTTCTTGCATGAAACTGATGTAGAGAAATTCTGGGCTGGATCTATATTTATTGCCTAGGTTTCTGACAGGAGGGACTGGAACAGGGTCCTTCTAATTTAGTAGTTAGGAAGAAGGTCGTGTATGATGTCCAGTGGGGTTTTCCTCCTTCCTCCCATTCTTTCCACCAAATACAGGTGAAGTGCAAGACTTTTTACTTGGTAATGAAGGATCAAGATGTCTATAGCTCTGCTCATCCAAGCTTCGCATCAGCTGAACTCTGTAGGTGTTATTAATTTTGAAATGTACTATTGAGCAGGGAAACTTCGTGCACGAACTCTGAAATTTCCTTCATTTGATTTGGGTTCTTCAGCTCGAGCTGAAGAATATGCAAGTGGGATACAACAACTCACGTGGTTGATCATTTTTACTTTGGATTTTCTTTCATTTCTTGACTAATCAGAAATTGATTTATTCTTGTAGTTAATGATTCTTACACAATCCAACATACAGGCCAGCTCTTTCGCTCACCGCTTTAAAATCTATATAACTTCATTTAATCAAATATGCTGGAAATTGAAAAGTGGAATTTGAGGAAGTTTTTCATAGCAATAGAGTTTGAAGTGTTTTCCTTTGGATTTAATGTCTCCCCATGGTCTTTGGAGTAACAGAGGACAGACAAAAGTCCAAACTACTATAGTATTTTGTGTTAAGTACCTTTCAACACCTGACATTAAATGCTGTCAATTCTTTTTTTTTTTTTAAAATACCTTGTCCCCTAGAGGCATAAAAGCTGTTCGGAACATTTAAAATTTCACTCCAACCCTTGTGTTTGCGTGCTTGGTTGTGTGTCTGAAACTTTTGAGTTTTGAAAGAATTAAAAGAGCAAGTGATAAGAAGTGCCATACATTTATGTCTTTTAGGAGAATCAATAGTATCTACTAAATAGGAACTCTCTCATCCAGCCACCTTCACCAAATAAAAATCCCACCCTAGGGATAGATTGGGCCACAACAAAATTATCTTGTCCTCAATCTGCTCCCCACCAGGAAAGCATAAAAATTATAGTGAGCTTACATTGCAAAGGTAAGTGGTGTGTGATATCAGCCTCCCTACCTCTAAAGAGTTCTGTTACCACATATTTTAAAAACACTGAGGTTCTGAGTTAAGCATAAGTGCAAAAATGTATTGTACATATTATATTCGTCTCTAGGGAGACTAATATGGTAACAGTAATCAGTACACTATATAACAGACAGGAAATGAACCATATTGTATCCAATGAAAACTACAAGTGGGAGGGAAGAGGGAATTATTTAGGCAGACAGTCCTGTAATTATCTATGCTAGAATTTATGCCAGGATATGAAGAATTAGCACCACTACTCCTGGGGAGTAAAAAAAATAAAAATAAAAAAAAGACCACCACGCACACACCACACCACCAGGAGCCAGATTTTTCATCTCCTCTGAAAGCAGCGCTTGCAGGATCATTGTCCCTTAACATGCTGTTTCAGGCCTGAATCGGAGAGAAGCACAATTTAAATTGGCACTTCTTCCTGTAGCAACTGGGTTTAACCTTGGAGATTTCCAATCCAAGAATTGAGTTAGCCTGAGCCTCCCACTACTTAGCTTGCAATCATAGCTTGAAGCAATATGACTGGGCTATTGTCAGTGGCTTGTCAGTCCATTACTGTAAAAACAAGATGTGGGTTTTCATCTATTTTCCCAAAAAGGATCTTTGCCTTTTCTGCCCTCCTGAGCTGCATTTATCAGGTAATTACTTAAGGCCATTTTCATTTCCTCCTTCGCAGCCTTTCACCAGTCCTATGCATATACACAGACATTTGGTAGCATGCTGTGCCTCATTCCCATACAGTATCAGGGAGAACATGATCAGTGGGAGGAAACAATGTGCCTAATCTTCCTGCTGCTGGGGCTTGCCTTCACAATTTGTATTTTGCGTGGGTGAGAGTCTCTCTGTTGCTACCCCGTATGTTTTTATATTAAACAGGCATTTGGGCAACTGGATTCTGGGTGCTGTGTCACCGCTTTTGTTATAGATTTATTTTCACTTTCCTTCTTATGCATCACTGTTAGAGGCAGGAGACCCAGTTTCCAGCCACTCCCAATCTTAAGTCTCTGTATTTCCTCCAGATACCCTTTAAAAAAGTGTTTACTTTGGAGAAGAAGCGCCTATGTCTCACCCTTGATTACGAACCTCAAATGACAGCGTCTTTGACATAGGCGTTACGGCTGCCCTTCCTCTCTGCTTCTTTCATTGCACCTCTCTGCTGCCTACACTAGAGTGAATAATGCTTTTTCCCCTTTTGTTAATTTCAGTGAATGAATTCAGGTCAGTTTTACAGTTCACTGTGCTGAAATTCCCACAGAATTCTGTGGGGGGTTAGTTTTCTGTGAAAGTTTCCAGATTAACTGCAAGAATTATGTCAAAAGGAAATTGTCATTTTTACACAGCAGCATGTACAGTTAGTATGAACAGGATTTGTTGCAGCCCAAACAGAGAGCACAAATTATACTTTCTTCCTTTCTAGGAGGCCCAAACATGGTTTCACACCAACTGACAGTGGTAGTAATTAATGTAAAGGTTCCCTGGGGTCTTTTAACATCCTTTCTTAGCTTTTGATGGCTTAGACAGCCACAACCTGTGTTCCCTTTGACTATGGATGAAACTAAGGAGGGGGAGGGGAAGCATTTAAACACAGCATTGGGTTTTCTTTAAACTCTCTAATGAGCTCTAGATAAAGCAGAGAAGCTTTTACTGAGGATTTTAAGAAGCACTTTCCCCCCTCAATTGTTCTCCCAAGGGCAAAGTATTTCTGTCTCTTCATAGACATATGAATTCGAAGAACAGCTTTAACAAAGCCCAAGAGCACTGTTTGTGTCAAAATGGGATCACATCAGAGATGTGTGGTATGACCATTTTTACCCTTATCATCAGCTTGGTGCAGTTTGCTCCATTTCTATTCACATGTAAAATTCAGGGGGAAAAAATCCTTTGCCTGATTTTATTTAATTTATTGGTTTACTTTAATCACAGATGACATCTCAACTGCTCAATAGTAATTCGGAATTACTAGCCCAAGCAAATAGTGCACCCGTATGCCACTTCACTCCTAAGAGGGGTAGCTTGATCTATTGATTAGAGCAGGGGATTGGAAAATGGTTTGCCACTGATTTGTTTTGTGATATTGGACAAGTCACAACCGCTCTCTGGCTCAGTTTTTACTTCTGCTAAATTGAGAAATAATCACACCCCTTGGCTAAGCACTTTAAGACTCCCTGATGAATGGTGCTGTGTAAGAATGTGGCTGAATTGACTTCCAGCTTCAATTTGATGTCGTTAGTATAGGAGTGTCAAACACCCAGTATGGAAGCAAGATCCATCCTAACTGATTTGTATAGATATAATTACATTTAAAAACCCTACATTTAAAAAGCATTAAGGTTGCAAAGTTAAGAACTCAGAAGTTAGGAGATGTCACAGTTAAGATTGCCTGTGCATCCTTAAACTTGGCCTCCTTGTATGTATGCATTATGATACACTTTAATTATGCAGTCACATATGCTTCCCCCACACACACACACAAACCCTACTGTAGTTGTTGACTGCAACAGTCTTTTTGTAAACTAAGACCCTGACTCTGCAGTGAACTGCACATGGTTGAACACACCTATACCCATAATGAGCAATGGCAGGACTGGGGCCTAAAAGTTTAACTACTAAGACGGAGAGTAGGTTATGGCCTTTGTGCAAACCTCTCATTGTTACAAGTGGAATATCCTGCTGGTGATCATGTCCCTGACTCCATAGTCCTGTCTGGCCCATGGACTGCAATTAAAAACAAACCAAAAAACCAAACCAAACAGACCTAACTTTGCCCTCTCTGCAGGAGTCTGACAGCCTAGCTCTTCTGAATGAACACTGCATTATATTCGACTGTCATTCTGTATAAAATGGAATGCAGTGTCACATCTGACATTCCAAGACCACCGGTCATATTTCTGATCAGATTCTGAATGCTCAGATTAGAACAAGAGTTATCCAAAAGGCAAGGAAACAATGTACACCAGATCATCACACTGACGATAAAGATGAGTGAACTGGTTCAGATAAAGCAAGAACTGACTCCAAACTTGAATCAGATCTTTGAGGTTTGACTTTTCAGTCAACTGTCTCCTACTTAGTCCTATATCTGAACTTTGTGGTTTGGGCTGGGACCAAAAGCAGAGCACTGATATATGAAAATATAATACAGTACATGGACCAAATTCTGTTCTCATAACTACACATGTAAGTGAAGCTGTTAAGTGGAATTTCTACATTATTTATATAGTGTCATACGTGTACCAGGTGCCTCACACAAAAATTGAAGACAGGGTCTCCCACCAGAAAAGGCCACAGTCATGCAACCAACAAACATGTGAGTAACTTTGGGCCCACGAGTTGTCTCACTGATGACGACAACAGGACTACTCAAGTTATTCATGTATTTAATGGTTGCAGGATCATTCAGATACTATGGCCTACACTTTTATAAAGTGACTAGTGATTTTGGGTGCCCAACTTGAGACACCTTAAAAAAAGGCCTGATTTTCAGACATGAGTACCTGTCCTCTGAAAAATCAGTCCCCTTCAAAAATGTCTCAAGTTGGGTACCCTAACATTCAGGCACCTACTACCACTAGCCACTTCTAAAAACAGAAGCCAACAAAACAAATGAGAGCAAGTAACAATGTGAATTAAGGGAAAGGAAGGATGAGGGTTAAAACATGAAGATCATGAGGTTGTTTAGATTATGTTGCCCTCACGGTGGTTTTCTTGGTCTGGGTTTAGAAGTTCCATCTAACGAGAAGAATTTGGCATCATATTTATATACACACACACGCACAGGCACACACAATATCAAACTGACTTCAAAACACTCAGTTCAGCTGGATTCTGCAGGTTTCACAGAAAAAATAAACCACCACTAACTTCAGTGGGAGTTTTGCTTGCACAGACAGTGCAAGATCAAAACACTACCTTTGCAGCCAGCATTTCAATGGTAAACCACAAAAGTATGTTCTAATTCATTTTCCATATATTCTATCCTATAAAACACTAACTGTAAATTCAAACTTAGTATTTTTTAATATGACTTCACATTGTAGTGTGTTGGCTTGGAAAAGGTTGTGACATCATACCTAAACTATTCATTCTACATCTGCTAATTGACAGAAGTTGCCAAAATCTTTCAGAGCCACATTATAGCAATATGAATATTTCTCTAACCAATTAAAGATAAAGATGAAAAAGAAGTTGCCATTTTCAACAGGGTTTAACTATACATCCAAACATTAATATAAAAAAGCCTCCCTGAGACACTAATGAAATTGTAGAAGAAAGAAAAGCTGGCTGATAATATATGCAGAATTGTTGTAGCCACATTGGTCCCAGCATGAGAGAGACAAGGTGGGTGAGGTAATATCTTTTATTGGACCAACTTCTATTCGTGAGAGAGACAAACTTTCAAGCTTACACAGAGACCAGAAGAAGAGCTCTGGAAACATGAAAACTTGTTTCTCTTACCAACAAAAGTTAGTCCAATAAAAGATGTTATCTGATAACGTGGCAATTTAGCTGTGAGATCAAATGAAGTAAGTGATACCACAGAAGTCTTTGCTGCATCCAAAATGTGGGTTTAGATGGAAAAAAAGACACATCATGGCAGGCTTTGCCATACTGGCCCAGATTTCATGCAGTGACACCATCCTGCACTGTGATCCACATGTACAGATTACTGTACATGGACCTCCAGTGACTTCAGGGGGTTCTGCACAGGCACAGTCAGTCAGTCCATATGGAGCACTCATTTCCAAATTCATCCAAGCAGCATGGTTAGGGTACACAATACAAACCCTGAAGAGCCTGATGCTGATAAAAAACGGATTTCTAAAGACACAGTTCATGCAACAACTAAAAACTCATAAGAAGGGAGAAGGCACAACAAAGGTACAATTTGAAAGTGTGTTTCTCTGTACTTTTTCCAGCAAATGAAATCGTTTAACACAGACATTAAAGCCATGCTGCAACAGAAAGTCTATAGCAATTCATCTGTTTTGCTTTTAATACTCTGGCCCTCTTTTCTGGTGGTGGTCACAACCACAAATTTCAGCAGAGCATCACTTCTGCTAGAGATTGCCTCCAATTTTCAGTTTTGCTTTTGCAGGATTAAATCAGGAGTGTTTCACTCTCACAAACCAAGTGTGTGTGTAAGTAAAAGTAAATAAAAGTCAATTATTGCCTAGTTACTGCTGGAGCCCCAGCAAGCAAACAGCATCCACTTTGGCATTTGGTTCCATTTCTAAACCTGAATGGAGTTTGCTCTACCAGGAGACACCCAGATGTTTGTAGATGCACCAGCATTTCAACTTTTTTCCTAATTAAAAAGTTAAAGTGGGAATACTTAAAGTATGTTACAATCTTCTTGCAGCTCTTTTCAGTGGAAATTTAATGTTTATTTTAAAAGTTAGAAAGCTGATGAATGTTGCCGTATAGTGAGATCCAGAGCTGTTCAAATGCTAAAGGAATGATCTGAAGGGAGATATTAGGTAGGTAAAAACCAAGCGCCTGATGCCATAGGGTGAAATTCACCCTGCCTGGGCATCACTTAAGTACTACTTATGACCTGTTTGGAGGTCTTCAGTGCTGGTCTTCTGCACAGAGTTAAAGTTTTCCCCAGAACCTTTAAGCTCTTTCCGACTCCAAAATCGTACAGCAGGTTAGGTTCTTGGGTTTTAAGTGAAAAATATTTACCATTCATTATTTTGTCTGCTTTCACTCATTATGGGGCAGTGAGGCCTATTGTAAAAAATGGCATGAGGATTGTAAGCTGATGCAGAGAAAATACCATCGATGCATGTCAGCAAGATCTTTTCCTCAAGAGATGTTTATAAAGCAAAATAAGTCAACATACGCAGAAAAAGGTAACAGAAACCTCCCCAACTTGGTGTTCAATTCAGTCCTGAATGTGAAGCCCAACCCTCGTGAACTCAGACTCAAAAGCAGTCAATTAATAGACTTTTCCCAGCCTCTTCTTCACTGGAGACCAGAAAGCACTCCCTGACCCAGCAACACAGGCCTGTGCCAAGCCCATACAATTTCTTGACCATAATCAAATCATATCATTTGTACATTGACTTTTATAGTTTCTTTATGCTGTTTTAAGTGGTGACTGTGTTTCTTCCTGACATGCCTTACAAAACATGAAAAAATTCAACTGTCTCTACCCAGCCAAAGAGGTCTACAGAAATAGTAAATGAAAACAGATATCCCAGCAGGAATAAGAAAAAGGTAAATCTAATGACTTTTTCAGTCCTGGGATTGCAGGGCCAGAATATTTTATGGTTTCCTGGGGAGTGTCATGTCACATTCCATAATCCCATAATTCTCTCAGTGCACACTGGAAGAAAATTGTCTGGTCCAGCCAGAAATGAATTTTTTACTTAGCACTTATACTAGTTTCTGGTAAGTTTTTTTAATGAAAACATGAGCAAGTGTTCAAGACTATTCCAAGCTCAAGTTTATTTATTTTGCTGGTTAGAATTAAATGTGCAGAGAATGGCTCTTGCATGATTTGGGTGAGGGGATAGCCTTTATAAAAACAGAACAGCTTTTTAAGAGTTTCCAGATCAAATAAGGGCTGAATCCATAACAAGCCACTCTAGATTCCAAAGAATGGAATTTGTTGGATCTCTATACATCAAATCTTCAGCTCACTCTCTCATCTTAAACCAAGTAATTGATTAACAACCTATGTAATTTTGGATTATAAAAATAGGCTTCATTCTTGACAAAGTGCAATAGATTATTCAAGGATTATAGGCTTTTCCCTACTATTAAAGACTATAGTAAATTGCTGAGATTTCAGGGCTTAGTCCCAGAACTATATATCAAGAGGCAGATCAGATTGAGGCTGAGCCATGTGGTCAGGAGAAACCTATGTAGTCAGTTATGCCTGTTCTGGGTGCTCTCTCTTGTGGGCATCTGAATACCTAGCAAAATTTTGTGGGACTGTATAAATAATTACTGGTAATATATAGATGAGAGATGGAGCTAAGAAATGACTAGTAGATAAGAGAAAGTCTTTGCTCAGGAAGACCTTGCATGACTTAATATGGAGTTTAAACAATACAGAAGCTGATGAAACCTCCAAGGACTTGAAAACAGCCCTTTAACCATTAAACTGAAAGCAAGAAGCATGGTCTACAAGTTTGAACACAGAGTTGAGATTCAGGAATTTCAGAGTTTTCATCCCCATTTGCAGCCTTGGGAAAAACTACCTACCTTCCTTGGTTTCCCTCATGTTCAGAATGGCAACAATAACATTCCCCAAAACCATCTTTCACCAGAATTAGTGAGGTTGTAACATACTTTAATACCAATAATATGGAATTGCTTATAGTGCTATTCATATTTAGAGTGCTAATCATAGGCTGTACATAGCAGACACTTATGAAATGTACATATGCATCACTTGAGCTATTTCTACTGCAGTTCATTAAAACTATAAGTGCTGCTAATGAACAGCTGAAAGTTCTGAGTAGAGGAACCTGATTGGTTCCAATACAGTGAGATTTAAATCTACTATGTGGGTTGGTCATATGGTGTTTATGTCTGGAAAAAAGGAGACCATTTTGTTGCAGGAGTCTACTAGGAAAGTTTTATGCCTCACTAAAGAGATCAATATAAAGCCAGAAAATCTGACCGTGTAGAAACTGTGACGCTTTTCAGATCAAGTGGACCTGATGATTGTCTTCTCTTGTGGTACTCCATGCCCAGAACATTAAGAACAGCATAGCAGGGTTTATTAGTGGCTATTAGCCTGGATGATCAGGGAAGGTGTCCCTAACCTCTGTTTGCCAGAAGCTGCGAATGGGCACCATGGGATGGCTCACTTGATGATTACCTGTTCTGTTCATTCCCTCTGGGGCACCTGGCATTGGCCAATGTCAGAAGACAGGATACTGGGCTAGATGGACCTTTGGTCTGACCCTGTGTGGCCACTCTTATGTTTGGGGATCATACACTCTTGATTCTGGAATCAGTATGCTAGAAGACAGAACTGGGAGGAAGGGCATAATAGCTGATTGACTTTTGTTTGGGGATGCTGGAAGTTGATAGAGTCACAGCTCTGGAAACTGAACTGTTGTATTTATCATTCAGTACAGTAATGACAATGGAAGTTTAGCCATGCTGCTCTCCCCTCAGGAGACCACTTGTAGGGATAAGCAAGTAACAGATGAGATCCTGATCGTCAGAAGTACCGAGGACATTCAACTCCCATTGGCTTCAATTGGAGTTATGGGTGTACAGCATTTCTGAAAGTCATGCCCTTGGTCTGCATGACCTTTCATATTTGAATTATAGATTTTAAATTATCTTTATGAATCTGTACAAAGGACACGGAATAAGGAAAAACAGAATCAAATAAGTTCTGCTATCGATATCAAATATTTATAACCTAAGGGAAAATATGTCATTTTCCTGTAACGAGACGACTTCCTTACAAATTTGGAAAAATACAAATTTCACACAATGCATCAGTCAGTTACTTTAAGGTGGTGCTTTGTGTTTCAGAGGTAGCATGAATAAATTATTACATGCAGTTGCTATGGTAGCTACTAATTTGTTGTTGAATAATAGAGTTACTTGTGTTTAAATAGCTATAAAACTTGCCCTGGGAGCAGTGTTAGAAACAAACTATTGTCATTCCCTTTTTACTTTTTAAAATATATATTTTGACTAAGAATAGCACTTTCTATCTTATGTCCACCTTTCTTACAGTTACATGTCCTTAGGCTGTCATCAAGCAAAGCATCTTCTCTACTCCAGATGTTTACTTAAACTCCATTCTGTCCCTGAGCAGAGTACCAGCACAAATCCTTTAGTATTGCAAGTAACCATTTTGATTATCAGCATTCTACCACAAGAGATTTAACACAAAATTTCACTGATCTAAAATAAAGCATTATGAAGAAAATAGCAGCCAAATATGGAATTCCGGCCAAACTGTATCCCAATTCTAATTTAAAAGCGCAAACAATTCAACATATGAAAGAAAGGTCTCCGAGTTGCCATTCACTTACCTTTTTAAATAAAGAATTTTTGGAACTTTTGCTTCATGGTTTAACAACACAGCTGTAGATTAATCTTATTTCAAACAAACACACACAGAAACTCTTTAAAGTTGTTTCGTTCAATGCTTAACAGAAAAACCTCAAAACTGAAAAAAGGTTTTAATTTTATTAAAACAAACTAATTCTAAACCAGTGACAATCCTAGAGTCTAACAATGAAGTAAAGTATCTATAATTCTCTTTAACTTGGCTTGATGGGAAGGCTTTATTTTGTGATCATTTTATTGCATAAACCAGGATGAATAATGGAATTTTAGAAAGGGAACCCCTATTGAGTCAGGCTTCATTGACATCTGACTGGTAGTCTAAAAGCCTGCCGAGAGGGTCCAAAGCAATGCATCACAGCCTCCCAGCAGGTCATTAAGGCATTAGCCAATTAGAAAGCAGGGCTACTGAGTGACATTGTTCACAGCAGAGCAAACATAATTGATTTTTATTTCAACAGGAGAGAGAACCTCCTTACTAAAGAGCTTTAGCATAATTTCTTCTTTAGGAGAGGTTTAAAGAGATTTGTGTTGGAGTATTTAATTCCAAACCCTGGGACAATCTCTGGCAATGTGTATAAATTAAGGGATAGTTGACTTCACTCATTGATATTCAAAATAGAGACTCTCTGTTGCTCAAAAGTAGCATGAAGTTTTCTGAGTGATGGCATCCAACACCAGCTGTGTGGAGGCACAGATCTTGTACTCTCACAACCTTTAAATAGTTTATGTAGCTATTAGCAAGCTGGATTCCAGTTTAAGGGCTACTTTCCTGTGCATTTTAACATACTATACTCTGTATAAACAAGTACTCCTTAAAAAGCACCACGCAGATGGTATTTCTCTCTGAAGACTTCATCACAATTAATCTCCCTCTTTCTGATTTCATTGTCTATCAATTGGTTATTTTCAGTCTTACTGTATATTAGCACCACTTGGTGGGAATACTTCTCAGTGACAGCAAGCCTGCAGCAATAAACTCCAAGAATGAATAATAGCTTCAGTCATCCCACTTTTCAGTATGTTAAGAGCATCTGCCACCAAGTCATTAGACTATACTTTTTAAGGAAGCCTCATTTCCCTTTACATAAGATGATGTGAACACTTTTTTCATTGCAGCCTGAAAACAGTTAAAGGACTATGAAGAGATATATAATAAACACTAGTGTATTTACAAGCACAACACCCAAGTTAAACACGTAATTAAAAATAAGCATTCTTAATAGAATTTACAAAAACAGTAAATGTTTGATTGCAACAGGATACTTTTTCAGACAAGTCTTTTCTGTACTGTTTGCATTTATGATCTGCAGGAGGAAAAAAACAAACTGGAAAATGCTATAAAATCCTAACTTCTCATGACCCAAAGCAACGCAACACATTTTTTTAATTGGAAATATTTGCAGGTTACTATTCACAGAGTACATACACTGTAGACTTGGAAAATACATGTATTCACACAGTTCAGCCAGCCAACTGAATCACTCAAAAAAAAAAATCAGCTGCAAAGGCTGCAATCCAAGGATTGAACATTATGTATTGGGACAATATCTAAGTCATCTGTCTCTAATTTTCAGACTTCCATCATGTTTCAAAAATATTTTCATTATTTTCAGCTTGGTTTTGTGCTTCACCAAACACTCAGGACATGTCTACGCTATAGCCCTAAATCACTTACGTTAGGTTGACTTACAACCGCCGCAATAATTACTGCGGTGGTTGATGATCACACTACCCTCTGTCTGTGTGATCATCAACCACCGCAGTAATTATTGCGGCGGTTGTAAGTCAACCTAACGTAAGTGATTTAGGGCTATAGCGTAGACATGTCCTGAGTGTTTGGTGAAGCACTCCTCACTGAAGATGGGCAGTGAGAGGGGCTAAGAGCCAGGGCTCTCTGCTCCATGCAGCTCTCCACCAGGATACCAGCCGCCCTCACTCTCACTCCCCCCCTCCCCCCGGGGTCTTGGCTCCCCACTCCCAGCTGGGAGAGGGAGGCAGCCACCCGGGCTTCTCGGGTCCCTGAGCGGGGAGCCTCCGGGCAGCAGCCCAGCTAGGAGTGGGGAGCCAGGGGCAGCTGGTCTCTGGCTGTTGGCTGTCTTGTCAATTTCACAGCTCTCATGAAATTGACAAGAAACCTGGGCAGCTAAAGTAAGGCAGTGTCTACACAGACACTGCATAGCCGTAATTACACGCTCAGCCCTATGCCTCTCACCAAGGTGGAGTTATATTGGTGTAATAGGGCACTTACATTGGCAGGAACAAGTCTGGAGAGAGAGAGTGTGTACGCTTTAGTAGTTAAAGTACAGGGGGGAAGAAGATAAAAAAAACCCACCACTTTCTAAAGCCTTTGCCAGCTATACATTAAAGGCAGATTAATTCTCCCTCTTTAGGGAGTGTGTTTCCAGGCCTACCCCTCTGCCTTGGCTGTGTCTATACTAGAGAGACTATGGGCTTGTCTTCCCTACAGGAGCAAGTCGACCTAGGGGATGCTACTCCAGCTACATGAACAACATGTAGTCTTCACAGCACTGAGTTGATGGGAGACACTCTCCAGTCAACTTTCTTTACTCTTCTCGGAGAGTCAGGGGACATGACTGGAGAGCACTCTGCTGGTGATTTATCGGGTCTTTATTAAACCCACTAAAACTGATCTCTGCTGCATTGATTTCAGCAGAGCTGATCTCCCAGTAGTGGAAACCAGCCCTATATTGGCACAGCTCAGTCAGAGTAGCTATGCCGATATAACCCCATAGTGTATACACAGCCTGCACCAACAACAAAAAAGTGTTGTCTGTCAGGAGAGGAACAGCACCTCCCTGAATGGCGTTTACCACGTTGATGGAAGCACTCTGTCACCATAGCTGCATCTATGCTGGGGGTTGAGGTAGGCATACCCATGTCCATCTGGGATGTGGTTTTTCCACACACTTGAATGACAAAGCTCTGTCAACTAACTTTCAAGTATAGGCCAAACCTAAGTGACGTCTCTGCTTTGTGTTCAAAGGTATGCGGTAAGTCATTTTTACACATGGACATCCTCAGTCAAGCTGTAATACTAGCAGTAGATCTGACAGCTGTAACTAGTAGAAGATGTGCCTAATTCCTGCTACCAATGATTTATGTTCATGTGATCTTGAAAGAATTTGTGAGATTAAACAAAATCAGGAACAATGTTAACAGCAATTTTTATATTTGGCGTATAGATGGATAGAAGAAATTCAGTATAAAGAGCAGCATGTTGTGTTGCTACTGCCAAGTCAATTTACAATGCCCTTTATAAAGTGCTCTTTTGACCAATAGATCAGAGCAGGGGTTCAATATCTAAGAAGGTTAGCAACCTCTCTTTGAAGAAAGCACATTTAGGGCCTGATTCTACAAATGCTTTAGCACATGCATAGCTTTACCTTCAATTGAAGTCAACAGAATTACTCACATGAGGAAAAGCACCACACACGCTTAAGTGTTGACAGGATTAGGCCCTTTGGTCATGTCCACATTCAAGAACTAAACCATTTTTAACCAAAACCAGTTTAAGCATAAATGGGTCATGTCCATCCACATCAGCCATTGCAAGTTCGCAAAGCATCCACATTACCAGTGTTCTAAACTGATTCAGTTGCAATGGCTTCAGTACCTACCTCAGTTCCCAATCACAGTGCATTCCAGGAGATTCTGCAAACACAGTCATGCACAATGTAACAGTACTGAGAATATTTGAACCCTTTCAGCTTGTTTGCATCCACAAGGATGCTAAATTGATTAAGGCTTAAACTGGTATTTAGCCTTTAAAAAAATGATAATCTAGGTAGCACTGCTAGTAGCATGCTTATAAACTGCCTGGAGTACAAGTACATGTGGAGCAAGTGTGTTGCAAACAGTGTAGGTGGTTAACAAATTTCTTAGCCTGGTGAATTTCTTTTGTGTAGATGTCTTCAGTCTGCATACAACTACATATGAACAGCAGCAGTACTGCATAGATGCACTAATGTGGGTGCAGTGAAGAGGGTGACGGGAGAAGAGTGATTATATATTAAATCAGATCCAGTCACAGGAAAACACTGTTTCTAGAAGGGTTAATTGCATGGTTTACATCTGGAATTAATAGGGATTTTGCTTAATTAAAATAGGCACTACTTTGCGTTGTACTCTAGGTGAGTATGCATGGATTTGGAATGTGGAGTGAAAGGGCCAGATGTGGGCATCTCCCACCATAGGGAAGTGTGTTAGCTGAAGAAAATATTTAGGTAAATGGCTAATTTTAGCTCATGAAATAACCTTCATATTGTTATGGTGAGCAATATTAAATGTTTCTGGCACTTGATTTCATAATATAATAGAAGATACATTCTTTAAACATTTCTTCACCAATAAAAAACGGAAGATTGTTTTAGAATTTATCAAATTCTTCAATGAAGGAGTGCAGAGTTGTACTATGCCCCCAAATTATCTTTAAAATATTTGCTTTACTAAAGAACGTATAACATAGCTGTCCATTTCTCTTGGAAGGAATAAATCAAATGCCTTGATTGTTATAATTCATTGTAAATCCATACTTTGGCACCAAATTGAAAGAGTAACACTATTACTACACAATAAGTTCTAATGCTTTCCTGGGAGGCCACAACCACACTATACACTCATATACTGCCTGTAGTGCTCTGCAAATACTCAGCAAGGCTTCACAACAACCCTTTGAAATAGACAAAGATCACTGCTCCAATTCGCCAGTGTGGAAATGGAGGTTCAGAGAAGTTAATTGACTTGCCTAAGAGGCATAGAGATCTGGTAGATTAAGCAACAGCCTAGTAGTCAGAAGACCTGGATTCCAACCCTAGTTCTGATGAGGCCTGAATATCTATATTACCATTGTGCATAGGAGCCCAAGTCACAGACCAGGACCCCACGGAGCTGGGCATTGTACAAACATCACAAAAAGATGGCCCCTGCCCAAAAGAGCTTATAATCAATGTAATGCCAGTCTGTGGCCAAATGCCTTAATTGGAACCCCAGTTTCCCCACCTGTTAGGTATACCCAACTGTGAAATGCTGTGAGACTATGAAGCCTTATCCAGGGCAGTCAATGACAGGGCTGAGACTAAAATTGAAGCAGTCCTGGCTTGAAGCCACATGCTTAAACTACTTGACCATGTGGCTTTTGAGGAGGTTCTGTCATTTCCTCTTCCTCCTCCAGTATTCCCTCCCCAAAGTACTGGAATTATTTTTTGGATAAATGTGGCCTTTGGGTTTTTTGCAGCCATTTTAAAAGCAAAAAAAAAAAGCTGCATGAAAGTTTTGGTTTATTTGATCATTTCAAAACTCCATAAAATTGCTTTAAGTAAATGAAAGCAGAAGCAGGCAAATTTTAAGTGGGCAAAAACACATTAATTAGTTGTTAACCCACCTCTGTAGCTCACTGCACTCTTTAGAAAACCTGCACACTTCTCAGAGACCTGGTTTAGAAACTGGAACTTGCATATAAAGAAGATGAGTTTAATGAAACGTAAATAAAAAGCCACATTAGATGAAGGGAAAAAATATACACATTCTGCTCCTTAAGTGAAATAGGATAAAAACTGGGGGAACTAAGCCACATTGTTTTCCTAATCACACTTAATTATTGAAGGGAAACCCAATATCTTGGATTGTCATAATTCACAGGTGTGAGAGCGCGAATTCACATACAAAGACACACAGTACAGCAGAGACTTCAATGCATATGGTAGCTTTGGTAAGCAACCAGTTTATTCCTAGAATAAGCTTTCCACCACTACCACTCTTCCCCCTTTTTGGGGGCCAGGGGAGTAATTAAGGAGGTTTCTGAAGCATTGCTAGCAGTGATAAAAACTGGTGCACAGCAGATTTATTCATTATAACAGGTCAAATAAGTATATTTTCAGTATGTTTTACCAACTATGCCTTAGTATTTTGTAATTCTTTTATCAACTAGTCATAGAAGCTCATTTCTCTGCTCTTGCAGTGCATATAAAGATGAGTGCAAATAAAAATATTCTTTTAACAGGTTATTTCAGCCGTGCAATGTGTATTTAAGTATGCTTTATTTTATGGCTAGAACCTCAGTGTTGTAAGTGTCTTAAACAGTACTGTTTTAGCAGATAAACAAGGCAAATGGCTTTATACCAAACAAGAATACACAAATTATGATGGTGTCCTCTCTTCACATAGCGTTCAACAGGCCAAGACAGCAAGTCTAGAAACACAAGTGTTAACAGCAACAACCTGAAAGAATGTGCATTATGGCTTTTTCTTCAACTTTAGTGTAATACTTTAAAAATATTTTATATATCTCTCCTTGATTTCATTTCACATGCACACATTTCACGTACAGACACAGGGCTCAGGATAGCTCCCTTTGAAGTTAATAGAAGTCTTCCCCTTAACTTTACTGAGATCCCAATCCTGCATACACTTGCACACAGAGCCTGGGTCAAAGCCTATAGATGGCAATGGTAGTCTCTTGTCTTCAGTGGATTTTGGATTAGGCCCATAAGTACCTTTATTCATGCAAGTACTCCAGAAAAGAGATTAAGTTGGGCGAGTCATATGAGAAAATGTGTGTGTGTGTGTGTGTGTCAAGTGCTTGCAAGATCAAGCCCAAATAATTTCAGGCAACAAACCCAAGATTTCTACAGAACATAAATGTTGCATAATAATAATAATAGTCAACCTTAGCCTGTATGCAGTGCATCCATTAAATAATGGATTTTTAGAACAGCCGGATTATGCCAAGATTTCTCTAAAATGTGAAGAGGAGAAAGTAGGGAAAAAGAAAAAACAAAAAATTAAATTCAGTGTCACTGTTACCAAGAAATGGACCCCTAAGTGTGTCCAAGTCTTGCCTCATCACTTTGTACTGTAAACCTACATGAATGGTTAGACATTTTAATCTTTATCACCACTAGGACCAGGTGACTACATCAGAGAGGATTCCCCTTCTACATGAATATTCATCCTTTCTAGACTGTTTGTGCCCCTGGTGCTTCCTCTCCCACACACAGTATCGTGAACAACTGGCAGGAATGTTTTGTGGAAGCAGTGAGATTTAAACAAGCCAAGAATCATTATCTTCATCATCAATTGTTTGTATTACCATGGCAACTAGGAGCCATCCTGGACCATGACCCCATTGTACTATGGACTGTGCCAACAGAACAAAACAAAAAGAGAGACAGTCCCTGCCCCAAAGAGCTTACAATCAGCTGCCTAATTCTAAGTGATATGCTCATCCAATCGGAATCATACCTTGTAACTAGCACATCCATTAATTTACAGACCAAGAATTATTCGGCAAATACTTTCCAACAATGAATACATTCATGAAAATTCCTACTGGCTCCCAGACAATGCGATCAGAAAAGAGGTACAATTCTGATGAATTATTCATTATGATTTATTTTATCATCTCTAATTATCGCACATGAATTACGGATAATTGCCAGTAAAATCTGTCAGCTGAAAACAGATCTGTCCTCCCATGCTTATACATCTTAATAATTTGAGAAACAGTTGCTGAAGGAGGAAAAATTAACTCTGAAAAATGGTTTAGGATACAGCTTGTATGAAAGATGCTATTCAAAATAAAGTTGCACTGTGTAATGCAGTACTTTAAGAGCTCACCTCTACAAATTATATAAAATATAGTCCCCACACCTAGAACTCCTTAAGAACACTAGGTCTTTATGTCTAGGACTAATCAATCTCTTTTCGGCTCGGGGTTCCCTAATTAAAACCATATTTCTATATAAGCATCTAACAAGAACATCTGAAGGCCTTATTTAAAATTGGAAGAGAACAGTATAAACCTGTATGGCTTTTAAAGCTAACTACTTCCAGGTGCAAAGAGAATAGAACTTTAGTGCTGGACAGCACTGCTTCCAACTTAATGCTTGGATGCCTTTGTTCCTGAAAGTGTAAGGTTTCCCTCCGTTTTATGACTGCAGGTTTGTGTGTTGCATCACACCCTATAACAGATCACCAATGGGCTTACTTTTATTGTTTTGTTTTATTTTATTGACTGCATGTTTTATTCAAGCTAATATACACCATGGTGGTAGGCAATAACATCTCAATTACAACCCCAGTACTCTGCCTTTCCTGTAAGTTGCCAGTTCTGATCTTCACTTTATTATATCCACATGCTAATGTTGAAAAGGAAGAAGGGAGAGGGAAAAAAGTCAAGCCTGAAACAGTCCTTTTAACGTGTTAAACTGGAAAGATTCTTTTCCCAGGTAATCCTCAAAGCTAAACAGAAGCTTTCCCGTACACAGTACTTATTTATAGCGTGGGCAAACAACCAAATCACCAGATAACTATTGTGTAGAAATGGGTCTGAGCCACAAAGTTCAAATCTAGATACAAACTTCACCAAAGTTTGATGGCAGTTGGATCTGGTACTCTCCTTCTGACTCATTTCTATATTGTGTCCTCCTGTTGAAGAGCAACTAGATGTTAGTAATAAGACAACTGTGCAAGCAAATCACTGGTAACTACTGCTGATTCTGCTATAGCTCATTCAGTTTCTTGGATATTAGAGCTTGTTTTACTGAGAGGGGGAATGTTGGACAGGACACAGTTGGACTTTTTAACTTCTTTTTAAAAAAAAAAAAAAGACAACAAAAAGAAAAAAGCCCCTGGCTCTTTAGTTTCCACCAGGATAGCCACAAGAAACAGGAAGACCGGTTGTAGTTTAACATCTCGTCTGAAGGATGGCAGCTCTAATAATACGGCACTGCAGTGTCAATATTGGGTGCGAGCTCAAGTCCTGCTAAAGGACTTGACAGTGAAATATGACTTCTTGGCCCAGTGACAAGAATGCCACAGACTGAAACCTACTGATATTACATACGCACAGAGAGAGACTCTCCAACTAGCGGACACACTCAGTTATTG
Source organism: Mauremys reevesii (assembly GCF_016161935.1). Lineage (NCBI taxonomy): Eukaryota > Metazoa > Chordata > Testudines > Geoemydidae > Mauremys > Mauremys reevesii. The sequence goes on from NC_052632.1 coordinate 16,816,785, forward strand.
TAAATCAAATTCTTTCTGGACAGGTTAATTTACAGGGTTTTTTTTAATAGTACTTGCCAGCATAGTATGCAAGATCCTCCAATACATTTATGGTTTGATCCTCATAACAAGCCTGTGAGGTAAGGAAGTATTATTATTCCACAGATGCAGATGGGGGAACTAAGGCATAATCCTGGTAACACTTTAAAGTGACATTTATACATTTTTAATATGGCCAAATCATTTATACTCTATAGTACAACTCTCTAAAATGTATTTTGGTTATACAGTGGGAAATTCAAGAACATGATCATTCTGTTACTTATAAGTAAGAACTCGAATAGCCATTATTTTCCTCACTAGAGGAAACTGAAATTTATGAAGTTTGCGAGGCATATTCACACTTATCTGAAGTGGCAATAGAATGAAATAAGAGGAGTTCTGCTTTCTAATACTATAAAGGATAAATATATTAACAGGAATAGCCCAGATTTTCAAAGGGCAAAAACCATAAACTGTTCTCAAATTCCTCACAATGCTGTCACCAATGTAGGTCATTTCCATCCACAGTTGGACATTGTCCAACCCTTGTTTTCTTGGCGTTTGTTAAGACTATTGAAAGTGTAACTGGCTCTCTCAAGACCATAGTTATATGGAAGTCAGTCATTTAAATGTAACAGCGCTGCATGTTAAAAAAAATAAATAAAAATCAAATTTATCCACCCTGGCATATTCATCAGAAGCCAATTTTATCTGGCACTTATAAGATCACTTCTGAAACATGTCTCCCAAGTATAAGATACTTAGGGCCTGATACTCACCTTATATAGTTACATTGATGTGAGAGGAGAAATAGACCTTAGAGTCCAATTCTGCAAGATATAGAAGTCTTCAGCAAGGTACTAAATGCCCTCAACTCCCATTGATAGCAACAGGAATCAGCATGACTGCTTGCACCTTGCTGAATAAGTATTTCATGATCTTTTGTTGGCCTGGCAATATGAGGGTTGAGGTTTAAGTAGAGTGGGAAATGCCTGAAACTTGGTAGTAGTTCAGTTTTGTGATATTTGGCTTGAAGACTTTCACATGACCTTCCAATACTTCTGTAGTCACTCATATAAAGTAAAACAACCACCACTTGTGGCGATAGTACTTGATGAGCACTATCTTCTTTGCCACTTAAGTCATCCACTGAGTCCAAAAATCATTCTGTTCCATAGGCCTATGGGAGAGATCCTATGGGATATTCCTCCCCTCCCAATGGCTCAAAAACTTACATTTTTACACCTTGAGTTTAATTGTAGGCAGCAGCTTTAGCCTAGAAGAGATTATTAAATTAATATTTTATTTTGGTGTAATGGAATGCCTACACTGTATTACTCTGTTCAGTCACTAGGTGGCTGAGTGTATAACATACTTTATTTAAACACACCTCAGCCATACCCAGCAGAGGATTAAAGGATCTTATAATGAATACATCTGGTGTATAAACAAGCTCTGTAGCCAGTCTATATCTGATAGAGAAGAACATGGCATGATGTCAGGAGTAAAATGAAGAACAGAAACAGGAAAAAAAAAAAAACAAAACAGTTTTCAGGATCTCATTAACATGCCACTCTTCAATGCCCCAGAAGGCTTCAGCTTTAACAAGCCTTCAGAATCAGACTGGAAGCAGTATTTTGCAAGATTTTGCATTGCAAACAAACGCCACAAAGGAACTGGAGATATACAGGTATCTTCATTCATATATAGTATGGGGACGCAAGCAGAGCATATCTTTAAATCCTTTGATGTTACTGAAGAAATCACAAATATGACTATGAAAGAGTTCTGGCTATGTTCAATGTATATTTTATATGGTTTATGAAAGAGCATGTTTTCACCAGAGAATTAAAGAACTAGAGGGAAATGCTGAATGTTTTGTAAGAGCTCTGCATACATGGACTGAAAAGTGATTTTGGGAACGCAAAACATGAACATATCAGAAACCAGCTGGTTACTAGGTTAACAGATAAAAACCTCACAGCCAGCTACAATTGACAGGATATTTAACCTTAGCCACAGCTATTGAAATAGCAAAGTCTAGAGAAACTTGAAAAACCTGACATTAGCTTAGAAAAAACTGTAAACGGACACTTGAGTGTTAAAAATCATAAAACCCCTGAGGCAAGGAGAGAAAAAAAAAAGCTCAGGCTAAGAGGGACAAATTTCAGCCTACATGCACAATGTGTGGGAAAAAAGTCATATCCCAAGAGATGATGCATGTTCAGTTGGGGCGCACAGTGTAATAAATGCATGAAATAGGGACATTTTACAGCTGTTTGCTGCACTAAAGCAGTCAGGTAGTTGACTTGTATTACAGACAACCACGATTCATCGTTTCTGGGATCTGTCACTCGTGATGATAGAGCCTTCACAGAGTATGAAAAGGAACATTCATGGCAAGACTATCGACGTTAAAATTGACTCAGGAGCTGATCTCAATCACCTTCAACCCCTCCCAGAGATGAAGTCACTTGACAACTCTGACTAGCCCTGGAGGTATTCTGAACTGCATGGGCCCCGTTCATCATGGGGGGGGGGGGGGGGGGAAAACACACTTACAAAAGCCATGCATGTGATCAAAGGACCACAGACCAAAAGTCTTCTTAGCTGCACTGTGGCAGCCATGATGAGCCTACTGTGGAAAACTTGATGGAATATTTGGTGGTATTGTACTAGATCTCCTTTCAAAAATCCAAGTAACCTTAAGAGACAATGCTGAACAATACAGTGTACATACACTTGACAGGAATCCTGTCTCATTACTACATAACGTGGAAATAGAGTTAAAGAGAATGGAGTGGATTGACATAATCAAGAAAACCTGAGCCAATATCATGGTGTGCCTCACTGGTATCAGTTATACAGAAAATGGAGAAATAAAAATGTGAGAATTTTAAAAGACTTAATGAAACAGTTGTGAGGAAAAGAAATACACATCACCCCCATAGGGCTTTCTGCTCAAAATGAAAAGAGGTACAGTATTCCCCAAGATGGATGCCTCAAGTGGATTCAGGCAAATTCTTTTATCCAAAGAAAGTGCTAAACTGACTAAATTTATTACACTCTTTGGAAGATTTTGCTTGTGAAGATTACCTGTGCACCTGAAAATTTGTAAAGAACGATGGTAGAATTGTTTATGAACACAGATGGAGTTGTTGTTTTCATGGACAATATCCTGATATATGGATCTTCAATAGAAGAACAGTCAGAGCAAACTCTACAAATGGCAGATGAAGGGGAAAAAAAAGACTCAGTTTCCAAACCAGCCACAGCCTGTTGTTGCAGCTAATGGACAGCCAGATGACCAAGCTATTACATGTTTAGATCATGTAATGAGAAATCCAGTATGTTCCAGAGACACTTAACAGATTGATATATACTGAACTTCAAAGACAGCATAGTAGTGTAAATATTGTAGGAATGTAGAACTTAAAAGGGGGAGATGTAGTAGAATGCTAAACTATTATAGTCTTCAGCCATTAAGTGGCACAGTGTGTAAAATATCTTATTTAAAACTAAACTCAGCCATACCTGGCAGAGCATTAAAGGATCTTACAATCAATACATCTGGTGTATAAGCAGCTCTGTAGTCAGTCCACATCTGGTACAGAAGAACATGACATTTGGTAGCAGAGAAAAGTGGTTTTGACATCATTCCAAGGGATAGGTAATAGGACATTTTGAAATTGAAAAACTGGTGACTAGAATTTAAGAAGGTGTTTGAATTAAATTGTCAATTAGAAAAAAATTAAGTTTATTAAATAAAGCTCTAAATATTGAGTTCACATTGAGCTGGTAGAATAAAATAATCTCATCCCTACTTGAAATTTCACTAGATTCAATAATCAAACACATAACTACTGCTTTTGATTCAGTGTAAAAAAAATAATCCAGATTTATCATGAGCATGGCATAATTTTTTTTAAATGAGAAGATATAAGTTACTACCTGTCGGCATATCAGAGAACTTGTATTTTAAAGAAAATGTAACCCTACCATGGAAAAATAGCTGAAATCAGAAAGACATGGCACACAAGTCTAGCTTCTGCAACACATTGACCTCAAAATCAAAGTTTACCACTGGCATTCCCTCAACTCATGTTTTATTAGTTACTACCTCTATCCATTAACAAAAGGAATTCTATGACTGCTCTGGGGTGTGAGAGAAATAAGTCTAGTGGTCTTGTTCCAGTTGTCAATGGGCAGGTGTTCACATGACAAAAATCACCATAACTGGACAAAAATCACCATAATTGGAACTAGTATTGGCAATCTCAAACAGTCTCCAGGGACTGAACTCATCCAGGGAGGTGACCCCTCCCTGCCTGCATCCAGGCAAATTGGCAGGGCAGGGCAGTGTAAGGAAGCTTGTATCTCTTCCGTATGTTACTGGAAAAAAGGTCACCCCTTTGTGAAGGGTCCTGGTAAGTCTTGGCACCAAAGAAACCCCATAATAGCTCTAGGCAGAAGGAGGCACAAGCAAAGCAGCTGTGTAAGAAAGCTCCTGCATCCACTTATATGTATGAGAAGTGGCTTCTGAACTGACTCCAATGGGCTAGCACAGAAGTGAGAACTGGGACAGGTCAGGCACCCCCAAATTAATGCAAAAAGGACAGCAGCTGCTACTGTCTTCCACAGGTTGGTGCAGCAGGCATGGACGAGGGGCTGGGCTTGGGGAACCAAGCCTAGGAGGTGTATTTCATGCTCCCAACCCCATGCAGGAGAACTTCATAAAATAAGAATAACCTGACTGACTTTATGATATATAATAGTTAAGCTCTGCCAACTTGCACAGCACTGTGCAAGAGACAATAGAGAGAGTCGCTTCGCAAAAAAAAAAAAAAATCAGCCTTTGTGCAGGAAACCTGAAACTGACCCAGATAAAGGACTTCTGTCTCCAGAACCTTTAATACAGCATTCATCGTGAAGACAGTCACTCACAAGAAGTTTTATAAATCAATTTGTTTATTTTTTTGACAGCTTGCTCTATCAGAAGTCTGGGACTGCAAATTAACAAAGATTTTCCTCTAAACCACTGAAATTTAAAAAGAAACAAAGTTTAATTTAAAAAAATGCTTCCATTAAAAGATGATTAATACTTTTAATAGTGCGATACCACAACATGTACGACTCCTCACTTGGGCTATACAAAAGTATTATCTTAGAGAGATGTGCCAGATTCTCAGCTGCTCTAGATGGATGTATCTCTACTCAAACCAATGAATCTATGCAGATTTATATCAGCTGAGGATATGGTTTATTTTATATATATATATATATATATATAATAAAATAAACCATATCCTCAGCTGATATATATATTATAGACACACACACACACACACACCTTTGAGTCATGAACAAAGTTACAAATTTAAGCTCCAACAGATTTATTCCCTGTTGACAGAAAGAAAAAAAAACCTATAATTCTTAAAGGTTCATAGTATGTATTAAATTATTGTTTTTAAACTCTGATGTTAAATCCCCAATAATTTGATTTCTGCTCTATGGAGAATATTGTACAGTACTGCTACAGCTGACATCATAAACACAATATTAAACTAGTTAAAGCTATCCTCTTATGACACATGACAAATATAAATTAAGACTGAAAAGTCTTGTTCCATACCAAGTCTTGTGTGAACATTTTTTTCAAACAGTTTGACTTTTTATCTGTTTGTAAAAATGTCACTGCTCCTTTATTTCTGAGCTCAGTGCACTCCAATTGTGTACTTTAGCACTATGTTAATTTAAAATCCTTACTGTACCCTACCTTTTGTACACAAGAAATTCCTTGAACAGCTTCAGTACTCACTTTAAAGTAATCTTCTACCTAGGGTATAATTTGTGCACAAAAATACCTTTGTTAATATTCCTCTTTAAACGGTGACTGCTTTGTGGGAGTTTCATGATACAAATCTACCATTAAATAATAAAGGCAACAGCCCAAGTTCAGTGATCCCCTGCCTTTTGCCAAAGGACTTTATTGGCATAGATTCTTTATGCGTCCAACAGCTACAAAAACCACACATCCAAGTTCCTCACACCATCAAGGCCCACACAGGGCTGGGGAGGAAGTATAGAACCGATATTTCTCTAACCGTTTCTCTCAAGAAGTCAATGGAAAACTCCCATTGGACTTTATTTTACAGGATCAGTCCCAACATGCACAATGGACCTCACTCTCCTCTCCAAATGGTAACTCGACTGATTTCAATAAGACTCCTCGTCTCACACCAGTGAGAATCAGAATTGGGTCCAATGTTTCCAGGCTACAGGGGGTCAAATTCTGACCTGGTGTAAATGGGATGCTGTTGATTTCATTAATTCAATGGAATTGCATCCATTTACACCAGGGCTAAATTTGGCCCATCACCTGTCCTATTTAAATAGTCAAGGAGAGTGGTGTTACCACAGGACTTTCAAGTTTGACATTAAATTGAAACAGCAGGGTGGGCGGGACATACAACTGCAAGAAGTTCTAAAAGAAACCAAAAGCTAAAGCGTCACCTGCTTAAGATTGTCGTATAAAATCCTCTTTGCTAGGAGAATATTAGCTGATGTATGTAGATCAGCAGTTAACAGATATACACATCCAACTACAAAGTGTTGGCTTATTTAGCTAGATCCAGCAAAAGCTGCCGCCTTTTTTCTTCTGTTAGAACTGAAGCACTACTGACAAGGATTGTTGCTTATAAACAAACGACATGTGTGCGAGGCATACACAATACCCTTCGAGAGAAATCTGGGTAAGCATCCTCAGTACATTAACTATCTGTCTTGTAGCCAAGATCATGGAGGGATAGGGATTATTTTACATCTTTGTGGATGAAGTTGATGTTGTGCTCCATCTTACTGCTTTGGGGATGGGGGGGGCGCGGAGATGTCATTCCTCTTCGACGACACGCTGCTATCCCTGTCTTGCGCCAAACCACATCTTTAGAGAATGACCAGCAAAACCCCCATTCCCTCCAGAGTGTTTTGGGAGCACTTAGCTGACCTGCTCCCCCCATGTGACTATTTTCAGAGCAGGTCAATAGTTCTTCTCCTATAAATCCTGATGAAATCTTATTGCCGTCACCCCGAGGTCTCCCAAGACACCTGGAACCAGTAGCAATGGAGAGGGAGGCGAGTAATGGAAAGAGAGAGGAGCAGGTGTTGCAGCCCCTTTCAGCCCCAGTGGCAGATAAGGTGGCCAAAGCTGAACCAAGTTTTCAGCACTTCAGCAGCAGTTTGTTTCACATTCTGGTTTTAGCCAAATTGATCCACTTATCCCCATTCCAGGTTGCGATCTTGCCCCTCTCTACCTTTTTTTGAGGGAGGCAGTTTTATTTCAGTGCTGGCCCTCTGCTTTTGAAGACAACTGTCCCTTTTGGAATGTTTCCCTAGAGCCTTGACAAAAAAAGGGAGGGGGGAGGAGCCTCTTGATTGGATAGGACATTTCTGATCAACTGATAGCCTACCAACTATTGTATGAGGGATGTAATGTGGTCCAGTGTTTAGAGTTCTGGACAGGGAGTCAGGTCACATGGTGCCTAGTCCCAGCTCTGCCACTGGCCTACTGAGTGGCCTTAGGCAAGTCACTTCATCTCCATGCCTCAGTTTCTATAAAATAGGGATAATATACTTGCCTTCCTTTGGAAAGACAATGTTCATTGCATTACACACACACACACACACACACACACACACACACAGCGAGCCTGGAGCGGACATCTAGAAGAGCAGTCACACTTAACCTAATCCTCCCACATGGACGCCCACAAGGAGTTATGAAGAAAGAGAAAAACCTCCCTGGCTCTGCCCTCACTTCCCTCTACTATAGGAAATGCACTTCCCCCACCTTAGAGACACACAAGGCTCATTTCAAATAATGCTAATAAAGCATCAAGCCAGCATTACTGCTTTGATTAGTATTATTCACACACCATGTTAAGTAGGCAGAAAAAACACAGTGTAGATAGGAGTGCTTAGAAAGAGACCATGTGAATAGCTAGAGCTGTGAGCTCAATACAAGCTCTTTTCTCACCCAAAAGCAGGGCTTGCAATGTTACATTCAAAATATTTCTCCATGCACATCTTGGGAGAAATCCTGGCCCCAGTGAAGTGAGTGGGAGTTTTGCCAGTGATTTCAACAGGGCCAGGATTTCATCTTTTACATTTAATTGCCAGCTGCTAGTAAAAGGGGAGTATAGTTAAATCCAAGAAAGGTAATGTAACAATCAGCTAAAGCCTTTTGACAAAAAAAAAAAAGCGCCACATCCCTGGGAGATCCCATTCTACTTAGTTGATATCTAAGTAGTTTGAAACATTCTAGAAATAGTTGTTTTAAAAATGCAGGATTTTTGTATTCTGGGAAAGATTTTACTACATTTGGTCCAACGAGTCACAACATAACAACAAAAGCCTAGGGGGAAAGAAGTGAAATGCACCAGAGTCCTGTAAGAAGAACTGCCACATCCACCTCGAGGATCCCACCCCATTTATTCAGCTCATCCAAGTTTATCTACCATGAAGCAAGAGCCATTACCCCTTTAGGCCCTGCTTCTCCTCCCAATGTAGTCAAAACTCCCATTTACTTCAGTGGTGCAGTCTAACATCTTTAAAGAGAGATTATATGCAATGATTAAGAGGGTAAAACTTGACATGTAATATATTATCTGGCTGCATGGTCCCTCCTCAAAATTAAATTTTTCTGCTATTAATAGGATACTTTTAAAATCTAGTTTATCCAGAGAACCCTTCCATGTACCTACAAGATAAAGAGATTAGAATATTTTATGAAGCAAACAACACACTTCAATACTTAAGACAAAATGTTCAAAATTCCACTTGCTACTGGTATACATTATCGCATGTGTCTGTTAACACTCTTTCTTTAGAACAGTGTTTCCCAAACTTGGGACTCAGCTTGTGTAGGGAAAGCCCCTGACGGGCCAGGCCAGTTTGTTTACCTGCCCCGTCCGCAGGTCCGGCTGATCGCGGCTCCCACTGGCTGTGGTTCGCTGCTCCAGGCCAATGAGAGCTGCTGGAAGTGGTGGCCAGTACGTCCCTCGGCCCGCGCCACTTCCAGCTGCTCCCATTGGCCTGGAGCAGCGAACCGCAGCCAGTGGGAGCCACGATCAGCCGGACCTGCGGACGGGGCAGGTAAACAAACCGGCCTGGCCTGCCAGGGGCTTTCCCTACACAAGCTGAGTCCCAAGTTTGGGAAACACTGCTTTAGGGGTTTTAGCAGAAGTATAATTAGCTGAATTAACCTATAGAAACCTATGCAACTTGATGAGGATATTTCTATCTCAGAAGGCATTGAATAGCTTCCAGTGGCATTCTTAAATGTCTCCTTCAAATCTGTATGACATTTAAGGGTTAAAGATATATGTTAGGGTTCCTCCATAATGTCCTATGATAGATTTTAAGGATCTTCATTTTGACATTGGTTTATAGCATTAAAAATATTTCACTTCCATGACTATATGTTATGAATCACTGCTGAGTTGCTGTAATAGTCAACAATGTTGTTTGTTAGAAAACAGGTTTAAAAACATTTGATCCAATTTATCCTGCAAAAATCCTCTCTTACAAATGCCCCACTGCGCAGGAAGCACTCATGTAGCATTGCTATAGGCTCTCCCTATAACGGATAGTTAGGAAATGCCTGCTCCTGATCAACAATGTGTGCAAGATGACTGGAGAAATCCAGTTTCCCAGAGCCCAGAGGCAATTGTCTATCAGTGAGAGCAGCTACGCAACCAGCAAGACAGAGGTCTAGATATTTGGCATCTCATCATCAGTCAGGACTGGTTTTCAGAGCAGTCATTCAATGCACTACGGAGACTGAACTCCTTCGTTAATTAAGCTAGTGCACTAGCCCTACTCAGGGAGTGGAAAGCTAAAGAAGTACCCCTTGGGGCTATCCAAGAAATCAGAATGATGAGACTCACCTTGTACTTTAGGTTTAGCTTCAAGATGCAATCTGCTCAGGGTTTCAGCACCAATAGCTCCCCACACGACCCTGCACTAATGGAAAACTCACAGCTCGCTGAACGTTGATACATTATGAAGAGCCTCCTGCCATCTATACCCCATGACATACAATTTTCAGCCATATTTTATCATTTCTGAGTCTAATTTTAGTGGCTGCCACTGGAAGTGACAATTTGTGACACAAGATATAGGTGATCTCAGGTTTCTCTTCCCCTCCTGGCTGCCAGTTGCATCTCCAGTCCCACTTGCCCCCAGTTCCAGTTTCCATCACCAGGCTCCTATTTTAACCTCAGCATTCCACCCCCATTATCTCTGTCCAACCAGTCCTAGTCTCCCCTTTTTACTTTTTGACTGTTTGAACTCTGACAGAGCCAGAGACTCTAAACTGAAGCCAGAGATCCCAGGGACTGCCTCTTGGATCTTCCCTGAAAGACACTTTGCATTGACAGATCACTACAACTCTGCCCCTCTAAGGCTTTAGATGGCAACTCATTTATGTGTATATGTTAGCTGCTTTAACCTGTAAGCAACGTATTCCTTTTTCCTAGTTAATAAATCTTTTGATGGTTTATTACAGGATAGGCTACAGGCATTGTCTTTAGTGTAGGACCTAGAGTACCAACTGATCTGGGTAAGTGACTGGTCTCTTGGGACTGAAAGCAACCTGAATGTGGTGCCATTTTTGGTATAAATGACCGTTTATTACTAAGTGCAGTTTGTCTGGGTGGCAAGATAGATGGGAGGGTGTAAGGGGACTGTCTGTGACTCCAGGGTAACACTGTTATAGTGATCCAGGAGTTCACATTTCTTACTGGGTTGGTGAAATCTAGTTCTAGAACATACCAGTTTGGGGTGTTTGCCCGGTTTTTCCCACTGTCTACCCTGAGGTAGGCATTCACAGTCATGAGCCACTCTAGACAGCATGACAAGCTGAATCACATTAACTGAAGTTTTCCAAAACAAATCAGCCTGAGGAAGACACTGGGCATGGACATTTTCATTCAAAATTGCATAACTTTTTTCAAACTTAACAACTGAAGACACGGTCTTACAATGAGAAGTGCTAAGTAATAATAGGCGATGCTACCACTGCTACCTACAATATTTTTGTTGCCTGCCTTTCCCCAGACTATTTTGTTGTGTACACGGAGCCTGAGAAAGTAAAATAGATGTTTTTATCACTGTGGTGCACAAGAAGGGCTTTTCTAAGCAACCACATCTTCATTTATCTCAAGAGTCTCCCTACTTCTGAGATTACGTTTCTGAAGCATTGGCATGAAATGAAAACTGCTACTTAGAGTCAAGTAACCTGACTCTCTGGAAAGTGGGGAAAGACAGGTTATTACAAGCAGCTTCCTCCATATAATCTCCAGGTAGATGGATACTCCCAGAAATTGAGGTACATTATTTCCAATGTACTAGTCCCATGTTTAATTGCTAGATACTAATTGTGATATAGGCAAAGTATTAATTTGTATGGCCAAGTCATAGTATATCAATATGTAAAATAGTCACTTTACTTTGACTAAGAGTGATGTAGTCAAATGCCAAACTAACAAGAGGTACAGGGAGGACACGTCTGATAACTAGAGGGGGAGGGTGAAAAAGAGCAGGAAGAGTCTATATTCTTTTAGTGACCTCCACCCAAAGGACAATTCCTCTTGTTAACTTTCATTCACCTCAGTGTCTTACCTCTCAGTTATCCACTGCTTACTCCAGTCTTGACTTGCCTGTCTCTCTCAGTTACGCCAACCACAATTAGCCCAATCAAGGTTTCAAACTTAGGCACCTAAATAGCAGATTGATGTTCAGGATGTGCTGAGCATTGTCAATAAGACAATGGGAGCTCCCAGATCAATGGGAACTGCAGATACTCAGGCCACTTACTTAGCGGCCTAGCTTTAGGCTTTTTCCATGTTTTCTCCACCCAGTGGCAACAAACAAAAATAATTCTCCTTATTAAAAAACAGATTACACTGGTTTGCACTTGTCCAAAATACCTCTAATACTATTGTAATCTGTAGTTTTCTGAACCACTACTGCAGAATGCCACATACATTTAAGATGACATCAAGCCTATGGACTGTTGAGACCTATCACAAAGCAGACAGAAGTGTGTGTTTGGGTGTACACACACATGAGAAGAGTGAGGTGCCCCAAATGAAACTGCAGTGCCTGTGATATGAATTTACACACAATCTGTAGATTAGCCACAGGGAACAAAAGGCACTAGAAATACAACCTGAGTTGACAGAGAGATTTGATAGCAGCAGCAGAAAATAGAATATGTTGAGAGATATTGCCAGAATCTAACGCACAGAAATCTACTTCAGAGCCTCATCATTTCACGTGAATTAACAGATTGATGGAGTCTCCTGACCTATTTCAAACCTGTACAGTAAGATCTCAGATTTCACATCAGGTTGGAGTTTTATGTCCACTTGAACTGATGTGATGGTTTAAGAATCCACAGCTCATTGTGATGCTCTTGTAGGATGTTTAAGAGAAGTAGCCCTCCTCTCTGGCCCAGCTATAGACTATAAGTAATGAAACCATACTGCATTTATAATTTAATTTTGGGCTTTATTATTCAACAATAGATTTGAAAAATGTTCTGCTTCTCTAGATGATGAAAGAATGCTACAATAGCCAGCTGGCAGAATTAGAAAGTTACATTTATGTTTCATTACCAATAGCTATTGAATTAACTCTAATGCTATAAGAATGCTTGCAAGATTTATTCAGTCTGGTATATTACAAAGTAGTTTTAGTAGGTGTCTACAAGGTGTGAGTATATATAAATTGCACATACATCAAAAAAAAAATTGAGGGATGTATGCACTTTCCTCCTATTCAGGATTCAGTTCTTCATCTGACCCATAACTAAAGATACTCTTATGTGTCTACATGTAATTCATTTCCTATATAAATCTGCTTTTAAAACTAGACACACACAGTTACCATGATAGCCACAAAATGATTCCCAACCTACTCTGATCCACAAACTACGGGTACTGAAGTCTCCCTTAACTGCTTCTTTCTACCCATTTCTGGGGAAAAGGCAGCCCAAATTTCTTGTCAAATGCCAACATATAATTCTACACCCCAAATATTAATCAAAGTACAGTGGGCATCCATCATAATTGTTCACACTGTACCACAAGCTCTTTTCCCCTCATTAGTAGCTTGGAGCTGGAAGCCATTCTAAATGGGAATTTAATGATAAGATTGGCTGGATGGTAGCATCAGGAAATAGGAAACATCTGGGATATCCAAAATACCTTTCAAATGATTGGATTCATGTTAAATCTTGAGGGTAAAATATTGGCCCCTGTCACAGGGTGCTTCACTCACCATTGGAGCACCTCCTTCCAGCCACATCTGGGGATTAGCTCTGCCAGGTCAATGCCCCTTCCTGAGGTTGCACTCCATCACTCTTGCTCTCTCAGGACTCAACTACACCTGCTTTGTAGCTTGACCCTCTGGCCAGGTCACTGTGGTTATCCCTTTGGAGGTGGGGGTTACATGCCCCAAAGTCTTTTAGGACCCACTACCCCTAAAGAGCACTACAACCCAGTAGCTAGTAGGGGAACCCAGGCCTAACCTTTATGCTGGGTTCCAGCCCAGAGACCCTACAGCAAGCAGTCATGGTCTAGACAGTCCCAAACCTTGCTGCTATATCACTAGGCTACTTCCTACCTTAGCTTCTTTCAGCCTGACAGTGACTGTAGTTTCTCTGCCTACAGCCCCCTCCTGCTCTCAGCCACAGGGGGTTATACAAATCCCTCCTGTTCCTGTCCAGCTGAGCCTCATCTCTAATTAGTCCTTGCTCCCTGGCTCCTCCTCCAGGTGCAGCCTAGAAGGTTACTTGGCTCACCTGGCCACCTTAACCCCCTCAGGCTTTGTGTGGGGTGGTCACCCATTACAGCCCCATTAAAGTCAATGGCAAAACTCCTACTGAACTCAAAGGATCCATGATTTCACTCCTAGAGTTTGGATAGGGACCTAAAGAATGTGGTCAGGATTATTTAAGTCTCTCTGAAAAGGTAGGGGGTGGACATCCTTATAGAAATAAGTTAGGGAGACCCTGGAGACTGCATTTGTTTATATATTATTTTCAGCTTTTTGTAAAAAGACTATACATTTTACTAAATATGTATGTTATTCAAAGTTATTCAGTGAATGGCCTACGGGAACATATTTCACTCTAAGGAAAGCCCACAGATTCTCACTGTGACTATTACTTCAGTTTGTCACTAATCATAGTTCACTATTCATATGTTTTCATTGATCACTGGCATTCTTCTTTTCCTTAACTGAATGACTCCCAAACCTACAGAGAGCTTTGACAATAGACATCTAAACATTTCAAGTACTGGTATACAGTTGTATGAGTATTGTGTGAAAACATATTTGCACAAATATTCATACCTGCCCTTCCTGCCAAGATCCTTACAAACACAGTTTGCTCAAAATCTAGCCCTGTTCTAGAAACCTCTATTATTATAGAATTTCAACTTGAAAAGCAAATAAGGATTAGAAATACCATCCAGACAGACCCACCTTTTCTATTTGAAGGCCTGACTGATAATACTCGTTTCCAGTATTTGCTCAGCTTTACCCCAAAAGATTTTAACTTATTCCCCCTCCCCACCAATCTTGAGTCTATGGTTTATGATAATAAGAAACAATAATTAAGGAAAGAGGGAAATCAGCTAATATGATTGTCCTCAAAGTGCTGTAATATTACATTATAAAAGGAACAGTGACACGACACTTAGCTAAAAGGCCTGCATGCAAACAAAAGAGATTATTTGAGAACTGTATAATACACAACATTTTCCCTTCCATATTTCTTTGTGACGGGCAGCAGGGGCCAGCTGAGAAAAGCCTCTGGATAACTGAATACTGCCATTGGTTTCTGCAGCTCTGAATCTGACCTAGCATTCATACATGGGCCTGTGGAGCTGCAGCCCTGCCACAGAGCTCCGTGAGTTCTGTTGCCTGACCAATTTTCAGGGTATTTTTGGCTGCCAACAGCAGTGGTGCTCTGCCTGCCAACTGTTGGCCAGACAAAGCCGTTTTAGAGTCCCTCATCTGGTAGTTGAACTCTATGTGCAATATGCATATTACCATGGCCGAGGCTCAAACTGCGACCTTTGTGATGCATTGGCAGTATTGCTACCAGCTAAGTCAAAAATGAGCCAGACCAGCCAGGGCAGTGCCAAGCCTGTCTCCCCAGGAAGCGACTCTGCACGGGAGGGTAGCACTAACAGTGGCAAGAATATAGGTCTAAAAGAAGTAGATATCCATGGCCTCTTTGAAAAAACTAGCCCTGAAAAGCTACCCAGACACAGGGAACCCACAGACTTGGCAACACTTCTGGTACTTTTTTGCACTTAATACTGAGTGCTAGTACTAAAATCTTGCTTGAAATACAAGGTTATTTTAAGAAGCGCCCATTGAAAAGTTTGTTACAAAATGCTGGTAATAACCAGCCATTTCAGTATATTTAAATGATCCACTAAGGCTAAGAATAGCAAGCGGCTTCCACATCTCAGCTGCTGGTTTGAATCCAGCCCAAGTCCATAATGACCCAAAGGAGCTACCCCTGGGAGGCTGTTCAGTGACCTGTATGAAGTCAGTTTGCAGTTCCTGTTAACAATGAACAACTGGCCACAAGACAAATGCTAGTGCCTCCTGCCTGCCTCTGTTGCACATTTGCTACTGTGATGTCACTTTCATTATGGTAAACTGAAGTCTTAAATGCTAGCTCAGGAAGCTGGAGTCACAGATGCTTTTATGCTAAAGAAATGGATTCCACATTTTTAGAAGCTTCACATTGCAACCTTGTTTCACATGCATTTGGGCCAATGCAGGCTGAGAGGTACCTGCAGTAGGTACCAGCACTTAATTCAAACAAAAATACCCCTTGGCTCTGCAGTATTCCTGGGGCTAATTTCCACATATTCCTTATGGACTAGACTAGATGCTTCCCTGGTAGGAAATTGAAATTGCTTTTAAATCCAAATTTATACTATTACTTCCACCAACATTATTAGAAGAATCACAATGCACTACCTGTATTATCTCTGAAAATCCTAGCTCCCCTCACCCCCAAATCTCATTCCCTTTGTTTTGTATCAGTTCTTGTGTTTTGGTTTTGATCTTTGCAACAAATTGAAAATCCATATCATGCTTTTTTAGCATGGACACTGCAATGAGGATCTTTCCTAGTCTTTGACAGGTGGCCCAAGCATCTATGGATATGCTTTGCCCTTGGCATGTATTTTAACCTCAGCTGTAGTGTCTGATAATTGGTACTGCTTCTCTGGTTTAATGTCAGACAGCAAGATGCACAGATTTCTTATCTGAGCAAGATCTTTTCCCAATAGCTTATTATCCTTACATTCAGAACATGTTAGAAATTATATGTAAATTGTGCATACATGCGCCCAGTTTCGATAAAAAGAATGATAGACCTTCTGATTTCATTCCCTTGAATTCCGTATCTTTAAGTTAATGAATACATTATTGTCTTTACACAATTTATTATGGATACATTCCACCTGGATACAAAATCAGCCTCAGTATAATTACACAAAATCACTCTGTCCTCACTAATCAGGATAATGATGTGCACAGACATGGTCAGATACTATTGGAAGACAATGTTGAAAGCTTCAGCTGCATACAATAGCATCATCTGACACGACTGTACGCTGAAACCCTCTTTGATCTTCAGGGTCTCCTTCAGAGCAGATGACAGCCTGAGGTCTAAACACATCCACAGAGACAAGTCATTAGCAGCTTCGGTGTCTGAAGGACTCGATTACCACAATTCAGCAGCTCAGTTACATGTCAGAATGCTCAATGGATACATTTAACTCTTTCCCACAGTTATCCTTTAAAAGATAACTGATATTTGCTAAATAAAATAAATTTTTACAGGTCCTATTTTTCTAGCACAGGGAATCAGTTTCTTTACTAAATAAAAGGCAGGTTGATCAGGCCAGTGTTTGCACAATCACTAGCTTAACGTCAAGTGAGGTTCTCCCTCTGTGAGACAGCAGACCTGCGGTATCTTTACGCTCTCCCATTCCCAACACTGCTGGGAGTGCGCTGTCATTAGCGCAGCCAGCAGCTATTGTGCCAAGTACTAAAACCTTTTGTACGATTTTATTCTATCTGCAGTATCAATCTGCTGTAGCTGTGTCATAAAAGCAAGCCCAACAAACCTGCAGGAGCAGGAATGTTATCACTAAAATTGGTACTTGTTCTAATCCCTAATTAACCACAGGATGATGGGTGTCCAATCTCTAATGATTCTCCTCATTAATATCTCCAGGTCTTAGCAGACTTTGTATGTCTGCCATGCCTGTACAGTTTCAGACTCAACAACAAATTCCAGGTATCAAAAAAGATGGTACAGATTTCACAGTAATAAGAAGAGTGAAAAATAAAGTGGCTAATATTCTATTTATAGAGTCAGCCTTTGTTTCTTCATATTAAATAATCAAAGATTTAAAATATGCATGCACACACAGACTTTGTGTACACACACGTATTATTTAGACCATCTGAATTCTCAGGATCCACAAATACTCTTGGAATTATTCTGTTATTTACATTTCCCATTTGAGATTGTGCCTCCACCACAAGATTTGACTTTTAATTAAAATTCATTATTATCTTAGTGGGCCAAACATATTGATGAAATAATGGATTCTTTTCACTCACCTCTGATGTGACCTAATAACCCACCATGGAGCTATGATTTCAGCTATGAAATACCTACTGTACATAAACTTCCAGGGTCGTTTAGCTATGGCAGCCTGACAGGAATGGTTCTTTTATTAACATGGCTATGTATCTGTTGCATCATATGCAGCATTGCACAGTTTGGTGTCAGTAGGCTGTGAAGCTATAGACTTATTAGTACTATGAATATTGAAACAACCAGTGGATTTGTGTCATTTTATTCCTAATTCAGAGGTGCTAGATTGTTCCTTAAATGGGACTAGTGAAAGAAAAAAAAATTATGAAGTAAAAGATTACCACAAAGGTTGCCCAAAAAATGAGAAAAGAAATGGAAATAAAATAAAAATTTGCATTTTTTATATTAGAAATTCAAGTCTCATCTACATGGGAGACTGTGATGATGGGAGAATTACTGAAATTATGACACCACAAGAAAGTGAAAATTGAGCAATTGTGAGGGAAAGTCTGTCTGTTTCAAATTTATTGTAGTTGATTTGCTTTGTTAACACCTGTTCAGTTCCAATGCCCAGCAAACTCTTAGGAGAAAGGTCGTCTTTCTTACAAAGTTTCAACACCCCATGCCCTATCAAGCATGCCTTGTTTTCACATCTCTGAAATCCCCAAGGTGTTATCCAGCATCAACAGGGAAGACCATTGACATTCCTGTTATTTCTAAGGTTAAAAAGCAAACAGAAAAACAATGTTAAAAAGCCTTTCAGCCAGTTGTACATTATTTTTAAAAAGTCAAGGGCAAAAGCCAAATTTTAAATTTCCTTTGCAGGTCACATTCTAGCTATTTTTGTGCAATCCAGTTAAGGATTTCCTCCAATAATAAGGCCTGGAAACATGCTGCTATGATGATGTTTATTATTTCTGAAACAAATTGGCAATGCCGATATTTGAACTGTATGGCTCTAATCCTCAGCCTAACTATGATGATGAAGAACTCAGTCTGAAATCTTATTTTCTTGTAAAAAAAAAAATATATATGACTAGGATAAAAATCTCTATATTGGATATAAATACAGCTAGCAGTTTTCCATTTTAGAATGTCAATAAATCCTTGAATTTATGCTTTATTGAATCCATCCACTTTGAGACCCTACCGAACAATACAGGTTTAATTCCACCACAGCTTCAGTGGTGATTATAGGTGCCTGTCAGAATCTTGATCCTTACTCTAGTAAGTAATCCAATTTATTTTGTGTTTCAGGATTGATACAGGCAAATGAACCTGTATATCTAATGAAAATCAGCATGGGTTTATGGAAAAAAATCCTGTCAAACTAACTTGCTTTTTTTTATGAGATTACAAATTTGGTTGATAAAGGGAATAGTGTGGTACAAAGTCAAAGTATATTACATCCACACAACATTTTGATTTAAAAAAAATGGAATATAAAGTTAACATGGCACACATTAAATGGATTAAAAATTGGCTAACAGGTCTCAAAATGTAATTGTAAATGGGGAATTGTCATTGAGTGGGTGTGTTTCCAGTGGAGTCCTACAGGGATCGGTTCTTGGTCCTATGCTATGTAATATTTTTATCAATGACCTGGAAGAAAACATAAAATCATTGATAAATTTTGAAGATGACACAAGAAGTCAGGTAGTGGTAAATAATGAAGACAGGTCACTGATGCAGAGCAATCTGAATAGCTTGGCCAACTGTGCAAACAAACAATATGCTTTTAATATGGTTAAATGTAGGCGGTATGCATCCAGGAACAAAGAATATTGGCCATATTTACAGGATAGGGGATTTTGTCCTGGGAAGCAGTGACTCTGGAAAAGATTTGGGAGTTGTGGTGGATAACCAGCTCAACACAAGATCCCAGTGTGACGCTGTAGCCAAAAGAGCTAATGAGATCCTGGGGGGCGTAAGCAGGGGAATTTCAAGTAGGTGTAGAGAGGTTATTTCACCTCTATATTTGGCACGCGTGCGACTGATGCTGGGATGCTATATTCAGTTCTGGTGGCCACAATTCAAGAAGGAGGTTGACAGATGAGAGAGGGTTCAGAGAAGAGTCATGAGAATGATTAAAGGATTAGAAAGCATGCCTTATAGTGATAGATGCAAGGAGCTCATTCTATTTAGCTTAACAAAGGGAAAGTTAAGGGGTGACTTGATCACCTACATGGGGAACAAATATTTAATAATGGGCTATGGGCTCTTCAGTCTAGCAGAGAAAGATATAACACAGTTCAATGGCTGGAAGTTGAAGCTAGACAAATTCAGACTGGAAATAAGGTGCACGTTTTTACCAGTGAGGGTAATTAACCATTGGAAATATTTACCAAGGGTCATGGTGGATTCTCCAGAACTGACAATTTTTAAATCAAGATTGGATATTTTTCACTCATGGCAGGACTAAGTATTATCTAGACCGGGGCGGGGAGTGCAATCTGTGGCTCCGGAGCCACATGTGGCTCTTCAGAAGTTAATATGCGGCTCCTTGTATAGGCACCGACTCCGGGGCTGGAGCTACAGGCGCCAACTTTCCAATGTGCCGGGGAGGGGGCTCATTGCTCAACCTCTGGCTCTGCCCCCACTCCACCCCTTCCTGCCCCCTCCCCTGAGCCTGCTATGCCCTCGCTCCTCCCCTTTCCCCTCTGAGCCTCCTACACACCACGAAACAGCTGATCGGGAAGTGCGGGGAGGGATGGGGAGGCGCTGATCAGTGGGATTGCTGGTGGGTGGGAGGCACTGGGAGCAGTGGGGAGATGATGGGGGGCTGCTGACATATTACTGTGGTTCTTTGGCAATGTACATTGGTAAATTCTGGCTCCTTCTCAGGCTCAGGTTGGCCACCCCTGATCTAGCCATCCCTGACAGGTGTTTGTCAAATCTCTCTAAAAAATTTCCAATGATGGAGATTCCACAACCTCCCTGGGAAGGTACAAGGACAGTGTTTCCCAAACTTGAGACACCGCTTGTGTAGGGAAAGCCCCTGGCGGGCCGGGCCGGTTTGTTTACCTGCCACGTCCGTCGGTCTGGCCAAACGCGGCTCCCACTGGCCGCGGTTCGCTGCTCCAGGCCACTGTGAGCTGCTGGAAGCAGCACGGGCTGAGGGACGTACTGGCCGCCGCTTCCAGCAGCTCCCATTGGCCTGGAGCAGTGAATCGCAGTCTGTGGGAGCCGCGATCAGCCGAACCTGCAGACACGGCAGGTAAACAAACCAGCCCGGCCCTCCAGGGGCTTTCCCTACACAAGCGGCGTCCCAAGTTTGGGAAACACTGTACTAGGAATTATTTTGGGGAAGTTCTATGGCTTGTATTACACAGGAGGTCAGTTTGGATGATCCTAGTGGTCCCTTCTGGCCTTGGAATCTATGAATCTAGAGCAACATGTAACTATTATTCTCAAGGATTCCTCCAGAATTTGGCCCTGGACTCAGCACAGTTCTTAAACACACGCTGAGTTTGTGTTTAAGAAGCATGCTGAATCAAGCATATGAGTAGTCCCATTGAAGTCAAACACTTAGATGAATCAGGGCTTTAGCTTGGGTCTCAGGTTCCCTTGGAACCAAGAAGCTTAGTGAAACAATCAAGTTGCACCTGGTTTGGAGTCAAAGCCCTGTTGAACAACTAGGATTTTACATGGTTTCCACCTGAAACCACAAACCTGGCCGGGTTTCCCCACAAATTGGCAGGGCCACCATGCCCATGTTTCAGATTTCTAATAAAACCCCAGCCCAGATAAATTCTGCACAACTCCATTTATAAACATGTTTCATCTACGAAAGAAAAACAGCACCAAAATATCACCTATTAAACCACATAGCGTGGTGTTTCCCTTGGAAGTGCATATTATCAAGAGGTATGAGTAAGTTCCACCCCACTAAAACTGCATTCCACTATCAAATATTAGAAAGGGCAGCAAAAAGGCAGATAACTGACTTCTCTGCATATATGTATAGTTCATAGTACTAGTTTCTCAATGCATTAGGACAGGAGACATCCAGAAAAGCACCCACTGGCCTCGATTCTCAGGTCTGCTACAGCTTTTTTGTGCCACTCCACTGGCACAAAGGGGCAGTAAAACCATTGTAGGAGGAATCCCCAGGTGCCGTATATGTCACCCTTGCAGTCCCTCAGTGTAGGGGTATGATCAGGAGAAAACGTGTATGACCAGTTCACCTCTGCATGTCAGCCATTCCCAGCTCTTGGTACAAACCCGTAAGGGCTCACGCAGCCAGGCATAAGTTAGAGCCACTGTTGTCCCCTCTCCTTATGCTCCTGAGGTCCTTCACCAAGCCCAGCACAGCCAGACCCAAGAATAAGGGCTGCAATATCTTCAGGTGTGTCTCTGTGTGTTCCCAAATATTCATTGGTCAGGTACCTAGCTGTACTTTGCACATGCCAACAGAGCCACCCGGGGGGGGGGGGGGGTAAGTGGGGCAATTTGCCCCAGGCCCCGGGCCCCACAGGGGCCCCCATGAGAGTTTTCAGGGGCCCCCATGAGAGTTTTAGGTGGGTTTTCGGTGGCAGGTCCTTCAGTGCTGCTGAACACACCCGGATCGAGTGAAGGACCCGCTGCCGAAGACCTGGAGCTCCTTCT
Source organism: Mauremys reevesii (assembly GCF_016161935.1). Taxonomy (NCBI): domain Eukaryota; kingdom Metazoa; phylum Chordata; order Testudines; family Geoemydidae; genus Mauremys; species Mauremys reevesii. The sequence goes on from NC_052632.1 coordinate 16,839,118, forward strand.
GCTCTGGGTCTTCGGTGGCAGTTTGGTGGCAGGTCATTCACTCGCTCTGGGACCTGCCGCCGAAGTGCCCTGAAGACCCTGAATGGAAGGACCCCCACCGCCGAAGACCCCAGGCTCCCTGAATCCTCTGGGCAGCCCTGCATGCCAATGTGGATTTTGCCAACAAATCCATAATTAAACCCACTGTGACGATGTATCCCATAATGCTTTATGGGACTATGCCATAACTGGAGTATGTTTTATGCTACATGTGCCATGTAACATATCTCTGTAAAGGTTATGGTTTTATTTGTACACATATATCACACATATATCATTTTTGTACTTGAAGTTATGAATATTGGCTATATACTTGCTTGATTTCTAAGTAAGCTTTGTAAGGCATTTGGTCAGCTTCTTTAGAAAGGAATTCACAAAGTTAGGTGCCCAATCAAGAAGCATTAAGGAACAATGCATCTTGGAATGCTCCAATCCACATAAGAAGTTTTCCTGGAGACGTACAAGATACCATGTGGGCAATGGCTTCTGCCTGTAAAAACTGAGAGTCATGCATGGACATGTGACTTGCCCAGGTGACTTCAGTACTCCATCTTGGACCTGGACTTTGCATAGGAGAGAGGAGGGGGTCTCCACCCACAAGAGAAAGTCTATTTAAGCCCATGGGAGACCCCTTCATTGGGTCTTCAGCTGGCTAAAGGGAGAGCCTCTCCACCCCAAGGATATTTGAAAGAAACTGGAACAAAGGACAATAACCACAGGGGGTGTGAGTGATCGCTGGACCCAGACTAGAAGGAGACTAGTCTGTAAAAGGAAGCTTACTGGTGAGGTTTTTATCTGTACTCAGTTGTATTACTATATTAGACTTAGATTTGCATGTTTTATTTTATTTTACTTGGTAATTCACTTTGTTCTGTTTGTTACTACTTGGAATCACTTAAATCCTACTTTCTGTATTTAATAAAATCACTTTTTACTTATTAATTAACCCAGAGTATATATTAATACCTGGAGCGGGGACAAACAGCTGTGCATCTCTCTCTATCAGTGTTATAGAGGGCGAACAATTTATGAGTTTACCCTGTACACGCTTTATACAGGATAAAACAGATTTATTTGGGTTTAGACCCCACTGGAAGTTGGACATCTGAATGTTAAAGATAAGAACACTTCTGTAAGCTGCTTTCAGTCAAGCCTAGAGCTGTTAGAGGACGTGGTTCAGACCTACAGGGCCGGCTTTAGGCTGATTCCCCCGAATTGGGCCCCACGCCTAAGAGGGCCCCGCGCCCTAAAGAAGAGCTCCTAACTTTTTAATTTTTACTCACCTGGCGGTAGCCCAGGTCTTCAGCAGCATTTCGGCGGCGGGTCCTTCACTCGCTCCAGGTCTTCGGCAGCATTTCAGTGCCGGGTCCTTCAGTGCCGTGGAAGACCCAGAGCGAGTGAAGGACCTGCCACCGCAGTGCCGCCGAAGACCCAGACCTCCGCTGGGAATTCCAGTCAGGCCCCGTACTTCCTAAAGCCGGCCCTGCAGACCTGGGTCTGGGTTTGCAGCAGGCTAGCGAGTCTGGCTCAAAGCAGGCAGGGCATTGAAGTCCTAAGATGACAGGGTAGGAAAGCAGGGGCAGAAGTAGTCTTGGCACATAAAAGTGGCAGCTCCCAAGGGCGTTTCTGTGATCTAACCCATCACACCCACTTTTCATTAAGTACTTCAGCAGTATTTGGCCTTGTTATGAGGCCATTCCAACAAGGTGCTGAACATAGGGTGACCAGACATCCCGATAAAATTGGGACTGCCCGATATTTCGGTGTTTGTCCCATGTCCTGACCAATCTTTGGTCGGGACGCAATTTGTCCCAATATTTCGCTCCGCTTGCAGCACTCGCCTTGTTTTGTTTTTCTCCGCTGGCAGCACTCAGGTTTTTTGTTTGTTTGTTGCTCCGCTGGCAGCACTCAGCTTTTTTTTTTTTGTTCCGCCAGCGGACCCCCATCTCCCCAATATTTTCTCCCTCTCATCTGGTCACCCTAGCTGAACATTCTCCAATGCCAACAAAATCAATAACAGTTGAGGGTGCATAGCAACTTGCTGAATCAGGCCCCGTGTCTGAGAAAGGGTTTGGATCAGATAGCTAAAAACTGTACTTTTTCCTTAAACAAAGGATTTGGAATCTTTAACATAATACAGTATTTGGAGGATCATCCTCTACTATAAATACCATATATGAAGAAAATCAGGCAGATGGACTGCTTCCCAGGCTATCATAAACAAGTTAAATCCTCCCTTTCCTCTCTGAAGGTTTCTATATCTAGCCACTAGCCTTCCTTAGAAAACGCCTTGGCTGAATACAGCAGCCTGATTGGCTGAAGACGGTTCTGCCTCCCAACAAGGACACTGTGAATATTCAACCAATCAAATAATTCAACCACAAAAATATTCCTCGGTTGATTTTATTCTTCTGTCCTTTCTCCTGTCAGATATGGAGCTGTGTCAGAGAAAAGGACCGGGAAGTCCCTTTCAAAACAAAATTTACAGTCTGCATAAAATCCTCTTTATTTGTGTGCTACTCCCCAGGACTGGCAAAGCCACCCCAATGATCACATATGATCTCTGTAAATCTCCATCTTCACCTACTGCTGCTTTGTCTGAGGAAGCTCTCTAAATTAATTCCATAGGTTTCTCTGAGCCTAGACTATCCTCTTTTGATCTCTGCCGCTTCCTAGCACTTTCAGAGCTGTTTGAACCTAGTCAAAGCAGCCTGCCTCTCCCACATGACTGGCAATTTTCAAAACACTGTCCCTATGGCTATGGCTGCTGGGTTCTCTGTGGAGGACAAGAATCCCTGAAATAGATACTTCACTGCACAGTCCTTGCAAGCAACATTAAAAAAATCAGTTTTTAAAGGCTTCTGCACCCTGCTCAGAAAATAATGGCTGCAGCAATGGAACATTGCTTTGAAGAGGTAACTCCACAGGGTAGGCAGCAAAAGCCAGGCTCCATCCACCCTGGCAGTGTTTGGAGAAGAGGGGCCGGGGCTCAGCCAGCCCTCCTCCACAAATTACAGAACAGAAGCAGTGGAGCCGGACTTTCACAGCTCACATGGGATGAGAAGACCATGAGAGTCGAGGACACTCAGCATCAACTCAGCCTCTTGCTGTGTCCAGCCCTTAAACCTTGTCTATAGCCCACACCAGAGAAATTTGGCATTCTAAGAATCAGTGGTGCGGGGCAACCAGCACCGCAAGCATGGATGCACTGAACTCTTTATACTTGATACTTTAGGCTTAAGCTGATTCAACTACAAATGGCTCCATTCTCTAGCATAGTGGTTTCATCCAGACAATAACATCCCAGTCAATATATGCCCTCAGGCAATATATGCCCTCTTCGGCGGGTGAAGGTTTGAATCTCAGTCTTTTCAATGCTCTTAATTATTTCTTTTCGGAGCCCTTCAGCACCACTGGTCCTTTTTCCCCTGGGGATTATTTTGATGACGGGATGAGAGGAGGCATATTATATCTGAAAGCAAAGCATTTTCCTGCAATGGCTAATTGCACGTGTTTCCAAACTTCACCCAGCCAGATTGCAGTGGGTGATTACAGTAAATTCATGACATGCAAGAGCAGGAGCCGAAGAAGTTCAGTTTAGCAGAATTTCACACCATGTCAGAGCCCTATTTGCAGCTTAGAAGATGAATTTACTAAAGCTTTGCTGCTGTAACTCGGAGTGTCAATGAGCAGATTCTCTGACACCTGCTGCTCTTTGAATCTTCTACCATATTGCAGCATAATGCGTTCTAAAAATAGACTTCACACAACCAGGCAGGTTTCAAACTTCCATAAAATAATTAATTCTGTTTAGCACCCTTGTTTCCCCAACAGTGTTTGGGACACCTGCCCTCTCTGATCTGCCCCTCCTGGATTAACACCTAGAATTTTTAAACAATGTTTCAAAACAGTAATAAAGAAGCTGAAATAGTTTCATTACGTCAACTTGATTGCATATTATGCCATGAAGAGCTACACATGCCAATTTATGCAGTTGCTTCCCACCTGCACCCCCACAAAATATACATAAATCTGGGAACATTTTCAAATTTAGATGCATGGAATCATTGTTTAAGGAGGAAAAAATATCCAAAGTCTGAATTACACTTGTGTGTTTCAATTTCTATTTGAAGACTGAGAACCAACTAGAGGAAGCTGATGACAGCCCCACAAGCTAATGCAATTTTTCTGTATACATGTCACTCATTACCCAAGAAAAGAAATTAGCCTGATCTGTTTCTCTCTCTAATCAAGATCCATTTTTGTATTATGCATTTAAATGCAATTAAGCAATGCTTTATTCTTTTTATAGACGACCAACTACAATTAATGCTACAGTTTATTCTAAACAGTAATTAGGATTTTTTTGAAAAGGTACATAGCCTTTAAAAGCTAACTTGCATCTCAAGCCTGCTCTCTGCTTCCAACTCAGCTGAGATTACATTGTAGGAACGCTGTATGGTTTCATTCACAAGACAAATACCTGTCAAATCTCTGTCAGTCATGCACAAATCCTTTCAGAAAATATAGGGCTACAGTACACAACCAGTGAATATTTTCTTTTTTTAGGAAACCCAACAGTTGTTGCATTCTGACACACACGAGCAATGTCTTTACAAGAATTTACAATTAGATGTAATTTTAAAACTAAAAGGTATCTGTGCATCGAATTCATGCAGCAAAGAAGGTAGCACCTTCTTCAATAGAAGAAAACATAGTTTTGGAGTGTCCAATAGAATTCTTAATCATGTCCCCCATCTTGGGAATTATAGTCAATCTACTTTTATTGCTCAAAATCACAGATTTTCCAAATTCACTACGCAACATCCTGCTCCAGCTTGCGAATGAGCTAGAATAGTTAAGTAAACAGATCAAGAACAGTAAACTGTAAAAATGTAAACCTCATGCAAATTGAAGGAAATAAGATGACTAGTTAAAAAAAATCGCTCTCCCCTGACTATAACCAAGTGTATTTCCAGCATATCATTCTTATGATGTACAAGATACCACAAGCAAAAGTAAAACAGCATTTGGCTGACTCTCTTAGTCAATTCATAAAGCACTGACTCTCAAAGTGCATTAAGACGGCTGAATAGCTTTCCCTTATCATCAAATGGGGAAGTTAACAATGGGGTGTGCAGCAACAAAGCTTGCTAAGTAAGTAAAAGCAGCCCTGAAATTGCACATGCAAATGCAGGTTTTGCACCCACACATTTCATGGGCAGTGTCACAGGATGGTTTGTATATGTAGCCCATTGCATAGACAATGATAACATGTAATCCAAAGTTTACTAAGATTTACAAACACTTAATATTTGGGGTATCAAGTGCAAGTTGATTTCTTCTCTACCCGGTGGTAGAAGGTTTCAGTTCCGACTATCAAAAACCTTACACTTTAGCTTTATATTGACCAACACACAACAGTTTCCATTCAGGAACATCCTTCCTTCAGAATATTGTTGATTCTCTATGTAAACGTGAACCTAGATTGAAATAGTTTTCAGTATCATATATACTATAATTCCTATTACCGACAATCTTCATGAAAATTAGAAAGGCCTGAACGGAAGCTGAAGATAAAGGAAAACATTAAAGCAACCCACAAACATTTCCGTACATCTGATTTTGCTTAAACCAGCTTCACATCTTGTAGAAAATGCAATCTACATATTGAAACATCTTAATGGGCACATTACAGCAACAAACTCCAATCAATCTCCATTTACACCCTTCCATATGGTATATATATATATATATATGGTAATCTGAACAAATAGGAAGAAATTCCTCAAGAATTCCCCTACTATGCTCACACTATTCACCATATCAATTTTACATCTAAGAACATTCTCATGTTCGATTTTAGAGGTTCTACTAATTAAACTCAAAGATCAGTTTCACTTGTATATAAAATGTATAAATGCATATTGATATCTGAATTAAACATTTTTACCCAATAATTCTAAACTGCATAATAGAGCAATGATGACAAATCTCAGACATTCTAGAACTTCTGAACATGCTATAGCCAAAAATCACTAGGTATTGCATATATCGAGCCATCCTTCCTATTATAGCAGAAGTCTATGAGTTTTATAACTTAAGTTCTAACCATGCCACTGATTCTTATTGTGGCATTAAGCAAGCCATTTCCCTTCTCTATGCCTGGAGTATACCTGTGTATAAAATAAGGACAATACTGTCCTATCTTACAGGGGACTTGGGAGGCTTAAATAGTTAAAATTAGTATTTGTAAAGCACTGTGAGCCCCGGATGAAAGGAGCTGTATAAATTATTGTAAAAATATATAGACCACAAACAAAAAAAATACGGACTAAAAGAGTGAAAGGTCTTCTATGAGCCTCATGTTCATAGTACATTGAGTCAGCCTGGATACATGAATTTTAGAAGAAAATGTGGATGCTCAGTGTGCTTCTTTTCATACCATATGATATTCTAATACTTCTATACAATCCTTTTATACAAGGGTTTTAGGGTAGGCATTGTAACAGTTGTAGAACTGTAAGATAATAAAATAAGCATACTGAGATGTAATAATTTTATAAACACGGTATGTGACCTGATCAGTGAGGTGAAGTTATTGCACATAAGGGTTAAAAGACCTTCCTGTATGAATACATTGCTCTAGCTTATTAGATGGTCTGTTGCCAGAAAGAAGACAAGGCCCCAGATAAGGGCACCCCAGCACACACTGGAAAGACAATGGGTAAAACTATCAGCTTTGAAGATCTTCTATCTTGTCTCCAACAAGTTGCATGCCTTGTTCTGCCAAGGATGGGAACTAATAGATCACAGGGCTATTCACAGTTAAAAAGTGATTTGGTCTTGAGGAAAAAGAAGAGGGGTGATCAAAAGGATTAAGCAGCTTTTAAAGGGGACTGTCTTCTGAGGCTGGAAAAGGAAATGTTTTTTAAGTCAAAGGAATGGACTATGCCAGCCAGATCCTAGAGGTCTCAGCAGGGTCTATACCTACCTGGCATTAACAGGACTAGTGGAGGAAGGGGAGAGGCACAGCTGTGCAAAGACCCAAAAGATTTTCCCTTTTAAAATCATCTGAAAATGTATATTCTAAATTCAATTACCATCTAAAGTTTCCTAGATAACCATACGAAGCACAGTATAAACCATTTTTTATTATATCTACAGTAGACTGGATGCAGTTATACTAGGATATCCTATTAGAAACAAGTTAAAGTGGCATAACTAATCCACACTGAGGGGGGGGGCGGAGGGATGGGAAGGGTGTACCACTTTAAGTATACTGAAATAGTTTAAGAGGTACAACTTGTGCATGTAGACAAGGCCTCAGAGCAAAAGACAGCATAACCAGGATCCTGCATTCAAATCCAGAATGAGCCATTGACTCGTCTCATACATTTGAGCAAGTCATTGGACTTCCTTACCTCTCGCTCAACAAGGTATATGGAAAAAGGACCTCAGTAATTTATAGTAATCATTGGGTTAAAACAAAATTTAAGTCACCAAAATAAATAAATAAATAAATAAATAAATAAATAAGTGTTCCCATTCATCCAGGCCACTTTAGGAGCTTTGGACACATTTTAAAATCCTGTCACCAAGGCCCTCTCCTTTAGCTACTTTCATTAATAATCAAGAATCTATCCCTACAAAATCTTACAGGTAAAAATTACCCACTATTTGTTGTGAGTAACAACGGAGATAACTCGATTTGAACATTTTTTCTGGGTCCTGATTTGAAATCATACCAAGAGATATGTAATGATGAAGATAATATAAAATCCTGTATTGATCAATATTTAAAAGTCAAACATTTTATTGTGAAATATGGCTACAAGATAGCTTTAGCTAGACCTTTAACCACATTTCAGGAGTTGACCCAGGAGAAAGCTGGAACAGGTTTAATTTCTAAGGTATATGCAATTTTGATTGAAAAAGACATTGATAAGATTAAAATATGGGAGAGGAATTTGGACAAAGAAATTGATCTGGATGAGTGGCTCTCTGTATGGAAAGGGGGATATATATCTTCGATATGTAAAGAATTTTTTTTTATAAATTACTGTAAATAGGTGGCATTTGCCTCCAGCTAAGATCCATCATATTTTTGTTACTAGGGAGGCATTCTGTTGGAGGGATTATGAGGAAAGGAGAACATACTTGCACATGTTGTGGTTGTGTCCAGGAATTAGATGGTTTGGGGGAAGAAATTATTAAAGAAATTCATTCTATGACAAAATGCCAGCTTCCTAGAGATCACCTGACCGCTTATTTAATACTTCAGTACAGAATCTACATTTTAAACAGAACAAATTAATTTATTTTTTACTGCTAGCTGCAAGACTCTAGGACACATTCTTGAAAAAAAATTGACTTCTCCTCCTATTGAATTGAGGTATAGTAAAATACAGACTGTCCTTGTAACAGGAAAGCTTTTGCACCAAGTACATATACAAGAGACTCACCAAAGAGAGGACAGATATTTAGGAATTTGGTCACTCTATACTCAGAGGAAGAGGGCTCCCCATCTAGCAAGCCATGACCTTTAGCCAGGTTCTTTGAATATTAATCTGATCCTGCATAAGTCGTAAGCAATGTAGGATGCAGTATGTTCTGTAACTTTGCCATAATAAAAAAGATTTTTACAAAAAAGTCCTTAGTGAAAAATAGATTTGGCCTTCAACTTGAGCTTACTTACTCGCTTTTTGTGGCCACTCATCTCTTAGATCCCATTGGTCTGTACAGTTTAGGGCCACTCATTGGCAAATCTCTCTAGGAAATTAGTTACTAGATACTAGAGTGGGGATAGGAAGACAAGTTTGGCATTGCGCCACTTTAACATTACCTTGATCTTGGGGCTGGCTGGTGCCTGCTCTAGTCCCTGGAGTAAATCTGAACGGCCTTCAGATTGTTCTACCTGATGCCTGACTACCCGGAGCACCAAGAGACGATTCTAGTCTGTGGTGCACACAGGACAGTAGGTACATGATGATGCAGACATCAAAAATTCTCAGTATGGAAGGGTGGAATAAGCTATTTGTTTTTACAAAATAGGGATGACTCTAACTCCTGAGTGGTGAAGCAGAGCCAAGAGTAAGTTATGCAAGATCCTCCCCAAGGAGTGAAGAGAAATGTTTTATTCAGTGCCTCATGCTGTGTGCTATATTTATACCAAAAGCATCTCTGTGCATTTTTAAAAATGTTATCTATTAGTTCTGTGTTGGAGCTGCAATATCCTCTATTTACACTGTAAGTTAGAAATCAAGACCTATATGCCTGTATGTATCATTGTACACCGCCCATTTGACAAGTCACTCGTCCAGTAGACTGTAAAAGGCAGAAGAGCATCACATCCCTCTAACAGACTACCCCCGAAATGCTGCTCTTTACTCAGTGCAGAGCATGCTTAAGATAAGAACCAAGTGACCACCAGAGGCAACTGTATCACCCCTTTCTCCAGTTTAGGACAGTGTGAAATCGTTGATAATTTAACAGTGTGTTCTGCCACCAGCTTGGTCACCAGGTTTACTTTACGGATTGCTAATACTAAGGCTGCTTAAAAGAGCTGCTTTGCTACAGTACCCGTGTCAAAGGGGACATAATTCTCTGGTGCAAGCCTTTGGCTTTGCCATGGGTATCACAGCCAGCCAAAGTCATTTAATCCACACAGTGATACAAATTGCACAAGTAGTTTAATTTTCATTTTAGAAATATGTTTAGAACCACTATTGTACTGGAGCTTGAGTCATTTCTTATGTAACAAACGGATGTTTAAAAAATTACCATTTCAGGCTTATTGGATTTTTTTTTTTTTTTGGCATCTTTCAGCAGGACCTGAATGGGAAAAATTGCATAATATTATACTGGTGTGTAGGACATAGTTTGCATCTGTTATGACTTGTTCTCTGCAGTATTGTTGAATCTCACAATACTTTGTATTTTTGCTCAAAGCCCCAGCTTCTGGGATCATGTGAGAATCCCATCTTTCATTTTTAGAAACATCACCTTTCTAAAACCTCAGGGTTTCAGAGAAAAGATAGAAAACATGACCCAAGTGCACCCTAAAGGCTCAAAAAGAACCTGAAGGTAAATTAAGGAAGAAAAATGTTTAAATGCCTGGATTTTTAAGCCAGTCTCAGGATTTTTGAATACTTAGGGTTTGAAATACTGTATCTGACTACTGAGAAAGAAAAGAAAAAGAAAGATTTGCCTCGCTGCTGTAGAGGCAGCTGCCATTTTGTGTTCAGGTGCAGGCTGTGACAGAGTGGAGGCACAGCCAATGAACTGTGCTCTCTCTCAGAGAATTTATTTTGGATTAAGAGACCAAAACAATAAGAACAAAAGGAAAGGTCATTCTGACTGAAAGTCGAGGATTGCTCTAATATAGAGAAACAGAGTAGTTGGAATCAAGTTTATTGATAAGGTTTCAAAGCAAGAGCTTATGGGCCAGACGGTAAGGTGATGTAAGTCATTGTAGCTCCGTTTACTTTAAGGCAACTACAGTGCTGTATGTCAGCTGAGGAACTGGTCCACAGTATTCACGGAGGCTTGAAACATTTTTCCCTTTTCCCATACAAAAAAAAAATATTACAAAAAGTACGCTAGCTATAGGGTCTATGTCTGAGTTGGCTTACATCTCAGTATATTTAAATTTATTCAGCAACCTACTCCATATAACTACAACTATTCAGCGGCATAATCTCTATTACAAAATTAATAAACTGTAAAGACCACAGTAAAAGTTCTGGAGCTACCTCTTGACCCTTTAATAAGTTCTTACCTGCCAACACAAAGAATTTCTGAAAACTCTGCAGCTCTGAATTCCTGTCTGTCTCACGTAATAAGCAAATGTGGTCAAATGAGGATTTGTAACATGATGAAAGTTACGATAACAGATCTTTCTGTGCCAGCTCCTTTAAAAAAAATAAAATAAATAAAAATAAAGCCTAGCACTGAATTGCAGCTTTTATTTAACAAGTTCTCCTTCTGACAAAAAAAAATTAAAAAAAAACATGAAGAATATATCAAAGGCAATAATAGCAATAAACCCACTGAAATGCTGCTTTTGATTCAACAAATCTGTTTTACAAACATTCTCAGTTTGAGTTTATACATTAAATATTGGCCTTAGCCAAGGGACACGGAGCACTCACATGTCCAGGGCCACCCAGAGGATTCAGGGGGCCTGGGGCAAAGCAATTTTGCATTATTATAGAATACTATATTCTCATGGGGGCCTGGGGCAAATTGCCCCCCACCCCTCTGGGCGGCCCTGCACATGTCTCTCACCACCTCCTCCCCCCACCCCCAAAAGAAGCTTATTACTTATTGAAAATCTTTGAGGTGATCAAGTATTGGAATAACTGATTGGCTTTCCTCCACAACCAGGGCTCGGTGCTGGTAGCACTGCAAGGGGGAAAATAACCCTCTGTCCCCAGACAGTAAAGCAACTGGGAAATTGCTCCACAAGTGTTACTGCAGCCTGAAGTTGTAGTGCCCCCATGACCATTACATTTCACTTTGGGTGTGGGATGGGAGAGAGAGGATCTATATAGCAGACATCCTCTATCCCCCTCCCCAATCTCTGGCCATCCCTGCTACACTAAACTCTGCATGACACAGAGGGTGCAAAATCTTTACACAGACCCCATCCCCCATCCTGTCTTCCTCCCTAGGGCAGCGAAAGTGCTGATAGGGGAGCCTGCAGCGCTATGGCGACAGGCCCAGGATTGATTATAATTGTAACTAGATTACCCAGTGCAAGTGATTACTTGAAAAAGGTCAAGTATTCAGTACTTGATGTTACTACCTGGAGAAATATCACTTCATCCTCACTCAGCACCACTACAACAGAAGGAATCAAAAACAAAGAATGAAAGAGCCGTGAAGGAAAACGTCTTGTTGCTTTGATCTTGGTGGAAGAGAATGGATAGCAGAGCCCCCAGCTCTCTGTGCTCTTCCAGTAATCCACGGCTGGCCTGCCATGATTTACAAGGCAATTATTTCATCTAGAGCTTCTGGTGCCATCATAAAGCACAGTGCTGTCTGTGTACTCAGGATATGCACTTTGTAGATGATGCATGAAACAGTGAGACTGGTGGAAGGCTGGATCGCTCAGGCAGCTGCTAACAGAATAAGAAACCCTCCAACTCTAGGTGGCTGGTTCAGATCTGGCCCATCTTGGTAGTCACTGACTAAGAGCTCCGTGTGGCTCGAAAGCTGGTCTCTCTCACCAACAGAAGTCAGTCTAATGAAAGATATTACCTCACCCTCCTTGTCTCTCTATGGAACTAACATGTCATTTACAAACCATCATGTTCACTCTGCCTATGTTATCCCTTTACTCTTAACCCTCTGTCTGTCTTGTCTGTTAGATAGTAAGCTCTTCAGGGTGTGAAAAATCCACACTCCTAAGCAACTTAGTTATACTGACCAAACCCCCTGTATAGACAGCATTATGTCAACAGGAAAGCTTCTCCAACATAGCTACCGTGTCTCAGGGAGAAGGTCTGCTGTCGGTGGAATAGTGTCTTCACTAACGCGCTACAATAGTGCATTTGAATTCAGGACCACAAAGGAAAAGGTCCTGTTTCTTATCCACTTAAAACTGTGCCACAAGACAACCAGCAGTCACAATATTTGGTTACTTGGCCCCACTTCCTTTTCCTCCTACAGCGTATTTTGGCTGCCTGGGCTTCTGAGCCCAAAAGAAGAAAGAATCATTAAGAAAGACTGTCTTCAACCGTGAGGGGGGCACTTACAAATCCATCACATCAGGATTTCTCTAGCTTTCCCTTTCTTCCCTCAGTCATGCCATAACCTTCACTAGAAATACCTAGAAGCTAAAAGCCTGCTCTGTCTGCTTTTAACCTCACAGATACTACAGTTAATTGTACAGCACGTCATAAAAATAAGCTCCAACCTAGCACTTTACTTGACCCGCCTCTAGCAGAGAAGTATGCACATTGATATCTTAACACTGAAAACAGGTGGGTTTTTTTTTAATGTCCCCAGTTCTATAAGATTTAACAGAGAATGGTAACCTTGGCTATAGAATGGCTCAAAGCATTTAGAAAAGGGATGTCATTTTCTATTGAATTCAGTAGAATTTTAGAGCTATAAAACCCCATTGGTTTCCCCTCTGCTACTTTCTATAGGATATTTTCATAAGGGTCTCCCCTACAAAATCCATCTCTTTCCTGAATTACTTCCTCAGGCTTAATGACATAACTAATCTCAGCCTCATCTAACCCCATCCCATATACACAAAAGATAATATTCACAATTAGACAACAATACATTCTTATTCTCAAGAAGTTTCCTTCGCTAACCCGCCTGCCTGCAGGGAATACAGTTAGTTACATCTCTACACTGAAAAAAAACCCTGAAGATGTCCTTGGAATGAATGGGTCCATTCATGTCAGTGGGAACATATTCTGACTTTATGATCTGAATGTCATCATACCTCTCACCTCCAAAGAGCCTCCCTGTGCCTGGGGATGGTGTTGCTTTTTCCAGTCTAGTGCGCCCTGTAGTCATTCTGGTCTCACAATGGTCTATCACTGTACAAAGCCTAGCCCTCTAGCCAGGTCACCATTCAGTCCATAAAATAGAAAACTCAAAACCTAATGGCCTTCAAGCCTGTTTCCCAGTCTCTATCTTACACTCACTGTTCTTGGCTTCTTTTATTCTTGACACCTGTGCTTCCTCTCTTGGTCTGGGAGAGAGGCAGGGGAACCTGCCCCTCCTCTGGGATCCTGCCCAGGGACCCTGTTTAGGCAGATGAGGGCTATTCCTCCAATCCCTCCACATTTTTCCTGGGCTGCTCCTACCTTTACCATGCTCACTGGTGTCTTCACAAGATCTGCAAGCTCTGCTTTCCTCACCTTCACTTCGGTGGTTTGCTCACAGCTTCTCCTGGGGCATTTCCTAAAAGCCAATCTCAGCTCTTCCCTGCAGCAGGAGGATTGTACTGCTAGCAGTTTTCTCTGCCCCTTGCCTAAGATAGTGAATCTCTCTCGCTCTCTCTCCTTTGAACAGAAGCTCCCTCTCAGTCCTCTCTCTGTGATTGGAGTTATGCCTCAGACAGACACTCTGCCTTAGAGTAGTCAATACTTCCCTCCTTCTAACAGAAGTTCCCCTTCAGCCCTTTCTCTGGAGATGGGGTTCGTGTCTCAGGTCTAGTGCCTTAAGCTGTCTGTTGCAAAGCTCTTGCCAGCTCCCTTCAGCTGAACACCCTACCCAATTAGGCTGCGAATCCAGAAGGTTCTGAGTAGACCAACCTTCTCCTGTCAGGGTCTGTCTGCTGTAGGGAGGAGGCAGGCTTTATGCTGAGCCCCTTCTCCCAGCTCATCCCCAGTTGGTTGGGGGTGAAAGAAGACCCTTGTCCGCAAGGTTTCAAGCCCTTAAAAAAGTACAGTCTCCAGATTCCTTCCCTGGTCAGCATTCATTTCCAAGACACTTATGTCTTTATATGTACTTACTGGACCCTTCCAAACTCTTAAAGGCTCAAGCCAGGTGGAAGGGTAGCCTGAGCACTAGGTACTACTGTCCTTGATGGCAGACTACGCTGTTGCACTGACCCAATATTTTTACCACAGAATCCACAGGGCAAGTAAGTAAAATACTTGGTGTCTGGCTTCCCATTACATTGCTTTTAACGTGATTTTCCGAATGTTTTTAATTCAATAAGCTAGGAAAGAATAATATTTCCTACTACCATTTGGAAACACAGCATTCAAATTTCTTTGGAATGATTCAGTGCTTCCGTGCCCTTTAGATTTTCAGTTCAACAATTAAAAAGGAGGATTCATTTAAGGAGATAAAGCAAATTGAGAAGATACTCCCTGTACAAATTGTTAAAGAAAAAATAAAATCTTCTAAAAGGAGCTGAACCAGAGACAACTGTAATCAATGGGAGTCTTCCCATTGAATTCAATGGGCCTTCCATCAGGTCCAAACACCAGTAATTACCTCAATGCTCATTCCATCCCTAAGGAAGATAATGGATATACAATGGCATTGCATGACAGAGGCTGTCTCTATAGAAGATTTTTAAATTTCTTAACATTTCCCAGCACTACTACTACTGTTGCATCTCTACTGGTAGTTGCATTAAGCAGACCAACTGCCAATGTTTTTACAGCCATGTTAGGTAAGCCAGACAACCTACACTAGCACTCTTACCCTTGCTCTTACTGGTGGTAGCATCTGTACAAAATTTAAGAAACAAAGCCTAGGAATGGTGTCCCTAGCCTCTGTTTGGCAGAGGGTGGAGATGGATGGCAGGAGAAAGCTCACTTGATCATTGCCTGTTAGGTTCACTCCCTCTGGGGCACTTGGCATTGGCCACTGTCAGCAGACAGGATACTGGGCTGGATGGACCTTTGGTCTGACCCAGTATGGCCATTCTTATATTCTTAGTGTGTGCAAAGCCAGAGATGGCCATGGTAGGATATTTTTCCCCTTTATGGAATAACAGAGTAAATGAAAGAGGAAAGTGGTCCTTAATTTTTAATTTCTTGTACTTTCCACCCCCTTCCCCCCCTTTGCTGTGCATACTTGTGTCATCTGGACAGAACAATGAAGGACTCCTGAAGTCTACTTCTTCAAGATTAAGATTTACATCCATTTACAAAAAACTGCCACAGATAACGGTCAAGTCCACACAGTGGTAAAAACATCTGAACCAGGCCCATACGGTAGCTTCTAACATAGCTACCACTAGCAGGACTGCCCCTACTGGGGTGAATCTCAACTAAAACATTGCCTAGTCTGCTGGAACTCATGCAGCTGAACTGCTGGCATAGACAGGTCACAGGCATTTTTACTACCCACTCAGGGCAGGTTTTCATGACATGGTGAAAAAAATGCCCGAGTCCTGTTTACACTATTGATGGCAGTTGCTGAAATATAGGTACTAAGTTTTCCAGTGTATACAACCCCTATGACCTGCAGCTATCAAGGGATTAAATTGGCCAGCTCAAATTATTTCATAGACAAAAGTCTAGCCTGTACCCTGCCGAGCAAGTTCAGAGACTAAACATGTATTGGGTTTAAACTCTTCAGATATTTCAGGGTTCAGGTCTAGAAAATGCTGAGCACCCCCAACTGCCAGAGAGACAGGGGGTGCTCAGCACTTCATAGCAGTACCCGGCACCTTGCAGGGCTGAGTAGGCTGAAAAATCTACCCAAAAGGACTAGATTCATACTAAAAAAACCCTGACCCCTTTGTCCTCATAAAATTCTCACTTGCCTTCTACAAAACTCAGATTTAGTTAATATATTTATTTAGCAACACTGCAGTAGATACAACCTAGAGAAAAGAAAAAAGTCTAATGGGGGAGGGGGAAAAAAAGGAACGAAAGAGAAAAAACATGGAGGAAGAAGAAGAATTAGAGGACAAGAGAAAGTAAATTGGAGGAAATAGAATGGAAGGAAGATGATCAGAAAAACGGGGGGAGGGGGGAACAGACAATTCTGAGATGTTTGGAAAGCGTTGGCCTCTCTGTCCCCCACTTGAAAGATATGAAACAAACATTTGGCATATTCAAATGGTCTGTGTTCCCACAAGCAAGTTCTCAGTAGGCCTCAGCTGAACACTGTGCTCCAGGAAAAATTAAAACCTCGTACAAGTACACAGAAGAATCATTCTTTGTCTTTCTGTCTCAAATCCTCCTCCAATAGCCAGCATTTTTCAGGGTGAGTAGCCCCTCACACTCTCGCTGTCTTTCTCCAACACCCCCTTACTCTAAGTAGTTGTATTTGCAGCCTCCACAAAGATAGAAGCAACTGCTCATATATTTTCTCTCTGACATGCAAATATCAGACTTTGTCTTTATTAACAATCGCTGTAACAGAAAAATACACCTTATAGATTAAATAATTTTCTAACTGTTTTCATGGAGCTGGGAAATTATTTTTAAACCCTGCTATGAGGAATAATAGCTCACTTCACAGAGCTAGCTGTAAAGGTCCTATAATGCATGGGGAAAGCCCAGGCTGAAGTGTTCTATGGCTTAATGATATGTTATGCAGGAAAAAGTGTATTTGTAAGGAAATATCATTAAAATAAATAAGAGTTTGCTCTTAAACATGAGTCCTAAAAGTGGGGGAAAAAAACAACACTGCACAGTAAATTGCTTATTAAGGAAAAATATCTAACTCTACAGTTTTCAAAAGGATTTCAGAGCTTGTGTATCTGGTATACGGTGAGGAAACTAAGGGAAAATCCAGGTTGTGGAGAGAAATACCAGTGGCCATACAAGATATTTTTGTTCTGGAAGACAAATTGAAGAAGGTTTAACAGATGCAATTGTTAAAAAAAAAAAAAAAAAGACCAGCTCTGGTATAATTTTGATTCTTCAAGCTGTAAAATGCAGTTGGGAAAATCTGCTCATTTGAAACCTGCAGGGGTAGTGACTTCTATTAATAGTACAGGAGCATGTTCTGGCATTCAAATAATGTGGAATGCTAATTTCAGATCCCTTCCAATTCCATCTCTTTTTTTTTAAATGCCATTTCTGTTTATTTTCAGGGTTTTTGATTGGTTTTATTTTCTTAGACTCATAGAACTGGAAGGGACCTCAAGAGGTCATCTAGTCCAGTCCCCTGCACTCATGGCAGGACTAATTTTGTGGACAACTGTTTCTGGAAATATATTCCAGCAAAAATGGTTTAAGATCCTATTTTGTATTTAGCAACCACCTGCCCTGCAGTGACCTCCCCACATCAAGCTATCGGCAAACAAACAATTTATAATAAGTTACCTGTATTAAGTGGCCCTGTCCATTGGGATAAGAAAAATAAAACCAAACACCTCCAGGAAATGGTCTCAGACACAACAACATCCTCTTTTAGAGCGCCAGCTGAAATGTTGTGGATTTCAGTGTCTATAAAATATGCACTGTATATTCCATATACACAGTTTGTGTACAGTAACAGGAGACTCTACACATTGTATAGGTCTGGGTAACAGGAGACTCTACACATTGTATAGGTCTGGGATTTTCAGAGGAGCCTAAGGAAATTAGGTGCCCAACTCTCAACCTGAAACTCAGTAAGAGTGGTGCACCTATCCCCGCCCCCAGCTTTTTTTAAAATCTCAGCCTGACATTTTTATAGGAAGCCACCAGACAGCAGTTACATAGAACTGTTTTTGTATTTCACCCGTGACTGTGGTCACACCAAAAAAAAAAAAATAATCAATGTTTCAGCTCTAAGTGATCTTTCAGAAAATTGAAAAATCAATTTTGATTAGGGATCTGTATTTCAAGTATCTTATTTTAAAAAGAGCAATCAAATAAATTTGTCTTTCTATTGTTCTATTGCAATGGTGTCTAGATGCCTCAATCAGTGACTGGGCCCTATTGTGTTAGGCACTACACAAATGAGTGAAATAAAGACAGTTGCAGCTCTAGAAAACTCACAGTCTAGATGATGACAAAATGCAACAGGTATTACTTATATTGTAAATCCTTAAGGGGCAGGCACCATCTTTTTGATGTTTGTACAACGCCTAGCATAATGGAGTCTAGTTCACAACTGGGGCTCCTAGGCACTACCATAATACATATAGCAGGCGGATTGAGCAGACAAATGGGGATGAAGTGGAATATGGGAGGAGGTAACAGTAAAACTGGATATGTTTGCATAAATAAGTAATCTCAATGGTCAGAGTACTGGGTATCAGGTGTGATTTAGTCAAATAAGTATAAATTAACTGTTAATGGGATTTTCTTCAGCTTCTTTTTCCCTCAACCCCACTTATGAAGAGGGAACTGAAAGATGACAGCCAAACACTTGCCAACCAACACAAGGCAAGGAAAGAGCCATTCATTGGTTGGTTGTTCTCTTCCAATCTCAGCATCATCAAACTACTAAGCGAAGCATGGGCTGATCCACAACTGTTCTCTTCAGGTTGGTATCAGTATCAAGTTATATGACTGTGACTACAAATAATGAACGCAAAAGGAATAGCGTGAGTTCCTGTGTCAAGGATGGCATGTCTTATTTTGTGACTTTGTGTACAAGTGTTATTGATACAGCAACACTAACCTAAATACCACTGCACAATAGCTAGGTAAATGGTGCCAAACAAACAACAGGTGCCTACTCCAAAGACTTTACAATCCAAAGGTGCATTAAGTACAATACCAAACACAGAATGGCATATTACGGCCAGATTGCTTCATGGAGCAGATGGGTGCTCAGATGATTTTCTGAAAGCAGCGGTGGAAGGAAGCTTCATGTACACTATGCAGAAGTCTCTTCCCGAAAAACAAACCCCATAAAAGGCAGAATATCTGCAGTGGACAAAACAGAAAAGGTTCAGAAAAGAAGCCTGTGCAGAGGGGGAAAGAAAAGAGAACAGGGCCAGTTCAGAAAATGCCCCCAAATGAACCACAAGAGGAAACCCCTAGCTCCATGGATGCGAACCCACCAGGAACAAGATGAAATGATGGCACTGTATTTGACATGTATACTCCAATACCCCTTATTATGGATACAAGCTGCTTTGAGTTGGCTAAGAGTATTTGGGGGGATAATTTGAACCTTATTGAGGATAAATACCCAAACCAGTTCTGGTTACATTCCCTTGTATCCCCCAACTTATGGAACTAAAAACCTTCCTCTATATGGCATGGCAAAGCTGTTGGAGGTAGGGTGGGGGGAGAAAGTTATACACTGAACCCAGGCCTTGCAGATAGGAGCTTGGAATGAATATTTATTAGAAATGACCCTGAGAGGTGAGCTGGAGACATACCGGTTGGGCAGATTAACAGAAAATTTTGAAAGAGAGCAGAACCTGAGTTGAATGTGGAAGTAGAGGGGAAGCTAAGATGAGGATTCAGTTCAGGGGGATACAGGCATACAGGGTTAAATCTTGGCCATGTTGAAATCAGTGGGAGTTTTGCCATTGACTTAAATATATTCAGGATTTAACCTATAATGTCTCTGTGCCCTTTACATGCAGTTATGTCACTCTATGATGTTGGTTGTATATAGTTTTCCATTTGGAAATTCAATGTGTATTTAAGTTTAAATTGTGGTGTGATAGCTTAGCAGTGGTTCCCAAACTTGTTCTGCCGCTTGTGCGGGGAAAGCCCCTGGTGGGCTGGGCCGGGCCGGTTTGTTTACCAGCCGAACCCAGTGGCCGCAATTCGCTGCTCCAGGCCAATGGGGGCTGCTGGAAGTGGTGACCAGTACGTCCCTTGGCCCGCGCTGCTACCAGCAGCCCCCATTGGCCTGGAGCATTGAACCACAGCCAATGGGAGACACAATTGGCCAGACCTGCAGACGCGGCAGGTAAACAAATCGGCCCGGCCCTCCAGGGGCTTTCCCTACAGAAGCGGCATCCCAAGTTTGGGAAACACTGATTTATTCTTTCCTAAGGTCATCTCCACTGAGATGTGGTTCAGGATTGCTGTCAGTCAATATTGCACCAAATTGACCCTTGGTTATAAATCTTGCCTGCCTAATGGAAAAATAGGTGCCCCATCAAAGAACTGAACAGTCACAGAAATCCTATTTGCTCTATTATTTTTTCTATACAAATGCAAGATGACCAGAAAGGAAGCATATACTGCCTGTGTACATAAGAGTATCTGCCTGGTGTACATATACATTTTACACATTTTTAATCTATATTCAATGAAAGTGATGACATTTTCATCTTCTTTTCATTTTCCATTTATTTTCTGTCAGTGAGGCCATATTCTACCTTACTTTTCATGCTACTTGATTATCAGTATTAACATACATTTGCACAAGAATGGCAACACATTTTCAACATAACACTTGTGTCCCCAGTTGAAAACAAAATCAGTTTTATTTTTCAAAAGCAGTAATATTTCATATAAATGGATTTACAAGGAAGTGCATCTTATAAATTAATAAGCCAAAAGAAATTTCAGAGAACCTCTGGCCATGTCTGCAAGACATGCAGTGAAACATTTTTGAATGCAACTTAGATCCAACCTAGCTTCCTATGACTTCTCTGGAAAGTCTCACATAGATTTCAATGGGAGATGCAGAGATCAAAAGGGTCAAATTTCATAAAATAAAGGGTTCAAAATTCAGTAATGATTTTTAACCACCATAGTATATTAAACAGAGAAGCCTATAATGTGGTATAAATAGTACTTTGCTCCACACCATCTGGCAGCTGCAAAGACACAATGGAAAGCAGTTCAGAACATTATCAATCAATTCTAGACCATTTAATTACAATGTATAGCATACACTAGAATAAAAAGTGTCTATCAAGTTGAAATTCTGAATTCAGGGTTCTCATTCATGATGTACAGAGACTTGTATCTCTGAGCATGTTACTGGTATTATACAGGAATTTACTGATTACACAATCAATATCTTTGGACATATTTCAAGTGACAAACTACATACAGTATAGGACTGAAGCCTCTAAACTGAAATTACTCATTGCAATTCTCTGATACTGGGTACTTAAGAAAATGTGTGCTACTGATTTAGTGAAGCAAGCGCATAGTGCTTTTAACTTACCTTCTCATATGCTGCCACCTGCTATCATCTCTCCCTTAAGTCCTGATATCACCCGTTCCAGTCCAATTGCAAGAGTTAATGCTGCCCTGTGAGGGCCTATGATTCCCTGTTGCTACAATGTCTCCTGGCAGAACAGCTGTGTGGTAATTCTTTCTGGTTCAGAGCCCTAAGCATAAAAATAAAGAATATTTAGTATGGCATTGCTACTGGAAAAGCCTCAGAGATATCCTGTATTCCATATAAAGGCTTCAAAGTAATGCAAATTATTTGTATACTGAGTCATAGATTCTTGAGGCGAAAGAAACAAAAAAACAAAACAAAAAAGACACCCTTTTGGGTTTTCCCCCATTCACTGCAGACTTGTTTTCTATTATACATTTACTAGCATTTTTCCAGTTTTAAATGTGCCAACCAGTGGTGCAAGTAGAATTCATTTCTTACTGATACGCTGCACCAGCTAAAGGCGGGGGGGGGGGCATGTGACCTCCCATGTGACCCCACCCCCAGCCCAGGGCCTGTGCTCTCCCCCTCCAATCCCCATGATCCATCCCATGTTACCTGGGTGGGAAGCGCTCCCAGGGGGTGGACACCACACAGCTGCTGTGTGGGCTGCTAAGAGAAGAGGAGGGCTTGCTCTCTGGAACAATAGCCACTTCAGTCACACCTGCTTTGGGAATTGCCAGCAGAAAAGCTTCACACCAGCTCCCTCTGACAGCAGAGAATATTTTTTTCAGACATGCTGGCAACCGAGCCTCATGCCAGCAGCTCCTCCTGCACGGCTGTACCGCCCCCAGCCCTTCTACGCAGCTGCATCTCCCGAGTCCTGTCCAGGGGGGGTCTTTACGGCAGCCCCGCTAGAGGACAGGGCTGGGGGTGGTATAGTCACGCTGAAGGAGCTGCTGGTCGGGGGTTCTGCTCCTTTCACTGTTGCAGTTTCCAGGAGATCCCTGAAATGCAGGGCTCTCTTGGGAACCGCAGTGGTGAAAAGAGCAGAATGGGGGACCGCCCTGGCAGCCCCACGCTGGCAGCTCCTCCAGCATGGCTGTACCGCCCCCAGCCCTGTCCCCAGCTCTGTCCTCCGGTGGGGCTGCTGTACAGACCCTGGACAGGAGACTCAGGCACACAGCTGCGTGGAAGGGCTGGGGACAGTACAGCCAGGCCAGAGGAGCTGCTGGCATGGGGCCGCCGGGTGGCCCCACATTCTGCTCCTCCTGTGTTTTTCTGGTACGCCGTACTGGCTATCAATAGCTTATTGGTACAGCATACCGGACCAGACCACCCTACTTGCCCCACTGGTGCCAATCCATGGGGCTTTCAATGATTCCCTTGGAAGAAAACTAATGGATTTGTCAGAAAATGCATCCTGATACTCAGGCTAATAGAAAGGTAGCTGAACCCAAGAGTGGGAATTTAGTGATATTGTACCCACCAGACATGCATTATTTTCTGTACTGTACTTCTTTTCATGATTGCTATCAACATTTAAAAGTATTTTTAGATGAAATCTAACACATAAGCACCATTCCACATTTTTAACTCCGCATCTTCCATTTTATGCCGTCGTGATGCTACACCCCGTATGATTCATAGAAATATTGTTAGGATATAAATATGGCATAACTAAAATATGTTTTTTTCAAGATGGTCATGTGAGCGATCATTGGAAAGATTATGTTTTACTGAATATGATTATCCTCTTTGTATACATGTATCACTTCTGTATCTGAAGTTGGGAATATTGACTATGAAACAATTACAACTGTGGTTACACCTGGGAAACGCCCACCAGACAGTATGCAATCAGCCTGGATGGGCCATTAGGAAAGACTATGGGTCTTTGAAAATGCTGAACTCCCATCTTCCTGGAGTCCCTTCCTGTGGGCCTTACAAATAAATCTTGTTTCATGGTTGCTTTGACACTGCAAGGTCATGTGATCCACCTTGGACACTGCGGGTATTTTTCCACTTGAAACAAAGGATTCCCACCTTATGTAAATCCTATTTCAGGCTGGGAAGTGAGTTTATCTGGGCTCTTCTCCTTTGCCTCCCCACCCAAGAAACAGGAACTAAGCTGGGGAAAGGCAAGGGCTGAGTCCAGGCTGAGACAGGCGTCTAGTCTGTGAAGAGAAATAACTGGAACTTTAAGCTGCAGAAAGTCTGCAACCTGCCTAAAGAACATTTACGGTGAGAAATTACTATTTGTAACCTGCTTCTTTAGGGAATTAAGCCTATGTTGTGTGTTTTGCTTTATTTTCTCAGTAATCTGCTTTGTTCTGCTTGCTATCCTGTATAATCACTTAAAAAATTACCTTTTGTATTAAGAAACTTATTTTTTGTTTATTTCAAAACCCAGATTGTGCAATTCATAGAGAGCTATACTGCGCAAGACAATATACTTTTGGGTTTACACTCCAGAGGGGGTGTGCACAGGAGTGCTGGGCAATCCCCTAGCTGAGTCCTCCCACAGAGAGCTGATCACAGACTCTGTGTGATTCTACAGCTGGGTGTGTCCCTGCCTCTGTGTGTGCTGCAAAGGGGCTTGAGAGCCTGTCACAGCAGCACAGAGTAAGGGAAACCCAGGCTGGTGGGACAGATGGGCTCAGTGGAACCCCAGCACATCTGCTGGCACCCCCAAAAGGAGGGTCCAAGCCGTCACAACCACCTCCCTCCATCTCCCAATATCTTTTGGCTAGCAAAGAGTGGAGTTTCAGCATCTCTGACTTGGTAATGCTGAGTCAGGGCCTGTTGAAGCAAATACGACCCTACAAGAGCCATGATTCACTGTGCAACCAACTGCCCTGCCTTTCTGTGGAACTGGCATGGTACAGATTACAATGTGAAGGAAAACTGCCTTTGCAGTGTTGGGTAGATTAACTGGTCAGAATCTAAACTCAGTTATACCAGAGTAACAGAGATCAGAGTCTGGCTCACTGTATTAAAATGCGTAATAAACTGAAGAGAAGGATATAATATCAATCCAACCCAATTCACTCACAAGCCAAGATACTGACAGCTCTATAATTAACTTCATCAAGCATAAATGACAGTGTCTCTTTGTTCCCTTTTTTGTCATTTCAGAATCTTGCCTACCATTTACGTTCTCTGTTCTTTTTACAGAATGGAGTTCGGTGATACCAGTTCAGTGAACTGAAGTACTTCTGATTATTGGTACATCCCCATTTCCAAGGGCAGCCTGAGCACTTTGCCAACCTGATTTGCCTCTAAAACAGTAGCCATTTGAATGCAGTTAGCTACAAAACCACGATCTCCAGAAAACATTATTTCAAGGCCAGATTCTTGTGCCCTTGTGCATGTTGTGTATCACCCACATTGCCAGTCATCCCATTGATTTCTGGCCCTAATGTATCACTGCCTGAAGCATTGTCTCTGGGGACCACATTTCTATGACTCACAGCTTCCAAGTGATTTCAGTAAGACTACCGGCAGAGTAAGGTGCTACCCAGGATGAGCAAGGGAATCAGAATCTGGCCCTTAGTATTTACGGATAGTGAGTTTGAGAAAATGTGACCTCATTCCCAAGGGTGTTAGAAGTACTTCGATGAACATCTTGAAAATTTGGTCCTCCATTTCCAGCGCACCAGCAGGTAGGGATGTTTCAGGGGATACTTATGGGTACCCACGTGGTCTGAGAGCTTGCCCTGGCCCATTTTTGACCTATAATTAAAAGCAATAGACTTTTGAGATCTGTATGAAGTTGCTGAATTGCAGAAAGAGATTTTGAATGAGGAATATTTCCCTTAGTTCTTATTTTTTTTAAAAAAAAAATATATATATATATATATATACACACACATACACACACACACACACACACGTCTTTCCATCAAATAGCACATTAGGGGCTTTACCCAAACTCCTTTGAAATCTATGGGAGTCCTTCCATCCATTTTAATGAACTTTTGATCAGGCCTAGTACAGCCAGAATCTGACAAGAAAATAAACAGTTGAGGATAAATATTCACTTATGTCCTGGCCCACAACTTCCTAATAATTTCAATGGAAGGTGGGGCCTTACATAAATGATCAACTCTATGTATGAGCTTGAAAAATCTACACAACAGAAAGCAAGTACATTAATGCAAAACTGGTAAGAACATTCTGATCAGCCTTCCAGATGTGGGGTATGTCTGAGCCCCTGTGCTACTGCTGGCATCATGTTCCTGCAAACGAGTATGTCAAGGCACATATCAAAAACAAAAAACCACCACATGTAAAACTAGGGACATACCAAAAAGGAATTGAAAAAAATATTCAATGTAAAACATAAATTAGACACACCTGCTGGCATTTCAACTCACCTGAGCTTTCATTGGAATACAAGAGCCAACAGTGCACTGGGAGAGGTGAAAATTGCTGTTAGAGCCCAATTCTGATTTATCTTACACTGGTTTTATAGAAGTATAATTCCACTGGTGTCAATAGAGTTATTCCGAATATACACACATATTGTTATAAATTAAACCAGAATCAGGCCCTTAACCTGTGCATTTAGGACTCTCAGTGATGTTGGAATTCTTAATGTTTAGTGAAAGGTCAGTTCCTGCACAATAATATGGCAGATATTTTTCCTTCTGTTACATACCGTCAGCCTGAGTAACGAGTGATGTAGCAATGCTTGAATGACCAAATGATTCCTAACACTTAACTTAAATGGCAGCCTGAGAAGGTAAGCGGTTTCCTTTCCAGCATAAAGGCACATAATCATACTAGCTAGATAGTTCTGTTTATGCTTATTATACATGGGCCAACTAATAGTCTAATTGGTAGCTAATGTGTGTTTATCATAGTAATGGTGTGTCAATATCGTAGAACTGTCAAAATAGTGTTTCCACTGTTCTATCACTTTGTATATGTTGGTCTACTGAAACCTTAATATTTTCATCAAAATTTAATATGATAAATACCACATCTCTACTATACCAAAATAAGCAATTTATGCTGTATTAGGGTCTTCTGTATCATATTAGCATCTTTTAACTTTTATGGGGTGAATAAATAATCTATTACCAATGACAGCTTCAAGTTCAAAACTGAATTGAGTAGTATAAATTCACTTCCTTTCAGTTCATCCCTAAAATAAACTGTGAGAGGCTTATTCACTCATTAAAAAGGTTTGGGGGGTGTGAAATCTGCTATATCAAAATAATTATATAAAGCATTCAGTCTTAAAGGAAAAGGATGAGATCACAGCATCACTTCAACTTTTGGATGTAATCTTGTTAAAATGAAGACATTAAACAAAATTAACAGAAAGGAGTTAAGTACAAATCTATAAAAATGCCCAATTTATTTACACTGTGCATTAAATTCATCATTTCATGTGAAAGGACAGTTATTGTCACTGTAAGGTTTCCTAATCCACTTTCAGATAAAAATAAAGAGGGCTGCATTTAGAAGCTTTGTAGACTTTTTCCCCCTTCTGACAGCTTTCAAGTGGCAGCATATTATTTGGTTGCTGCTACATACAAAGTGTCTTAATTAAAGGTTGTCTAAAAATACAGAACATTTTCACAACCACATCTGCCATTAACTCTTCTGACATTCTGGTGGCATTAAGTACCAGAAAATTATTTGCAGATTGAATAGAATTCCACTCTTCTTGTGCACTGTCTTTAGAGCAACGGTTACAAATTTAAACAGCATGTTTGCAATTGGAAAGCATGATAATTATTGGAGGTACTGCAGCCTGTTCTACTAAAGCAGCAAAATGGCTGTGCCACTCCTTTGAGACCCAGAGTGTGTGCCTATCACAGACTGTAATTTATACTCCATTTCTTTAAGATTCATTATTTTAGTCTAAATTGTGGCTTTGCCATGAGACCTGAGCAAAGGACAACTGGTTGTTGTGCTGCAGCAGGAGCCACAGTCTGCCTTTCTTCTACCCCTTGCCTAGTACACTACATCAGAGGCGAAATCCGGGCCCCAGTTTAGTCAATGGCACAACTCCCACTGATTTCAATAGGATCAGGTTTTCATCACGGTTCTATACCCAGTAGAGTGTATATCCTCTGGCATGTGGGTGCAGAAATGTTTGACTGTTGCACAATGCACTGAACAAGGCTTTCTGTCCAGTCCATGCCTCTTCCCACCCTTATGCATAGGAAAGGTATATAGCAGCCCTATATTAGCAGTTTGCTGGAGTCACTACCTGGAAATCTGTATTTGTAGTGTTTTGAAACAACATTGAATTGAAAAAGAGGAAAAAAAAGAAATACATTAGAAAACTAGTATCCTATATCATTACATTCATTTTTAAATGGACATTCTGCTTAAAATGATACCACACTGTAACGCCTGAATATCAGAAAGTCACGCTAGTGTATTAACTTGCTGATAAGAGTATTACATGAGCAGGACTGATATGGGCAAGAGCAATGAAGCTGAGGAGATCTGACACACACAAAAAATGAGAGGTTGCCTTTTTACCCTGATTCTCTCACCTAAAGATGCAGCTGACAATAAAAAAAGGTTAAGATGGTGGCAAAAGCTGTGGCAGGACGTACAAAGTGGGTTCTAGCCCACGAAATCTTATGCTCAAATAAATGTGTTGGTCTCTAAGGTGCCACAAGTACTCCTGTTCTTAATACATATGGAGATATTATGAAAGGTGTGTTACTTAACCTCAAAGGGAGAAGCATTAAAGGGAAATTTAATGAAGAGGTTAAGATTAGGAGGAGTTAAACAAAATACTGACCCGTATCTCATTTTTATGCTGTCCTGTGATTTAAAAAAATAAATAAATAAAAAATAAATGAATAAGTCAACTGAATTAATAGAAGGCACATTTAAATCTGAAGAGGATACACTACTTCTGCAGAATTCACTGCTATCAGCAGTCATCAAGTCAAGTCCTGTGGCTTACTAATTATGATCAACCATATTTGCAGTTGTGCAGACCAAGATAAAGGTAACTACGTTTCATGTTTTAGGGAAAGAGTGGATTTCTCAGTGAAGCCAGAAATGGAATATTCCTGTTTACATTCCATGTACAGAGCTGCACAGGTTTCTAGATGCATTATGAGTTTTCACCTTCCTTTGAAGCACCAGCTATTGGTCTGTGCTAGATCCTAGACCAGGGGTCTCAAACTCAAATGACCATGAGGGCAACATGGACTAGTACATTGGCCCGAGGGCCACATTACTGACACCTCCCCACCGCCGCCCTCGGCCCTGCCCCCACTCCACCATGAGGCCCTGCCCCTGCCCCGCCTCTTCCCACCCCTTCCCTGCCCCCATTCTAACCCCTTCCCTGAAATCCCCACCCCAACTCCGCCCCCTCCCTGCCCCCAGGGGGTGCAGGAAGGGTGTGGGGTGTGGCAGGGGCTCAGGGCAGGGAGTTGGGGTGTGGGGTGCAGGAGGGATGAGGGGGTGCGGAAGGGGGTCAGAGCAGGGGGTCGAGGTGCAGGGTGTGGCACTGGGTTCAGGGCAGGGGGTCGGGTGCATGAGGAGGCTCAGGGAAGGGGACTGGGGTGCAGGAGGGGTTCAGGGTGCAGCAGGGAGTTCAGGGCAGGGGGTCAGGTGCAGGGTGCGGCAGGCAGCTCAGGGAAGGCGGTTGGTTCGGGGTGCAGCAGGGGGTCAGGGTGCGGCAGGGGGCTCAGGGCAGGGGGTTCAACTGCAGGAGGGGCTCGGGGGGCGGGCTCTGGCCCGGCACACACCGGGGGCAGGACAGGCTCCCTGCCTGCCCACCCTGCCTCTATGCTGCTCTGGGAAGTGGCTGGAATGTGGGGGAGCAAGGGCACAGGGGAGTGTGTTGCTGTTGCTTCAGGCACCGCCCCCAGCATCTCCCATTGGCCGGGAATGGGGAACCGCGGCCAAGGGGAGCTGCTTGGGGGCGTGCCTGAAGCAACATCACCACACACCCCTGTGCCTCTCTTTCCCCATCTTCTTTCCGCTTCCCAGAGCCGCGCGGGGGCAGGGCAGGCGGGCAGGGAGCCTGCCCTGCCCCTGGTGCGCATCGGGCCAGAGCCGCTCTAGGAAAATGCTGGGGGAGGACAGGGGGGCTGTGAGGAGCTCGCGGGCCACAGAAAATACCTTTGCGGGCCGCATGCGGACCGCAGGCCGTGTGTTTGAGACCCCTGTACTAGACCAATGGTCTGAGCCACTGTAGTAAGTTTTATGTCTCTAAGTTTCATACACAATGATAAGTATTAAGTTAATATAAATAATACAGATGTTTGCCTTGGAGCTATCATTTCAAGCACTTTTATTGTTTTGGATTTTTTAGATTATTCTTTAGATTGCAAACCTACCAGAGCAGGCCTTGTCTTTTTTCCCCACAGCATCCAGCACAAAAGGTCCTAATCTCAGTTGGTTGCTACTATAATGCAAATATTGACAACAACAACAGCTCCTGATGATTAATATTATATCGTTACTTCACTTGCAGTCCTTTCAACTTCACCCAGACTGATGATGACATTCTAACAGGAATAGCAGATTCTGCTTTCTTTTTTATTTCAGTATATTGGTGCTTCTGAAAAATTGGAGGATTCTGAAAGTTTGTTGACTGATGAGGAATTAAAAATTGATATTAAAACCATATCATAACTGTAATTCATAGAAGGTAAAATTAACCCCTGGGAAAGGCCAGTATCCAGAGTATCAAAGGGTAAAATGCATGATGGTGTGTTTTTGATCTCAAGATAGACACAGGCCTTCTGCACAGGGGTAAATTTCACCTCAGGAAAGAGTTAAAATTTAAAGAAAACCATGGCAAGAAAAGAGTGGGTCAGAAAAGACGATGTGAACAGAATTAAGACAAAAAAGTTGGAAAATTGCACCTGTTTGTTTCTATTTAATAGTCCTGTATTCCAAATGTTTTATTAGAATAATTTAGGGAAAATAGCGTATGCAAATCATTTGGCCTGATCCTCTTGTTTAAAAATTATTACACTAGCAAGCAGAGTATATGGGTGAAGTCCTGCCCCTTTAAAATCAACAGGAGTTCTGCAACTGATTTCAATAGGGTCAGGATTTTACCCTGTTTTGTAAGAGACAGAGTAGTGGAATGGGGGACGGTGTAACAACAGAGTGCATTGCTTTAGAAAAGATAGGAGAAAAAAATAATACTTTACCTATACCTCTGAGTTTCCTTGCTCTGTTGTTAATGTTTTTCAGTTGTTTTCAATTAAGATAAATGTCTGAAACACAATGGCATTATGTTTGAACTCTTTTCTGTTCAATTTAAGTGGATTTTAAACAGGAAGCTGACGGTCCTTTTGAATGTGAAACTTTGTATTAGAACCAAATGTCGCTCTTTAATCTCATTTGGTACATATACTAAAGTAATTATTGCTTTATGAAGCCTTTTAAAAGATTTATATACTCCATCAAATTGTACTTCTATGGCTACTGCTCTGTTAGATTTCAAACTAAAATAGAAAAAAAACTTCAACTTTCTTAGAACTGTTTTATTTCCTTTTATCATAAAAAAGCTGTTAAGTGAAGTCATTTTCTCCATTGTGGTTTAAGGCCACAACAGTTCTTGTGTGTCTATCAAAACACTTTTTTTTTTTTTAGTATGGAAAAATCACCTTACCTACGTTGTTTCCCTAAAATTGAATTTCATCTAATTTTTCTGATCACTGTTTCCTAGTATTGCAGTCACCATGTCTTACCTTTGAAAGAAAAAAAAAAAAACCTAAACTTCATACTGTTACTAAGAATTGTGGGCCAGATTCTGATACTGTAACTCATGTTGAGAAACACCTTTATTCCATGACTGGTTCCACTGAAATAATGTGATTTTCAATTTGAGTAAGAGTAACCAAATCTGGCTTTCGAAGGATAAATATTCTAGGTGATTGGAGGGGAGACTAACAAAGGAATTTTGATAGGTATATTTTATGCCTAAGCAAAAATAAATACATCTTGCTGATTATTACCAGAGATACAGTCATAACAAAGGCATTCAATATGAACAGAAATTTGACTCTGACTAAATATCTAATGAAATAAACATATTTTAAATAATGAACTAAGGTATCTTAGGAAAATAAAGTGAATCATGAATATTAAAGAGGAAAAGGGCATAATAATATCAGCTGCTGAAGAGATAAAACTAATGGAACGTTGTCTGAATACTGATTTCTGTCCAACTAACTTATGTGATGACAGGTCTACATTATTACAGTAGCTTAACGAAGATCATAGCCCTGTTGTTCAAAGTGATGTGCAAACATATGAAGAGACTCCCCACTCCAAAGAGAAACTAAAACAGACAAGCCAGCCAAAGGGTGAGAGAAAGGAAGCATTATCATAGCCATTTGACAGATGAGGAAACTGAGGCACAGAGCGATTAAGAGACTTGTGTGAGGCTACAGAAGTCATCTATGGCAGAGCTGAGAATTGAAACCAGATTTCTAAGTGACAGTTCAGTGCCTTATTCACAAAACCATCTTATGCTAGCTCTTCCACTGTGTCTTTAGCATGCTTATGCATAGCTTAAATTTAGCTGCGGCCAAGCAGGGCGCTAATACGGTTAGTTCAGGCAGTGGAGGAAGAGACAAATAGCGTTAGAACTGGAAGAGCAATGGCTGACCAAACCACGTTAGAGCCCCTTTTGCCAACAACCAAGTCTGAACTGTAAACAAGAACATGCTTTAAATGCAATGCAGAGCAGACAAAGCCAGTGTAACAGGGTCACACCCTCTTCTACCACCATCCACAACGAGTGAGTGAAATACAAAAGGAAGCTGGTTTCGAGAAAACAACTCAGGTGGCAGGGGGTTAATTTGGTACTGTAACAGAAAGAGATCTGAGACAGCAACTATTTTTTACTTTCCTCAGTTTAGTAGGAACTCTCCTGGGACCATGAGGACAAAGTTCCCAACAGATGAGAGAGAAGAAATTCCCTTTTCCTTCCCTGGTGTTTTTTGTTTGAGACCCTTTGCAAGGGCATTGGAAGAAGGCAGTTACCAACTTCTTTGTCTCATTTCTTATCTGTCGTCACCATTTGTTAGCCAGCAAACCTTCCCACTTCCCCTCTTACATTTTTCTACGTACACCTAAACTCATGCCTACAGGAGCAGAGCTCAGAAAAAGGAAATCACAGCAGTACCAAAGATTCCAGGCAGCTGCACACCAGGTCTAATGGTAGAAATGCCAATGCAGACCAATTCTGAATTGAGGAGGGAAGAGTGTCCCTCACAGAAGTTGTATGGAAAATGGTGTTTATATGTGACTGATTCTGCTTCTATATCTGCGTAGCTGCATTGACTTCTGTGGAATTACTCCTAATGTACATCTTTCTGTGAGTCAGTCACCTTCTATCCCCATAAGCCCTCTCCCCTCATCTATAAAACTGTTCAAACATGGACCGGGCAGACTCTGTTTTTGATAGAATGTGTAGGGATGTGTTCAAACACAAGTGATTACTTACCCTTCTGGCTTCCCACAGGAAGAGGCTAATAAAAAAAAAAAAAGTAGCAGAGAGATCATGGTGACCACAGCCAGTGCAGAAGCTCCCATTAGCCTTACACGGCAGTGTTTGAATGACCCACCTCAGAGGTGTGGCAAAATACTTTCTCTTGGACCTTAAGAGGGCCACATTCGCAAAGATCCGGTGTTCCAAGATGAAGAGTATAGGAGATGCACCCTTTCCATTTTGGGGGGAAAACATTACTACACTATGATATTGTCCAGGCACAGCCTCCAGGAAGGGAGCATGAATGAGGGCGCAGAGCGCCAGCAGATGAGCCTTTGGATGAAAGGATGCTTCCTGAGAGCAGTAGAGCTTTCATTCAGAGCTAGATTCTGCAACCCTTGTGCATACTGATTACTATCATACTCTGCAAATAGTCCCAGTGAGATTAGGGAAATAACTCAAGGCACAAGATACTACTCAGTGTAATGATGGTGGAATCTGGTCTCTGTGTAGCTCAGTTGTGGTAACAGGTGATCAAAGCGTTCTTCTGGGGGAAGGGCACTATTTGTCATGTAGGCTAATTTTTCTTGGGAGTGAACAGGAATTAAAAACTTACCTCTTCTGGTACCACAGCGATGCTCTTAAATTGGTGAGCTGATATCTGCCCTAGATGGCATGAAATATATGTCCTAAAGTTCAGTCCAAGTCCCTAAGTCATGTGATAGGTAGAAAACCAACTAAGACCCTTACATATGGGGACATAAGGATCATCTTTCCTTCTTATCACAGTTTAAAAAAAAAATAACTGTCATTAAATATCTTTTAACAAACCCACATATGGAATGGTTTGACCAAAGCTAAAGCAACACAAGATCATGAAGTTCACTAAATCATCTGTTCAGAATTATTCCCAGCAGTAATGAAGTGTGAACAATATAGAAATAAAATTAAGAACAAAACTGCTCTCTGCAGGTAATTGACAAATCTGTTTTGTGGTGGTAATTTCTGATCTGCAATGCTCAGTTCAACATTTAACTGACTGATTGTCTTGACAGATAAATCTTGTTTGTTCTAAATGGTCTTTTACTCAGAGAGAAAGGTTAAAAAAATCCCAAATAAATTAAATATTCTATTTTTTTTCCTAGCAGTGATGCTTGTTCTCTTCCAGGAGGCATACATCAGCCTTCTCCCATGGTACAGGTTAGAGGGCCAAGTTTATTATAGGAATATTAGCCTCCCACAATCCCTTACCGTTTCACCACTGAACCCACGTAAAGATATTTTCTCCTTTAGTAAACATAACATTTTTATTGACTTTCCATTTTTGAAAGAATGAAGACTACTACCTACAAATGAGTCCTCACAATGTAAACACAAGCAAAAATCAAAACACAAAAATTCAGCCAGAAAGTAAAAGATGGGGGGAAAAGCTAAGTAGAAGTACATCCAAATCTGAAAAGGTACCCAACAATTAAATTCACTCTAGTCCAAAATTCTTATGATAATAATAATCTATTGCTCTGATTCACCTACTGGACCAATGATTTTCTTTCAGCAAAGTTACATTTATTTACTAAATTTTTCTTCACCACTAACTTAAGGCCCAGTATGGAGACCACTCACTTGCTAGCATAGGGTTCAATCCATAGTCCCAGCTCCACTTGTTTTGCACTACTGCAGCAGCACAAACAGCTGGGATTCTCTCTGACACAGAGTCAGGTATTGCCAACCCAACATAACTACTCAACCACCCAACTTCTCAGTATAGGGAGTGAAGCATGTCAGAGGGTGGGGTAAAGGCTGAGGACTAATCCTTGGCTGCTGCAGCAGATGGCTCAGGTGGCATAATTTAAAGCAGCCCCTGCAGGTGCTCTCAGTTATGCCAGTGGCCATTTTTGCCCAGAATCAGAGAAGTGGAAAAGTAATAAATAAAACTTTCCCTCCAAAGAATATAAGCTTTAGTCAGATCCAGCAGGTGGAAGATTCCGCTGCTGTAGGGAAGTTTGTGTTTGTTGTTCAGCCACTATAGGAGCTTCTACCAATCCCCTTGGCTAGCTCTCTGAGCAATTAGAAGGACCAATGTTTCCCTGTGTTTGGGTGATTTCCCAGCAGCCAGAATAGCCCCAGTGGTCATTGGCAGCCAGCACAACTTAGAGAATCCAGGTTGCTCTAAACTCTGCCTCAGGACCAACCCAGTGCTCAGCAGCCCCAGGGTCGAGAGCAGAGAGTTTAAATCCTTTTAAGCTGTCCAGGCACAAAAACAGAAGAACCTGGTGTCATGAGCCAAGTTACAGGAAAGCAACACACTGTAAAGGGTTGTTTGTGATAGGAGCTGTAATGTTTCACCTAGATACATCCATACTAACTGTTTTGTCTTTCAGTTCAACTGCCACCTACAACTTAAATTTACAAACATAACTATGATTTACCTCAGTCACCTGAGCAGAATAGCTCAATACAATCATACTCCTTAGATTGACGGTGCAGGTTACCTGAATCTAATTTCACATCATCAGAGCACCTTTTTTTTTAAATATCTCCTGGGATTCAAGAGATAAAAGCACAAAAAGATTCCAGGCAACAGTTAATAAAATAAGTATTTATTTAACTATAACATTACAATCTGCTTTGTTTTAAACTATAGAATCTTTGAAAGCTCTCTCTTTTTAAAGTAACCAAATTGAAATTTTCTAAATGTAATTAAGAATATGGTGGCGGGGTTCTCTCCCCTTTTAAAATTAAATGTAGATGTTAACTAAACACTGGCTCACTTTCAGGTCTATGGCCCTTATTGTATTTTCTTCCCAAATGCTCTCAATAAGCTGTACAACATGTAAGTCATAAGTACAGTTGTGCAGACACAAAACATTCACTTGCTATCATGTATCTTTCAATCAGTCCATTTCACTTGTGTTGATGAAGGAGAAATTATACACCACTAACTCACCTGATACCATAGTAACCCCTGAATCAATCTAAGTTTATTTCATAGATTCTGGTTCTGCAAAATAATACTGTGTTAAGGGTGAAGTTGAAAGAAAATAGACTTTGTCTAACAATGGGGATAAGCTCCAATTACAGCCTTCAGTGCAAAACCTTAATCTAGTCAGCAAAGCTGCTATTTACTTTGAAGGAAGAGGCAGAGCTTGAAACCGCAGGTAAACTGCACTGCTGGTGTAATCAGGTTCTTCCTGATCCTGAGGCATCCACAGGGGCGGCTCTAGACATTTCGCTGCCCCAAGCACGGTGGCATGCCGTGGGGGGCTCCACCAAAGCCGCGGGACCAGTGGACCCTCCGCAGGCACACCGCCGAAGGCTGCCTGCCTGCCGCCCCCCCGGCGACCAGCAGAGCGCCCCCCACGGCTTGCCACCCCAAGCACGCACTTGGCGTGCTGGGGCCTGGAGCCGCCCCTGGGCATCCAGCCCCTGCACACACTAGAGCAGGGGTTCTCAAACTTCATTGTACCACAACCCCCTTTTCACTACAAAAATTACTACACGACCTCAGGAGAGGGGACAGAAGCCTGAGCCCACCCACCTGCCACTACCCCTGAGGGGGAACCAAAGCTTAAGTGTTTCAGCCCCCTCTGGAGGGCCTATAACCTGAGCCCCACCATCCGGGGTGGAAGCTGAAGCTTGAGCCCCACCGCCCAGGGCTGAAGCAAGTTTAATGGCAGCCCTGGTGACCCCATTAAAACAGGTCCTGACCCACTATTTGAGAACTGCTGCACTCGAGCTACAGGAGAGTAACTCCAACTTATGCTACACCAGTTGAGGACTAGGTATATAAGCGCTCTATTCCACCATGCCCCTTCCTTGCTCCCTAAATACCCCAGCATGCCCCCTCATGGAAGGGATGGAGGATTCAACTGGTGTATAAGGAGCCACGGCCACCTTAGTCAGCTGTCTGCTATTGGGGCGCTCCCATGGCATCTCTAACTTGGCACAAAATGGATTTACCAGCTTAGAACATTTGCCCTGGGGAGTTGCACTAAAGCAGTCAAACTGGTTGGTGGAGTCAGTACAAATGCCCCTATGTAGATGAGACCCTAGAAAGACTTCATTCATCTGAGGGCTAACGATTCTTAAAAACCCCGTGAAGATTCAAACTCTGAACTTCATGAGCAGAACAGAGATCTCTTAGCACCAGGTTTATGTTCACAAAAGTCTGATGCATTCTTGGAGGTGAATATTCCCTTTCCCATACAGATTCTTTTTACACTAGATATTTTATTTCCTTATACACATTCTCTATGCTCGTGTACAAAACATAAAACTGCAAATAGGCACAAAACTTTCCCTCTCCCATCTCATTTTTCTTTTGCAAAATTAACATGCTGTCAGATAAATCAAATATTTCCCCCAAGGAAAAGTTATAAATACATTTAGTTGATACTATGAATTCACAACCATAATTGTACCCAAAGATTTCAATTGTGAAATTGCAGTACAGTACTAAGGGCCTAGTATTCAGAGGTGCTGAGCTCCCTTTGACTTCAAATGGTGTTGTGGTGGTGGTGGGGGGGCTCTATAATTCTTAAAAATCAGGCCCCAGATAGCAAAGGCATTTTCTCATCTATTCCCCTCTAATTTCTAGGGTCTAATCTAGTTTCCTCGTTCTCTGAATCACAGTTCTCTGGCCAGAAAAATGATTGAAAGCCAAACAAAGTTTAAAGCATTTGTGGTTTTTATTCCTGTTTGTTTCCCTTGCAGGTTTTTCCTGGTACAAGCTGCAGTGTAGTTGCTGATCCTTGAAATGAATTGAATTTTTCTTTAGCTCTAGTAGACCAAGAGGCTTTTACCTTAGACTATGTTGATCAATACTTTCCTGTGACTTCCCATAGTGCAATTCCTTTCACTAACCCTATGCTGACCTACATTTTCTTTATTCTCCCATGATATTATCTCAGATGCTCACCTAGGACTTCTGTGGTTTTGCTAAGTACACAACCTCTTTTGGTTTCTAAACAAAGCCTCCTTGTTTCCCGCTTGGACACAGAACTACTTCTCCAAAATGTTTTGCACTAACAGAGTCTTTCCCCTACATTAAACTCCCTTTTCCCCTCACTATTTAGAGTATTATTTCAGAAGTAGCTTTCTGAACTGGTGTTACCAGGTCACCCAAGTGATTTTAAGTGTGTTGCTTTCCTAGTCATTGGAACTTTATGGTCAGAAACCTTCCTTCCCCATGGTTGTCATCTTTTCTTCTCTGTTTCTTCTGTTTCTCACTCTGTGTGTATTTTATATATATAGCTTTGTTAGCGGCTGGTGTTAAGGAAGTTCAGTGTTCCTTTGTTATTTGTAGCTTGGCTTTTTCTCTCCGGTGTTACATGCTACTTTCAATTCCAATTTCTAGCTTTTCTCTGTGTTGTTCATATAATGCTGCAAAACAAGAGGAAACCTCTACCTCACAAGCACACACATTTCAGTCTTGTCTAGGAGGGTTGTAGCTGTATGTGAATTATATTGCCAGTCTTCTAGCAGAACATTTAAAAGGGATATGTAGCAATCTGTGACCCTAAGCAAACTTCTCACAGCTGGCCCTTAAATTATCTCCACCTAGCTCTGCCCAGACAGGCAGCAAAACCTCTCAAATAAATAAATCTTGAAACAAAATCTTTACAACCAGGCATACCTGTTAGGGGGAGGGTTTTCCCAGTGCTCCTCCACAGGTTGGAGATAGAATCAAACAGATCCATCTCATTCACCCCAGCCTGGGAAAAGCTAGCAGGCAACTAGTCCTCTTCCTGCTAGTGTCTACCTTGTTATGAGGGAAGAGGAAGGTTATATGCTGCATTCCTTCCCAGAAGTTATCCTGATTAGCTGAGAGAAATGGAAGCCCTGCCTGCCCTACACTACAGGGCTCCTGGTCCTAAGCCCTGAAGAAAATAGTAGATAGGGGCTTTCCAGACACCAACCGTTAACCCATAGATTCAGAGAGTTTAAGGCCAAAATGGGCTATTGATCACCTAGTCTGACCACCTGTATATCACAGGCCATTAATTTACACCCGGTCAGCCCTCTCTTGAGCCCAATAACTTGTGTTTGACTAACATATATCTTCCAGGAAGGCATCCAGTCTTGATTTTAAGTCATCAAGGTATGGAGAATCCACCACTTCCCATGGTGTTCTATTCCTTCGGGTAATGATCCTCACTGTTAAACATTTGTCCCTAATTTCTAATTTGAAGTTGTCTGGCTTCAGCTTCCAGCCATTGGTTCTTGATATACCTGTCTCTGCTAAATTAAAAAGCCCTTTAATATCCTGTATTTTCTCCTGAAAAGGTACTTATATGCAGTAATCCAGTCACCTCTCAATCTTTTTGATAAGCTAAACAGATGGAGCTCTTTAAATCTCTCACCATAAAACATGTTCTCCAGCTTGTGCATCATTTTTTTGTGGCTTTTTTCTGAACCCTCTCCAATTTTTCAGCATCTTTTTAAAAATCTGGACACCAGAACCGTATGCAGTATTCCAGTATTGGTCTCAGCAATGCCATATACAGAGGTAAAATCCTATTCCTACTCACTATCCCCCTGTTTATACATCCAAGGAGCTCATTAGCCTCTTTTGCTATGGCAAGGCACAAGGCACTCATGTCGAGTTGCTTGTGCAGTATGACCCTTAAATCGTTTTCAGAGTCATGTCTTCCAAGAAATAGATCCCCATTCTATAGGTATGGCCTGCATTTCTTGTTTCTAGACGTACAACTGTGCATTTTGTTTGAGGGCTCAGGTTACCATATTGCTCTGTATGCCTGCCCGCTCCTCATTATTATTTACCACTTCACCAGTCTTTGTGTCAGCTGCAAACTGTATCGGCTGTGATTTGATATTTACTTCCAGATCAATGATGAAAATGTTGAATAGCATCAGGCCTCGTATCGATCTCTGCAGAACCCAAATAGAAATGCCCCCATTCAGTGACGATTCCCCATTGACAACTACTGTTGGAGAGCTGTCAGTTAGCCAGTTCTTAATCCATTTAATGTGTGCTTTATTGATATTGTATAGTGCTAGTCTTTTTATCAGAATGCCGTGCAGTACTAAGTCAAATGCCTTACAAAAGTCTAAGTGTATTATACCTATGCAGTTAACCTTTATCAACCAAGTTTGTAATCTCATCAAAGAATGAATTCAGGTTTGTTTGACAAAACCTAATTTTCCATAAAACAATGTTGACTGGAATTAATTATATTCCTATCCTTTAATTCTTTATCAATTGAAACCTGTATTATTTTAATCCCTACTCCATCATTTTGCCCAGGACTGATGTCAGGCTAACTGGCCTATAGTTACCTGCTTGTTCTTGAATACTGGCACAATAGCACTCTTCCAGTCTTCTGGGATTTCCCTAGTATTCCAAGATTTATTAAAAATTAACAGCAGGAGGGCCTGAGATCTCATTCAATTCTTTTAGGATTCTTGGACACAAATTATCTAAGCCTGCTGATTTTAAAAATGTTTTTCCTTAGTAGATGTTGTCTAACACCCTTCTCATTTCCCTATGGACTGGAAAGTACTTCATCATCCTCCAATGACATGAATCCGTCATCCTGCTTCTTTCCTAACACAGTACAGAAATATTTATCAAATACTTCTGTGGTTTCTGCATCATTACACAAGAACCACTTCCTCTTTCTCTCAGTATCTGTCTCTTTCATTCCCTAGTACTGAGTCTGCCACAGGACTCCTGGAATGGGGTTGCCTAGTCCCCAATGACTTCCTCCTCTGGTCTTAGAAGGCCAGTATATTCCAATACAGGATATAATTATTTTTAAGAAATTTTAAAATTACTTTATTTTTAGTGTCACAAGTAGAAAAGAAGAAAGAAATCAAGTGTATAGCTATGTGACTACAATAACGGAACATCGTCCAGTTAGTGTAAACAATCCTATAACAATGAAAAAATTATTACAAGCAGGTGTGAAAATAGGAAAATGTCAACATACCAAAATGGGTCAATAAGGCATGAGAACTATAAGATAACCGCCTTGACCATATTTGATTGTACAAATCAGAATATGAGACTAATCATGAAGTGGCCTGTACTTCTCAACCCTTGGTAGTTTTCATATAGAAATGCAGCGAAGGTAATCCATACCAAGAACTCATATGGACGGATGATTTGGAGGCATCTGGTAAAGTATGTGAACACTGGTTTCCTTATGTGAATCCTGCATAGACATCATTGTTGTTCAAACCAGGAACAGAAGGAGAAAGAAGAAACCCCAGGGCAAAGAACAAGAAGATAGGTTATCATTTCAACATCTATGTGAGTAAAGATAGTGAAAAGGAAATGAACAGATAAATAATCTTAAAACGTGCATTGTGAGAGAGGGCTGAGTGAAGCCAGTGTCAAATGCAGAAGTTGCAAGTCATATATGCTTCTGCTACAACAATTGAAAAATCCATTAAAATGTTGCAAAACCCAAACTTAGCTCTTTTGGAAAGATGCAAACAAGATTCTAATTGCCCAAGAAAGAAGGGGGAAGCAGAAAAAGAGGGACAGTACAAAACTGCAAACTGTAGTGCACTATAGTGAAAATAAAGAGATGGAATTCTGGGGCTAGCCTTGGTTCTCCACAAGGTCCAAGTAATCATTCTTCTGCAATCCAAATTGTTATGTTTCACAGCGTGCAAACAGAGAAGTAGATAAAAACATAAATACTCTTGCTGGAAGGTTGTAGTGCTACTTTATTTCTGAGAATTGAGAAAAACAACACACAAGAACTCAAAAACAGAGAGAGGCATAACTCACCCCACCTTGCTTTAAGCCGGCTCCTTCCAGACCTACTCTGATCCCACACTTTTCTACAAAGCCTCTAGCCTGCAAGCTGGACCTGGAAGTCCCCTGTTCTTAAAGGGATGGCTTGCAATTCCAGCACAGTCCTCAATACGCCACACAAATCAACATGATTTTCTTTGCAAAGTAACTTGAAAACTCTTCACAAGAAAAACTTGACTCTGTAGCTGACTGGAGGCAGCATAGATTCATCAAGTTGTCAACCATTTGGAACAGATCTGCACTATGAAACTTCATTAATATTATGGTGGAGGAAAGGGAACATTTTACTTGCCTCCTGAACACACACAGCACATGGAGTAAAATCCTGGCTCTTCTGGAGTCAATGACAAAATTCTCATTGACTTCAGTGAAGCCAGGATTTCATGCGACTTTTAACATTGTATGCTATGAGGAATCAGATTCCATTACTTTGGCACTCCAGCCATCTCCCCTCACATGTAATCTACCACAGGTCATCTGTAAACTATGATGAACTGTGTGGTCAAAGGTTGTGGAGAGGCCATGTTGGAACTACAGTTTTAGTAGTGGAGGAAGACAAAAGAGTTTTTATGACTACTCACTGCTAAATAAAACTGAATATTATATAAATGTCAAGAAGATGCTTTTTGTATCCAGTGTTTGTGATTCTTAGTCCAATTTGACATCTTAATTTCTATGCCAAAAAATCAATACAAATACTTTACAGGCAAATAAAAAAAACACAAATCCACTTACTCAATCTGTAAATAACTCAACATACAAGACATAGTCAGTCCATTGTTCATATCACCGTAGTGTTACTTATGATTCTTCAGAAATATAAATAAGTGGCTTTGGTAAATTTCAGTATGCAATGTGTCTAAAGCAATACTGCTGTGATTGGTATTTCTTCTAATACCATGTAGCTGTTCTGCTACTGGAATTCAGTTTTATGCAATTCAATCTTCTGCTAACAAGGAGAAGTAGTAACACACTAAGCAAATTCCGAGAGACTTACAAATCAAAATGCTCTGAGTTGTTGCAGCCGTTGTCACGCTAGCTGCTGCATGTTTATTAGTGTCCCCTTTTCTGT
The DNA here is from genome assembly GCF_016161935.1 of Mauremys reevesii. NCBI lineage: Eukaryota > Metazoa > Chordata > Testudines > Geoemydidae > Mauremys > Mauremys reevesii. Next base: position 16,881,925 of record NC_052632.1, read on the forward strand.
ACCTGCAAGATAGTAAAGAGAAGTTATTGCTGGACAATGTGGCCTAACAATGTTTGCCAATTCTAATGCTTCTCACAGCAACACAATGCGTTGCACGTCTAGGATACACTCCAAACTAGGATTTTAAGCACTTTTAAACTATGAATTAATTTAGCCTCACAACTTCCTTTTTATCCCGATTTTACAAGTGGGGAAACTGAGGCCAAAAATACGTGATTTACTCAAAGTCACACAGGGCTCCTAAGCAGAGCTACAAGCAGAATGGCGTTCTCCTCACGCTCTGCCCTGTATACAAGACATAAAACAGGGTTTTTCTCTCTGAGTTTCTCAAAAACATTTGCAGTTGCCTTGAGTTAAGTTCCACCCTTTGGCCCCATTGCACCAATGATTCAATAATCAATGTGGTTCTTTTGGAGCAAAGGCTACTTCAGGAATGGTTAGTACCCCATGAGTACAGGCAGCGTGGATCTTCGTTGCACTTCAGAAATGCCACACTAGTTAATATTTTTGTATTACTGCAATTAAAAAACAGTTTTACTCTAGCAAGAACTTGTGTCGTCTTAGTTACCAGAAACCGCTTTCTCATAGCCTGACCTTTGAGGACCAGATTCTGTTCTCAGTTGCACCAGTGTAGAGTTAAAACAAGTCAACCAATTTCTATGGACGTATGCTGGCTTTACACCAGTGTAATTGAGAGGGGCTATGATCCAGTGGGCCTGATTCTTCTGTCATTTAAACTGGTTTTAAATCCACATTATTGTACTGACTTCAGTGGAGTTACTCCTCATTTACACCAATGTGAGAGCAAAATCAGCCCGGTTTGTTTACAAGGACAGCAAAGTCATAGGCCTATAAAACACAAAGGATCAATAGCTTTCTTACACACATGTGAATTGGGAATGACACTATTCAGTACTGGAAAACTACCGCACATGAGAGGAGACAGGGCCCTAGAATCATGTAATGACTTGTTTTTACAGCAGCGAATGGGTCAAATTAATCCCTGGTGTAACTCCATTAGCTTCAGTGGGGTTACACCAGGAATATATTGGTCTTACTATGTTCTTCTTTTTAATATATGTTAGTTCTGATAGAAGCCAAATTCATTTGTTGATACTAACTGGAAATTTCAGTTGTTTTACAGCTTTGCTGTCATATCACTTCCATTACATCAATTCTATTAGCCTCAGCCATTGCTAATATCAAGTCTTTCTGATCCTCCTGGCCAGCCTCAGGAAATGGATAATGAATTGTTATTTTTGGATTATGCCATTTTAACAAAACAAATTGGCATTCCAACTTGTCATTTAGCTACCTTGCAAGTCTGACAGAGTTTTCATGATTAGTGGATTTCGCTATTTATAGAAAATTGGCACTTAGATATTAGCTACATATTTCTACATAGTAATACAGTAATCATCACTTGAAGTATTCACTCCAGATCTGAAGCACATAAGGGCCTGAATTCTTGGCTATGGCTGAGGAGCCCACAGTGCAGTTCACATTAGGTGTGGGGGCAAAAGGGACTTCTTGTCCCCCAGCTGCAGTAAGTTAAGATGATGGTGAATAGCCTAAGGAGTCCAATATGGGATCCAGGAATCATCATGGCATAGGAACGCTGTGGCTACACTCCCTTTGACAGCAGCAGGGAGAAAGGAGTCTAAACATCACCCTACACCAGCTTTGTGCCACTAGAGGATCCCGTTAATGATCCTACTGTGGTCAGTTACACTGGCTCTAAGGCCATAATCTGCAGGGACCGGGAGATGCATTAAACTAGCTGCAGTGAGATGAGCAGAGTTAAGCAGTAAACGCATTCCTATTCAAAATCCCGGTTAACCGTCACAGACCTACTCCAGTTAAAGTCAAGGGTGTTTTGCCATTGATTTCAATGGGTGCAGTATAGAGCTGTGTCTCTTTAGTAGGATGTACCTGAGCAATAAAAGGCAAATCCAGATCCACTGTCTGAGCCAGACAGGTTGCTGGATATGGTGGGGCTATGGATGGGTGTGCTGTGTTGTGCAGAGCTCAGCTCAATGGCACACGTAGCGCTGCAGTCAGAAGGCACAATGGGTGTGACATTGGCATGGCTGAGGGACTTAGGACTGGGGTAGACGCCACAGAGCCATTCTGTGACCAGGAATATTCTTCTCTCCATTCCTGCATCTGCCTAATATCACTCCTGGGAATTAAAATATAAATAACAGTAAGAAATAGTCATAAAATTTAGATTGTATGGACTAAATTCTGTCCTGGCATAAGTGAGCACAAATTCCATTGAAGCCAGTGGAACCTGTGCCAATTATGGCTCTTGATTTTTTTTGTTACATATTTCATTTGGATTTTTTTCCCCTACACAAACCAAATACAGGATACTTGACACTGCCTCTATGTTACCTTAAGAGGAAACAAGTAAAAAACAATATGAACCATATACTCTAAACAGATATTTGTGACCTGGCTTCATAATTAACAGCTGCAATTTTTATAGAACCCTATTTTCAATCATGTCATGGGGCAAGTTCACCCCATCCCCCTTTTGGGGCGGGTAGGGGTGTGGTAGCCTCCACAGTTAAATTCACCGATCTACCCACAACAGGGCTGGATTAACCTTTTGTGGGCCTGGTGCCAAACCTATGTGTGGGCCTCCATGGGGGCAATGGAGCATGGCGCGGGGCGGTGGAGGGGGCAGAGCGAGGGGCTGGCCAGGGGCATGGCATGGCAGGGGCGGTCCTGCTCCCCACCCAGCCGAGTATGAAGGCACTATTTAACAAACCAGCACACTGTTTCCCCCCAACACACACCCAACTAGCTGAGACTGGCCAGGCTTCTGCATCAGTTCCAGGTGGTTCAGCTAGGGAGATAGGTGGAGCTCCACAGGCAGTGGGAAGCAGAGACTGCCTGGAGCCAGAGGTGCACTGGGGTCCAGCCAGGAGGCAGAGAGAAGCCAGTGGGTGGGGCCAGGGGATGGAGAGGAGCAAGTGGTGAGCATGGAAGAGCCAGTAGGGTCTCAGGGCACAGTGCAAGCAGAGTAGGCTGGGGCCCCTTCTGAGCAGGAAGGCCACCCTTCCTGGTAGGGCTATGCCTGGTGGCCAAATTCAATGTACTTTCGCTCAGGGCTATGTGGCTAATGGCCAGAGTCAATATGGCCACCCCCTCCTTCAGGGCTGTGTGGCCTGATGGCCAGGGCCAATATGGCTGCCCCCTCCTTCAGGGCTATGTGGATTAGTAGCCAGATGGGGGTGGGCCACCACCTAAGGGTGGGTTAGGACCAGGGTAGGAAGACCCTGGCCCTCCCTACTCCACTGGGTCCCAGCCAAGGGCCCTGTCAGTTGTGAGTGTGTTCACCACTGAGTTAGTGGGGATCCTACTGAAACATGCTGACATCCTTCAGCACAATGGCTGGTCCCCCCAGGTACACTTCCTACTGTATCTCTCGAAGAAATGGTCTGGGCAATTCTGGGTTCCTCGGCATGGGTAGCTCCCAGTGATTCTGGCCCCCCTCGGGCATCCACAGGCACCTGACTATCCACCTGAGTCTTAGCATCTCTGGCTTCCACATTCTGGGACTTCAGCAACTCCTAGACTGGAGGGTGCAGCGAACATCTTCCCTCCTCAACAGTCAGCCCAGACTGAGCTGAGCTACTCCCTTTCATACTTGTGCTCCAGTTGGAGCAAGCCCAGTAAGGGTGGAGAGTGTGGCTTCCTCTGCCCAGAGTGTGGGGTTAACTCCTTCTTGTCCAGTGCAGGGCAAGTATACCCATCACAAATGGGCTTATAACCAGACATACAAAGTAAACCATTGTGGGCTGAAAACTAGCATGCAAAATTTTGGTTCTTGAAGTTGAGGGACTGGAAGATTTTGATTGAAGAAGACAAAGAGAACAAATTCAGTTTTGGTAGTTTCATGTCTTTTTGCTCTCTACTTATAAAAGTTATAGCTGGCATGTAAAAAAACAACAACTAATTTTACCAGCACTTAGTCTTTAACATATACCAGCAGCTGTTGATACCTTGGGCAAGGTGGGGGGGACTTTTAAAGAGGAAAAAATACATGAATACAGATGCACATTAAGAAAGAGGATCTTAAACAATACTAAAACTAAATGTAGCTTTAAATGACGCTTTAAAAACAGCTGTTGATGTTAGAGATTTAATTAAAATGTAATTAGTTGTACATTCTACTTTGAAATGAACAGGCATATTACAGCCTTCAACTACAATGAATTCCCTTTAACATTCATACCTTGCCTCTGCCAGTAAAATGACAAGTCTTTACAATAAGTGTCATAAAGATAAGATAATTCTATGTAAAATTTTACAATCTAAGTGAACATAAAGCAATTCTTTACACATTGGTTCAAAACCTTATTCATTATATTCAGGGCATTTTAAGCAATTTTGTAAGTGTTTTTGTATGTACACAAGAGAATAATGAATAGAGATAAATGCCTGATTCTATTACAAATAAATGATGGATTCTGATGTATGCAGTATACTACTGTTTTTAATATCAGGACCCTAAGACAGGTCACCAAACTACATTTCAATCTCCCCCCTTTAATTTTCATTTACATGGCCCCGACACTTGACATACAAGTTCTTATCCTACATGTATTTGTGTGTGTGCACAAATATATGGCCCTACCCTCTAGATAGCCTTCTCCAGGGTGGATGGCCTATGGATGCCACATTGACATGATTTACTTCAAAAGTTTATTCCTATTCCCTCATGGAATTATTGCCTCAGTAATAGCCATAGAAATCCCTATTAGACATCCATGCAGAAGTAGGCATCCCATGGCTGCCAAGGTCCACACAGGGAGGAATGCCCAACCCAACAGGCATATAAGGGTCATGGGAAAAACACCAGGGGATGTTGCACTGAACATATCCTAATGGTGGGCAGGCCATTCTCTGTATGACTGAATGATGGCTAGCTGGGGAAGAAGTTAAACTTGAAGCAGGCTATTCTTGGCACACCACTCTGTTGCTCAGCCAGGGAGAAGATGAAATGGGACATTAGGCCTGAAGATCAAAACTGGAGAAAAGGTAGTCCAATAATACAATGGAGATATACACTGAGGTAGACCCCACTTCCAGGTACTTCTGATCTTTATTCTTGTAATGATCCTGGCCTCTAGCAGCTGTGTCCTCATCTGGAGTCAAGTTGTAACCATGCAGCAACCCTTGGGTAGCTGACATAAATGGGCAAGACAAGCATAGACAGTAGAGCAGCATGGAAAGTGAAATGCTCCTGTCAAGTGTACCTCACTTCTGAAGAAGTTTGTTCGCTTTTGGATTCCACCATAAACCTCCTTTTCTCTTTAACAGTTTGACCTGCTGCAAAGCCATCCAAGAATAGTGTGACTCAGAAGGTTAAAGAAATATTCTGCTGGATTGGGCCCTTAATTCAATTTAGCCATTTTTAGTATGGAAAATTGTATTTTTATGGCTTAAAAATGTTCAAATTCCTCAACTAGAAAGTGATTTAATAATTTTGTCTGACTGATCTTTTAATAAATGACATAGCTGGAAAAAAATAAGGTGTTTGTTTGGTTTCAAACACACAATCTCTACTTGTTCAGCAATTAATTTTCCTGATGGTTTTAAATATTTCTTGTGGCCTCAATTTTCACACAAGTATGACCAACTGAGCAAATCAGACACATGATTGGTCATATGCATTTACCACAGTTTGTCACAATCTTGGTAATTATGCATGCAAAGTTACAAAAAAATTGTTTATGTTGCACACTCTATATGACATAATTACAGCAGTAACTCATACAAAAGTCCCATTATCTACTGTAAAGCTTTTCATATTAAAAGATGCAGCATTAGGTGACTTTCAGAGCCATAACATCATCTTTTCCCAAACCAAACCACAGACATGAGAGCCAAGAGAATGCCAAGCTGTCCCTATAAACAACTGACAGCATTATACTGCTAAAGCCTTTACTCTAACAACTCTACTTGTAATGTCAGACCTCAATCCTGCAATCCTTATTCATATAAGTAGTCCCATTGAATTCAGTAGCACCAGCCATATGAGGAAGGATTATTGGATCAGGTTCTAATATTCTTCTCAATTTACATAGACTTTTACACCACCATTTAAAAACAAAACAGAAGAAATTAAATCAAAAAGTGTTGCAATGGTATTAGCTCTACAATAGCAAAAAATTCTGAACTCAAGATTCCTTGCCTTGTCGTTGGTGCAATCTATTGGGCCTATGTGTACGATATAGCGAATGTACATTCTTCTGAGATACTTCCAAGACCTAGCCATGCATGTCAGATACTTCATTGCTTGCACACTCAAAAGTCCCGTGGAAGACAATGGTCGTTTTAAGTGTGTAAGGAATGCAGGTTCAGGCCCAACATGATACTGTTTGTTGTATACCCCAATATATAGGAGGGCCGAAATTCTATGTGGAGATGAGAATTTGAAAAACTGTTGGTTGTAAGCAGCTTGTTTGTTTGCACTACAGCAGTAAGATTACTGCATATTGATTATAGACAGCTGATTAATTAGAAAACAGCAGTAACAATATTTTGCACTTACATCGTGACTTGCATCTCAGGAGATGACACCACTTTAGAAACATCAAGCCTCTAAGCTTCACTATACCTCTATGAAATAGGTGTCATTAGTCCCATTTTGCAGATGGCAATACTGAAGCATAAATGAGGTTAAATGCATTACTCAAGATCTCACAGTGAATCAATGGCAGAGGCAATTGTCATTACAAGTCCTGAAACTCAGACCCTTGTTCTAACTCCTAAAGCAGTAATGATTTATTTGCCCTTTTCAGGGAAATAGTGGAAATAATAATGTCTAAATGTAACGGAAACTTTCTAGAAATATCTTTTTGTGAGAGCGTCATGAAAGTCATACTTTAGCTGAAATTTTCTTTTGACAAATGTAGCTTCTATGGCTCGGATCACCTGTCAAACTATAAAGAATCCTAAAAATCAAATAAAAACTCCATGTAGGCACAAATGAAATCTAGCATTTCCAAATTAGCACCTGTAGTGATGGGTAAAAGTGAATGAAACAAAAATACAAAGGGCAAGCTAAAGGACAAGATGTTCTATTCACCCATTCATGGCAGGTAGATTTACATAGGTAAACATAAGTAGGCCACATTATTCCCCCAGATATTGGTGGGAGAAAGACCCTAGGATAGCTAAGAGGCAAAAGCATTTTACAGGTCTGTCGCATCTTATGTGCATTTAACATGCGCAATTTCAGCTTTACGTGGTTGGCAAAAACAAAAAAAAAGAGAAAAATAACAATTTAAATACTGTTTCTGTAGTGCGGGTGATTCTGCCCGCCATTCAACTCAATGTAATTTTGACTATACGCGGTTTTCGCTTTACGCGCTAACCGCGGAACGGAACCCCCGCGTAAGATGAGACAGACCTGTACTGTATTTTAACTTTATCAGAGGCTGAAAGGCAGCAATAGTAAATATAAAAATCTCTATTTTTTCCTCAATTTAAAGCTAACCAAGCCACTTTTCCTGGTTTATTATTATAGAAGACTATAAAGATCTTCAGACAGCAAATCTATCATACCTGCAGCAGTAAAGTTACAGGATACATTTAGTAAAACTTGTATTTAATTGATTTGTTTCTTCACCAATAATTACACCATTTTTCTTATTAGCAGAGACATGTAACAGTAACTCACTTACAAAAGCATTTGGGGAACAAATATTATCTGTACATACTGGATCAGGATTTATATGCAAACACCCTTTGTTTGCCATAGTGCAATTTACTGAAAGGATCAAATCCTAATCCAATGGGAATTTTGCCATTGACTTGGTAGGACCAAAATTCAGCTGTAAGGTCTAAATGAGCATGAGTAGCTTCTAAGGCTCTGATCCTGTATTGCCATCCAGATTGCCTATGAATTCAGTGGGTTCCCATCAGAGGCTCCAACCAATATGACTGCACAACACAGGATGAAGGCTACATTTGTCCACACAAAACTGCACACACAAACCCCAGATTTGCATGTGCAAATCTTGGCTGAAATGTTTAAAATACAGTTAAAGTAAGTAAAGAATGTTCTATATACTACATTGATTAAAATCTGAATTTTTCTTTTGTATAGTACATAAGAATATAGCTTGTTCCACAAAAATTAAGCAACTGTAACCTTTGTACTTTTAAATCAAATTTAGAAATTAGGTTCTATTAATTATTCTATACATACAGCTATGAAAACCTCATTGAAATCATTGATATTAAGCAATAAAACTACAATAAACTCTTTTATAGAGTTCCAATGGGATTTTATTAACATAAATTTCCAAAAATCACTCTACTATCCATATTTTGCTGTACTCAGTTGAGATTTTTCAAGCCGTCATCAGTCTATAATGACACACATGTATCCATACCATTATCTATACATGTATAGATAACTGCACGCTCATGCATGTATTATTGAAGACTTCAGAGGTCACAAACTGATCTATGTGCATTGGAGAGAGGCATTTGGACTCATCACTGCCAGGTAGGGAGTGCCTCCTCACTTCAAAGTGATTTGAGGGCACCCAGCACCTTAAAGAAAGTGCCTCACAGCGTGAAGGTTTGGGCCTTTTGTTAGTTGCCAGTTAGACTACAATAAACTTGTGAATCAGCAGTTCAAAACATTTGATCTTCTGAAGCATCAGCTCTACTTTAACTGCTTTGGAGTTAAACTAGTCTTTGTTGCCTAATTAGAGCCTCTCTGTTAGAAGGACAATGAGCACAGGAAACACTGATATGTAGAAGTAGTGTGAATAATCACTTTGTCTATTTCAAAGTGACCACTGAAATACAATACATGAGTGCAGGCAACTTGAGGAGAGGAGTGGTGGGCTTTAGTCTACACCTCTGTAATACCAGGGCATGGACCTCTTCCCAATTAATTAAATGGCAACGCTCCCATAGATTTCAATGAGAGCAGGAGCAGCCTTGGTTGGGATTTCATATTCCAAGATGTAGTTTATTGAAGACATAATCCAGGGAAAGTAAAATAAAAAGCAACCCAATTCACAATACATACAGATTTTTTTTGCTGTTAGCTTTAGACTTTGCTGGTAAGTTTCATTTCAATTTATTGAAAAATATATTTAGAGAGGGCGAGGCAGCAGCGGGCCAGGCTGCGCGCGGGGGGGGGGCTAGGGGGAGGCGGCATTTGGCCCGGTGGAGCTCCGGAGGCTGCGCTGCGCAGGTCCACCGACATCGGACGCCGGACGGACCTGCCGCGAGCGGCCTGCGGCGGCGGGGTCGTCCTTCGCTTCCCGCTCGAGCTCCTCGCAGGCAGGCATGCGGCAGGTCCGTCCGCCCGGCTCCGTGACCTGCCTGCAGCAGGCGGCGGCGCGGCTCCCACATGCCAAATGCCGCCTCCCAGGATGGCGGAGAGGAAGAGGGGACCGGGGACCTGGGGAAGGGCGGGGCAGCGGCGCGGCGCTGTTTGGGGGGCCCTACTTTGTAGAGCCGCCCCTGTTTAGAGAGTAAATTTAGATTAAACTGAACATTATAATTTATCTGGCAACAAGATAATATAATAGAAAGACAAGGAGTACTTGTGGCACCTTAGAGACTAACACATTTATTTCAGCATGAGCTTTCGTGAGCGACAGCTCACTTCTTCGGATGCATAGAATGGAACACACAGACAGGAGATATTTATACATACAGAGATCATGAAAGCTCATGCTGAAATAAATTTGTTAGTCTCTAAGGTGCCACAAGTACTCCTGTTCTTTTTGCAGATACAGACTAACACGGCTGCTACTCTGAAACCTATAATAGAAAGACCTTTCTCCTGGTAAGCCTGCACTAGCATTGAGGTCTGACTGATATATATAAATTCTAGGGAGCACAAGATGCAGACAGAGGAAAGAGTGGGACTTCATATATGTGATAATTATTACAAATGTAAATTTCTCCTATTTTCAAACTAATTATATGTGTACACTCCATGTACTTTACGTTAGTAAAACCAGACAAGAGGGATATGCACAGAATCCTTAATTTCTCTCTGGTTTCAGCCAACCAATTGGAACTGCCAAAAACAAAACAAAACACACATTTCATTTTCCTTGGACATTAAAGGGTCAGTCCTGCCACCAGTACCTGCACAAATAGCCCTTATTCTCATGGCTAGCCCTGATGACTTCAGTAGAACCACTTGCCTGAGCAAGATCTTGAAACCTTACCCATAACCCTCAGCCCCAACCACTCAGAAGCACTTGAAAAACAAACTAATCATTGTTCTGCTAGATAAATATTGAAATATAGATTTCCAAGTATTCAATTACAAAATGAACTTTGACCTATTTTATGCTTTGACATACCCCTGTACTAAACATAGGGTCATATTCCAGTTTATTATGTGTGTGTGTGTGGGGGGGGGAAGGTTCTCACCTCTCCAGGACAAATTCATTTGGCAAATTGTCCTCTTAGGACAAATTCTGTGCTGATTTATAGCCCCTGAAATCCCACTGAATTAACTGGGGTATAAATCAGCACAGAGTTTGGCCCAATATGTGTAGCAGTACACGGGTCATCTGCATGTCGTTCTCTGACTAATCTTTGCTAACATACAATGGGGCTATACTAGCCTATGAGCATGGCTTTTAAACAACAAGCAGAGGATATGTGTTTTGGGCACGTAAACTAACAAGGATCAACACATAATAGAGTGAACACTGTACATGGTATTATGTCTCAAAGAGACAGCCTCCAACTGTGGGTTATGCTCAGAAGCTGTTAGCAGGCTTGGGGAATTGATGGTAGAACTGCTTAAGACAAGAGACTGCTGAGGCTACCGACATAGGATGCAGAAAAGCTACTGCCTCCACAGCTCCTGCTGCTGTCAATGCACACATTTGGGAGATAGGACAAAAGGCGCACTCTGGATCATCCATGGCTAAATGAGGATAATCCAGACCAGTCCCGCCCCAAAATAAAGTGATTGTTGAAAAGAAATTAAGACACAGTCACTGTAGGTGCTGTGGGCAATGCAAAGGGACATGATCCCTCTTCAAAATGATACACATAGAATATGATAATCTAAATCTCCAGACCCTTGAAATATTGGAAGGAAGCCAAAAAGGGGACCAGAGCCAAAAACATAGGATTTCCTTTGTTTTAGCCATAATAGATTTGATGAAGAAAATTACAAAATAAATCCTGCAAGATGGATTTTGAAGGTGAGCCTGGTTACATTTAGGAAGGAGAGGGAATCAAGTTAATCTGTGTTAAATGATGAACCTATCATACTGCCCAGGTCAGTACGACCTTAGTGACCTGCAATGCAAGTGCTGGTTATTAAAGATAGTTATCAAGATCAAAGTATAATTAATAAAGTCATTGATTGTTGTACTGTAATATTTAAGTAAATATAGTTTTGTTTTTTAATTACTTATTTCATTTCAGTTGGAAAATTACACAGACTGATCAGATTCACTTTTCTTTTCTTTATAGGCATTTTCACACTTTATGGCTCACATACACTAGCACACACAGGGCCCAAACACTGTGGAAAGGATTTTTAAATCCAAAACAGCAAATTGACTGTTTTAAACATTTCTATTATATTTTCTAAAACCTGTCATTGAGAAAACCTACACTTTGGGCCTAAACAATAATCCTTTAAGGTCTCAATTTTTCCAAAATTTTAAAGTATTTGAGAATATACATGGGGGACAGCTCAAATACCCTGTATCCCCAGATCCTTCTCCCTGATCATTGTTTTTTACCCCGGGGGAGGGGGTCTCTTCCCGGGGGGGACCCTTCGGACCGGGACCCGCCGCTGAAAGGCCCCGAAGTGCCGGCCCAGCGCGGCCGCGCCTCCCGCCGTCCCGGCGCCGCCGGGGGGGGGTCCCCGGCGGCCCCGCCGGGGGTCCGGCGGCCCCCGCCCCCCGCCGCCCCGCCCCGCCAACCGCCAAGACCGGGCGCGGCCGCGCGTGGTCTCGCTCCGCTTCAGTGGTGGTGCTTGGGGGGGGTGCGCCCCCAGGCGACCCACGCCGGCGCCGGGGGGGCGAGGAAGCTCCTGCCCGGCCCGGCGCGAATTTCCGGGCCCTCGGGCAAAGTGAGGACCCCCCCCAGGGGGGCCAAAAACTGAAAACTCGGGGGGGGCTGGGGGGGGGCCTGGGCAAGTGCCCCTCTTGCCCCCCCCTCTGGGCGGCCCTGTTTTTACCCCCAGCATAACTGTCCCAAGGAAATGTTAAAGAAAAAGAAAAACACACACACAACACAACAACCAATCGCTTCGCAGAAGATATGGGCTGCATAAAAGAAATCAGGACAGTTTTGGAATAAAAAGGCAATTATGTAAAATAAAAAGTCAAGCACAAACTATGTTACAGATTTTTTGCTATCCTGTTACAAAGGTGCTTTGGCCTATTTTAAAACAAACATTTAAAATGTAGACATGTCTGCTATATAAAACATGCTCAAATATGGTTTATGCACCAAGTTCAGTTAAACAGTTTGGATACAATCAAAACAAAAATACTGCAATGTTTGCATGTCTGGCTTTGCTGATTAAGTCAGGAAACTTGTATACTTTCTTCACTCTTATGCCACAAGTTTGCATTGTTAAAAGTCAACAAACTTTACAATGCAATAATTTGTTTATTCAAATAAACTTGTCAACACCAATTAGCCTGCACCACAATCACCAAATACCAGGAAGCAATTTCAAGAATTTAAGAAAAGATACTGATTGAAAACCCTTGTTCTGCTCAAGAAAATATTTTGTCATTCAGGGTCTGATCCTGCAAATACTAGAATTACTCTTAGGAGTAAGAGTTTGCAGGATTTAGCCCTTTATCAATGTATCACAACAAAGGAGTCTCTCATGTTACCTGGCTTTAGATTAGCAAATAGTAAAGTTGAAGATATAAAAAATTTGCATTTCCATGAATCTGCTAAATACAGCAGTTACTCTGAAATTATAAGACCTTTCATTATTAAAAAGACACATTTGAAAAGATACTTTTCTCTTACATTTTGTGAATAATCTACAGACTAAAAATATAAATCAACTTTCCCCTTAAAAT